>NC_086321.1:163675423-163993638 GCF_036172605.1 Pelobates fuscus | reverse complement strand
CCTCCCCAGGAAGAACGGATTGGGCAGCACCTCTGAAGCCCTGACCAAACCAGGTATAAGAATTAAGGGAATAATATAATTTAGGGAATGTCAAAAGTACATGTAAAGGTGATGATAAATAAGAGAAAAAAAAATAGAGGTTAATTAATGGGGGGGGGGGGGGGGGTACAAATTCTAGAACTAACATGATTTCTCTGCATGTAATTTTGTTTGCATAATGAGCCCTTTATTTTTATACTTGGACAAAAGTACTATAAGCCCACTACACTTTTTCATGAGAGTGGGATGTATGATTGTTTATATGACGAGCCCTTTATTTTCATATTGGGACAAAAAGTCAATTCATTCAAAACGTCAAACACCAGATTCTTTCTGCCCTGTGTGTTTGTTGCAGGAATTCATGTTGTAAATGTAGATGATTATAAATTAGAGAGCAACATTTATATTTTCAGTGGTCCAACACATGCTTCATTTTGTGCTGTAAGCTAACTTGTAGTAATGCAGTACATCACATGTTGTATGTGCTTTACATTGTATGTATTCTGTAGCATTGTGAAAATCTGTAAATTGTTGTATGGGGATGCTGAGATTTTATTGATTGTGACCCAAACTGTGCAGAAGTGGGTTTGAAATTTTGGTCATGGAATGTAGGATCAGAAAACCATGGACACAGGTTTTTACCTGTGTTGTTATGACTTTGGGAACTCAAATTGACCGGTGAAAATTTTGCCATGCCTTTAACATGGAGTAGTATAAATATTTTAAGTCTTTGAGAGGTCTGACAAATGCAGGTGATACCATGTCTGTGTAATCTGGTCCAAATGTTCTATAAGCGTATAAGAGAGAAATTCTATTGACAGGGTACATATGTTGCAACTGGTTAATGCAAGTGTTATACAAATGTTTAAGTCAAACGCGTTATATGGCTGTGCGGGTTCCCTTCTTTAAAAAGAAAAAAAGAAAACCTTTGGTACCAGAACTCTTAAATAATTCTTAAAAAAGCTTACATTGGTATACCTTACAATAATATGTTCTGAATACAGCTGTTAAAAGTTTATTCTGTGTAAATGGTGATTGTGATAAACGTGTGTATTGGTTACTCATTTTGAAGTATGTCGTTTAATTCTCATGTATGTTTATGGGTATTTTGCTGTGTTATTTTAAATTATATTTGAATAAGTTTTTCTCAGTATTGATACAGATGGAAATGGCAGCGTAATAATCTATTAAATAACTGATTTCTTATTAATAACTAGTCCAAGAGCAATATGAGTTGTAGTCTTAAAAAAAAAAAGGGGGGGGAGGCTGTTTTTGTATAGTTTTAGCTGTTTTCCAAAATTCTGTTGTAATAATGGACTTCTTGCCAAAATTCGACTTTCCTGTCCAGTTGCCAGGTTCTCTGATCTAATCTTAAGGCAGTACTGCTTGCATATTTTGCAGAAATGCATAATGCACAAATATGGGAACCTACATTATGTCTATGTTTCTTTTGAGTGTGACGTTTATTCATTTATTTTGAATTGAGTTAATTGCTTGTCCATGAATACGTTTTTTGAATTGGCATGTCTGCTGGATATCTGCTACATTCGTTGTGTTCTGTGTTATAAGAGGACATGTGTGATATTACAATGAGTATGAAGAATATTTAAAGAATATTTGCATGTCATTAACGCAAGCCTTTAGTGTCTTTTTACAACAGATTAAATGCTGATCAGCTCACGAAAAAGGGGCCCCTGGAAAAAAAATCTGCTTTTCAAAATCATGGATCCACGTTTCCATTTTAATGGCTCTCTTTCTTTCTCCGTATTATTAGGGGAGTATTTAGAGTTAACTACTTATAAAGTGCATTGCATTAGTTAAATCAAAGAAAAAGAAAAATGTTATCTTTAACAAACAATTGTTATGTTATATGGTTATATAACAAGAAAAAATTATGGATGTATAGGATAAGTTTTTTTCCAAGATTAAGATTCATCTAGTATGCCTCACTGATTATAGCAAAATGATGAAATTGTATTTTTAATAGAGATCAGACAATTGATGATTATAAATGAGGCGATTCTAAACTACTGTACTATATTTGTATTGGTATATTGAAAGCATTTTGCATACCCAGAAGAGAATAAATAATATAATAATTATAAGAGGAACCATACTATGGGAAGAGGTCAACCTATTAACTCGCTAAGGGGTAAAACTCATTTTTGATAAGCATATAAAATTTAGTTTTTGTGGGTAGACTTTTGATACTCAATTTGAACTCAATTGAAGTATTACAACCATATCCTTGCAGGTATAGGAAACAGCTGCAATATGATGTTAATATTTGCAATATATTAAGTTTTCTAATTATTCTGACAATGGAAAAGTACCTAACTGCATGCCTGCATTACACCCATGACCGAGACTGTCAGTATTGCAAACACTGTATGAAGACTCTGCTTACATTGTTTATGTATACACCCCATAGACAACCGTGCTATACATACACAATTTAAATATACAATACATCTTCAAAAGCTTATTAATAGTATATCTGTGTGGTACACAAAGAGGGCTACACAAAGAGGGGGGTGTGAGTTAGGTAATCTCAACCTGCATAGAGAATATGCTTTCTCCTTGTTCACTTTTGGTCAAACTGTTGGTCTGTGACTGGCCCTCTTTGACCCCAACTGAATTTCTTGGGAAGATTCATGAGAAAGATACAGCAAGTTGTTTTGATATAAAGAAAGAAGGAAATGAGTATGTTGTATCAATCACAGGGTTTACAGCATTGTGACCTTAAGCAGGCGAGATAAAGAAATTTGAGAGGTGATAGGAGATTGAATCAGAAAAGTTTTAGAGGCAGAGGTAGAGAATTTGATCAAAGGGTCTAACTTTTGTAGAGGTGGCAACTTCAGCACTGTTTTAATTGTGGATAGCAGGGGTTCACCGCAAGGTGCTCATAGTGAACCCGGTTCTCCCGGTCAAGCTGGCCCCACTGGTACTCCTGGTATTGCTGGTGCCCCTGGACCTCAAGGCTTCAGAGGTTTCCCTGGACCTAAGGGTAACAATGGTGAACCTGGTGCTCAAGGAAACAAAGGAGAACCCGGTGCTAAAGGAGAACCTGACCCAGCTGGCGTTCAAGGATCCACCCTGGCAGGTTCCTCAATACCAACCTATACCCACACCCAACAACCCCAGCCTAATACACAGATGGTTCATGTTTTTAATACTTTATATATAGTTTTGAGTGATAAAACAGTATTAATGCTGGCTCTTAGAGGATGTACAAGCTGAAGTTGGGACCTAGACATTGTTTGCATAGACTGCACAATGTGAAATAACTAAAATAAAATAGGTTAATAATAAGTATGCTTAGTCATCATAGGGCATCTGCAATAAAATAAGTGGGTTTCCAAGACCTGACAAGTGAGGGCTATTTAATATAGCATATGTCTACAGTTTGCTGCCCCTTCCTTATCAGAGGTCATTTGCAACCTTAACACAGCAAGAGAACTCTGTATTAAACAAAGCACTTTAGAATACTAGTAATACATTTTGTTTCTCCTATTTCATTCCTAGTTGTTCTGAAACAAATAAAATAAAGGAGATTGTTTAAGTGTGATAACTGTACAGTATTAAAACATGATCACATACATACAGAACTGCTGGCTTTTTGGACATCGGGATCTATAAAAGGTTTCAGTTTCAAAAAAATGTTATCGGGGTCCACAAAATTTTTGACAGAATTCAGCATTCCAATTCTATTAAAGTAATTCATTGGGATTATCAAATTAAGGTTTAAGAACAGTATTTTATTGGGAATTAATCCCATATGTATATGTTAGTGTTTTAATACTCATTTAATACTAGCATTTATATAGTGTAAGTACTTCTCTCATACGTACAAAGGTATTCCATAGGGAATTATGTAAAATTTTATAAAGGACTCCTTCAATTAATTATAAGCAAAACTAAGAGAAGTACATGTTATACTAGTTAAGAGTTTAACTTTAGTCTCTAATTTGAGTTTAGCCTAGATAATTAATATATTGATGTCGTACTGATCCTTTTGTTTGTAGGATTATAGAGACCGTACTGGAGTATTTGTGCTGCCTGATATTTGGGACTACACACCAATCTCTCTGGCTGACCTACCTGCCTACCTTTTTGCAATTACATCTGTTTGGTCAAAATCCATGCTGGCCGAAGAAACTGAGATGCTTATTTATATATAGGACATAAACTAACTTGGAAAGTCCTGAAGGTGCAGTGCTGTCTAATGCCGCTATTTCTGTATTAACCATTTCAACAATTGGGGTGTTGCACAGAGCATTGTGGTGAACATCCAGCAAACAGAAGAATTAAGAACTATGTGGAAGCTGACATTGTCTTGTTGTCAGCCATATTGCTACCCTTAGCTATGTTATGGTGCCTAAGTTTATGGAACAAAGTTTATGGTGTCTAAAATTCTATATTCTCCTTGAAAGACTTATTCTATTTTTATAGACTATGCTGGACAATTGAACTATTTTTTTTATTTATTTTTTTGTAGAGTTAGCCGGAGAGAGAGGAAGTGTTAGTTCACTCAGGCATGGATGTACTATGTGTGTCATTGATGTATGTTGAGTGTATCAAGGATGGATTCCCATTTATTAAGTGTGGATATGACTGGACCGTCAAAATAGGGATGTGATTAGGAGGCATAGGTCCAAGGTCATGATTGGGATTATTGTTAGAATTACAAACTGATTATAAGTTATCTCATGATTTAATATGTAAATGGGCCTTTTGAAACTAATCAAGAAGTGTTTCCCAATACCGATAGCCGAGCTATTTACTTACAAGTGCAGGTTTTTATAAAACACTAATGCTGTCAACGTGAGGGGATGACATGTCTACACAGTCATGGCCCTCACAGGGTTTTCCAGATGTGCTTTTTTTCCTCAAATATGAGTTTTTGCCACTGGGTTTTTTGACCTGGCCCCAGATCACCGGGTGGACTGGTAATCCAAGACCCTGGTCCAAAGAGGGGGATAGATATTATTCCCGTTTTGAGTATATGAGCTTACATTATGAATTATAATAATATTCCCTTTGTTGGAAATAATACACTTTGCCTGTATTGACCCAAGGCTCAAGCTTCAGATAACATGATGTTCAGTCTGTTTAAAAATGGTTAATATGTCAGCTGTTTGAAATATTTAACTTGTACGCTTAAAGATGTATTCAACAGATAATTTAAAAAGCTGACATCAACAGTTCGAACTCCTCTTAAAGGGAAAACCTACGGCACAGAGCAAATGGGTGAAATCGAGGTGAAGAAATAATGAAAGTCCCACAGACGTGATTAGCACGTCTGAATATACCTCCTTTCGTTTCTCTGCCGCAGGCCTCCCATGGATATTTTCCGTAAGATAGATCATGATATGATCTAATAGGGGAATTGTAGGATACGAATATCCATTTTGCTATCTATCCTAGCTGTTCATATAAGGGTTAATTTGAACCAAGAATACATTTGGCATTTTATCTCCGATTCTCGGAAATAAGATTTATCTAAAATCCTAGTTACGGGAAAAGTACTGATTTCAAAATGTTCTTGTTAATTGTCCAAGATATTGGTATTTGTAAATTTCTGTTCTTAATTAAATATGCATGCGTTATATAACGAAAGAATATAGCTAGAAACAGCTGTTCATAACTTGTGAAAAACAATGTCATTGTCATCATTGTCATGTCCATATGCTCATTTTTCCCCCTCCCATCCTGCTATGAAAATGGAGTATAAATATAACTTGCGTAATAAAGGAATTTGAATTGGTTATTGAACACGTCTCTGCTATTCATTTCCAATTTCCAGAGCTCTGAATGAGTTGGCAAATATCCATCATCATCTGAGTTACATACTGACATATATGCTATATTGTGAGGTCTCTAGGAGTGTCACCACAGGAACATTTTGACTATATATACATATATATATATATATACTTAAGCGTTATCAGTAGCGGACGATATCGTGAATCCACTGGAAATAAACATTAGCAAGAACAAAATGACATGGACTACAGTAAAGGAACTGCTGCAGCTCTTAAAGCCAAGTGCTAAGAGTATTGTGGGAACTGTCTCTTCGGAGGGTTGATCCAGGCTGTGTAAATAGAAAGACCTTAACAGCTTAGGAGGTATACTCCATACCGCGACAGCCAAAAACATGCACTCAGGGTGCAAAGTAAGGCATGTCTGTTATGAGGCACAGTATAGGGTGCTTCAGCCTATGCAGGAATGTCCCGAGATTTGATGTTGTGAGCCTCTTCGATGGCGCTCTCACCGCTTGATGATAGGCCACACCACAATTGCAGAGTGTTGTCCAGAAGCTCATGCAGAGCTGGTCAAAATCTCCAGGGGCTGCGTTGGTGGTTGGGTGCCTGTGCTCTTTGACTTGTGCCTTTGCTTGGCCACCATCTTGGCTGTGCCTCGACGGTGCTGTACACCTGCAGGCGGCATAGCCGGTAAGTCCGTCTTTAGGCCTGATCAGTGTATCCAGTGGGGACCGGGATAACTCCCACCGGTCCAAAGGGGGGGGGGGGTAGGATGCTAGCAAAGTCACTTGGGAGCTCCAAGGTAGGGGAGAGTGGTCATCTTACCCCGGCTCCAATTCCAGTAGGCCGCACTTGGCATTCTGCACCCCTGGCCCCGACGGGCGTTGGAGTTGTATCACTCGATTCAGTGGTGCACCTCCAACGTGGGTTTTACTCCAATTTCTGCCCGCCAGGCAGGAGCTCATGTCACTCACATCTAAATTTCTTGGTGGTCAGGCTCCGCCCGTAGATAAATCTTTTGATAGTGTTTCTAACAATATTTGGAAAGCATACTAAATCATGACCTTGTATCTTCTATTTTGTCGAATAAGCTTTGCAAATTATTCAATATGTTTGTGTAAATTTTTAAAATGTATTTTTGTTTTTAGATATTCAAATTAATATAGAATTGCATGCAAATATAAATATATATCTCAATATATATCTCAATCAAAATTAATTTATTAGAATACTAAATCATTTGAAAAGCTTATCCAACAACATTAAAATAATCTTAATTTAGAAAAAAAGTGAGATTTTTCAAAATATGAAAGTGGGAATGGGAAAGTGGGTAGTCCACTACCTTGTTTTTTTATTTTTTTATTTTAAATACCCGTATTGT
The DNA here is from genome assembly GCF_036172605.1 of Pelobates fuscus. NCBI lineage: Eukaryota > Metazoa > Chordata > Amphibia > Anura > Pelobatidae > Pelobates > Pelobates fuscus. The sequence goes on along the minus strand of NC_086321.1, from coordinate 163,986,453 downwards.
CAAATTATAGTTCTCTTGCTCCCCCTTTTTAAAATACTAATTGACTAATTGAGTCTTGTAGTGTGACTACTGATAGGGCAGATGTTTTTCTTTAACAGTAAAGGAGGTTTAAAGACTAGATGTGTGAGAAAACTATTATTTTCAGTGTGGAATGAGTGAGTGGGTCATCAATTACACATTTACACATACAAAATTAGAAACACACACAATCCTATAGATATTCACACACATTTTGTTTATTAAAAGGTCCAGCCAGCCTCACTACCTTTCTCAGGGAGGGCTGAAGTGGATCCTCTCCCTTATGGAATGTGGTTGCTGTTGGGATCACAGTGCTCTAACTGCACAGATCCCATGTGCACCCTCTAGTGATGCCTATACCAGGATGAAATCATATATTGGCTGCAGGCATACTGTAAAGCACTCAAAGAAGCTGTGCAGGGATAGCACAGCAAATGTTAAGCTCCCTTGCCACCTGTACTACCCCTGATTATATTTGGGCAGAGTAGGCAACTGCCAGCCAGTCATCACCACACTGTAGCAACACCATAGGGTGAGTGCATCAAGTTCAACCTTTCATATATTCCCATATCTACTTTTATTTTTTAAATAAAAAGTGATTTTAAGTAGAAAATGATCTCTTCTTTGATCAACATTCTATGATAAGGCCTATATTAGCAGATTATTGTTATTATTTTTACATAGCACCAACAAATTCCATAGCACTTTACAATGGATGGACTAACAAACATGTAATCGTAACCAGACAAGTTTGATGCACAGGAACAGAGGGGTTGAGGGCACTGCTCAATGAGCTTACATGCTAGAGGGAGTGGGGTAAAGTGACACAAAAGGTAAGGGTTGTATTAGGGAAGTAGATTGATAGAATAATATTCACTGAAGACTTTGTGTGTTTTTTGTTTTTTTAGTGACAGTTGCAAGAGAGGAATAATTTGGGAGCCATTAACAGTTTAATTGATAAGCTTTTGTGCAAAAGTGAGTATCATAATCATATCAGATTATAATGATTTTTTGAAGGAGTAGAGACTGGATGAGCGTCTAACAGAAAAGGGAAGGGAGTTCCACAGGAACCCTAGAGAATCCTTGAAGGCGAGCATCAGAAGTGGGAGTACAAAAAGAAGATAGACATAGGTGTTCGGCAGAGCATAGGGGCCTAGAAGGGACATTCTTGTGTATTAGGTAGGATAGATAAGTGGGAGTAGAGATATGCTAGCAAGAATCAGAATTTTAAATTGAGCCCTATATCTTACGGAAGTCAATGCACGGACTGACAGAAAGAGGCGTGGGAAGTGTAGGCAGACAGGAAGATTATCCTCACCGCCGCATTCATTAGACTGTAATGGGGCAAATTGGGAGAACGTAAGACCACTGAGAAGTGGATTGCAGTAGTCAAGGCAAGAGAGGACAGTGGCGTAGCCCAGCACCTTATCCACATCTGGTGTTAAGTAGGGGTGGATGCGCCCAATGTTTTTGAGATGGAAGCGGCAGGATTTGGTGATCAACTGGACATGAGGTGGGAAGGAGAAGTCGGAGTCAATGAGAACACCTAGGAAGTGAGCCTGCATGGTGGAGCCGATGGTAGCACCATGTAGCACCATTAAACGTGGCGGGAGACAGAAACGGGAGTAGAAACACTTGAGGGAGAAAGGATCAGCGGAAAGGTCAAGTAGAATTAGGGCAGAATTAGGACAGAATAGTGACCATGAGACTTTGCAGCAAGTAGATTGTTGGATACAAAGCAGTTTCTACAGAGTGCTGAACAGGGGAGGGCTGGCAGCCTTAGGCCTGGGGGGCAAAACCAGTCAAGTGGCCCATTGTGCCACCAAATCAGTTCACCATCCATGCCCACCTTTTTCTGGTTTTATAACGGATATTGATGTTATGCTAATCAGTAGCTCTTTGCCATACCCGCTCCTTCACGGCTCTGACTTTCAATGTTGTCAGAGCAGAGAATCTCTGAGCCTGTGCTCTGACTCACTAACTGAGCGCTGGAACCACGAGGGAGAGGATATGATCTGACTGCACCTACTGCTGGTGCGCACCAGTGGACCACCAGCGAATCGTTTAAATTAAATATGCTGGTGTACCCAACTTGTGAGCTGTGTTGGCCGCCGGGCGCCTCTGTTGTCATGGCACCCTGCATGACCGCACAGCTTGCCCACCCCAACGGCTGGCCCTGCTGACACACACTGATGCTACTACTTAGACATCCCTCAATATTAATACAGAGATGAGCGTAAACACCAATAAACTGTGGAAACAGAGCTGATCCCCCCAAATTTATAAAGGTTTGCTTAGAGGATTTATTCAAGATTAAATCATGCCTCCTTCACTCTCCCCCATGCGCTGCTCTGTAGGCTGGGAGGAAGTGAAGAGTAATCACAGTCTCCCAGCACAACGCCACCTGTGGCTGCATGGGGAACAGCTGTTTAATGTAAGGCTTGCAGGACGGCCATCTGCCGCAGAACCTCTTTGTTTCCGTCTCTGCAAAGGGCTCCAGGCACTGCTTGTTGTGAGTGTGAGCCACTGTAAATTAGGGGCAGAGGGCAGAGGGCACTTGCACTGCGGTCAAGACGGGTCTGGGCAGGAGGAGAGTGCAGTGCAATCAGTGAACTCCCCTCCTGTGGGTCAACAGTAGACTGGTGCACCAGCCCAGGATCAGAGCCGGTGCAATGATTTTTGCCGCCCTAGACAAAATATAAATTTGCCGCCCCCCCCCCATGTGACATCACAATGCCCCACCCATATGATCTGCCATATGAACTAACGCCAGTGCTGCACACAGTGTGTGTTTACATTAAAAAGCCTGCAGGGACCAGCTATAGACACCAGAACCACTTCATTAAGCTATAGTGTCCCTTTAATGTGAGGTAAATTATAGATTAGTGTCACTAATAATATACTAGATTGCCTACTTACAATTAGATGAGGATGATGATGGGCTGCAGTTAGGCTCCACTGGTCTGGTGTAGAACAGGACCTCTGGAGGCTGTTTGCAACTGTGGTCACAAAATTCAACGTTCTGGGAGAATTGGAAGCAGCTCCATTTTTTGGGGGCCTCTTACACAGCTCAAGGTCTGGGCCCCAGTGCCTGACGGTGAGTATGCCCATAAGGCCCACTCATAAGTCCACTTATATGTTCCACCCACCCATGAGCTCGCTCACAGGGAGTGGAGTGTGTAGGGGATGTGTTATGTGTTATCTAATATGTGTGCTTATGGTATGTAGTGTATAGGGATACCAGTTTGTGCAGGTGATGCAGTGTGTTTGTGTGTAGTGGAAGCAGTGTGTATTTGTGTATAAGGGATGTATTATGTGTTTCTGTTTGTGTGTGAGGGATGCATTGTGTGAATCTGTGTTTGTATGCATAAGGGATGCAAGGTGTGTGTCTGTATGTGTGTGCATTGAGTGTAAGAAATGCATTGTGTTTCTGTGTGTATGTAAGAAAAACAGTGTGTGTGTTTGCATGTGTGTGTAAGGGTTTGCATTGTATGTTTCTGTGTATGTGTGCAAATGATGCATTGTCTTTGTGTGTAAGGGTTGCATTGTGTGTGTGTGTAATGGATGCATTGTGTGTTTCTCTGTGTGTAAGGGAAGCATGTTCAGTGTCTGTGTATGTATAGGGATGCATTGTGTGTTTCTGTGTATGTATAGGGATGCATTGTGTGTTTCTGTGTATGTATAGGGGTGCTTGTGTGTTTCTGTATATGTATAGGGATGCATTGTGTGTGTGTGTGCGTAGTGTTAAAGAGCTCCCTGTCTTGCCCCCTGTCCTATAGAGCTGTCCCTTCTGTCCCTTAGAGCTCTCCCCTGCCCCTTAGTGGTCTCTCCTCTCCCCCACCCTCCCCTAGCGGTCTCTTCTCACACTCACCCACCCTCCCTGTGCTCTTCTCATCCCCCCTCCACCCTCCCTGTGTTCTTCTCACTCCTCCCTCTGTGTGTTCTCACCCCCCATGTGTTCTTCTTACCCCCCCTCCTCCCTGTGTTCTTCTTACCCCCCCTGTTCTTCTTACCCCCCTTCTTCTTCTTAACCCTCCTACTTCTTCTTACCCCCTCTTCTTCTTCTTACCCCCTTCTTCTTCTTACCCCCTTCTTCTTCTTACCCCCCTTCTTCTTACCCCCCTTCTTCTTACCCCCTTCTTCTTCTTACCCCCCTCTTCTTCTTACTCCCCCTTCTTCTTCTTACCCCCCTCTTCTTCTTACCCCCTTCTTCTAATTACTCCCCACTCTTGTTCTTACTCCCCCTCTTCTTACTCCCCCTTCTTCTTACTCTCCCCCCTCTTCTTACTCTCCCCCTCCCCTCTTCTTACTCTCCCCCTCCCCTCTTCTTACTCCCCCCTCCCCTCTTCTTACTCTCCCCCTCCCCTCTTCTTACTCTCCCCCTCCCCTCTTCTTACTCTTCCCCCTCCCCTCTTTTTACTCACCCCCTTCCCCTCTTTTTACTCTCCCCCCTCCCCTATTTTTACTCTCCCCCCTTCCCCTATTTTTACTCTCCCCCTTCCCCTATTTTTACTCTCCACCCCTTCCCCTCTTCTTACTCTCCCCCCTTCCCCTCTTCTTACTCTCCCCCTTTCCCTCGTTTTACTCTCCCCCCCGTCTTTTTACTCTCCCCCTCCCCTCTTTTTACTCTCCCCCCTTCCCCTCTTTTTACTCTCCCCCCCTTTCCCCTATTTTTATTCTCCCCCCTTCCCCTATTTTTACTCTCCCCACCCCTTCCCCTATTTTTACTCTCCCCCCTTCCCCTATGTTTACTCTCCACCCCTTCCCCTCTTTTTACTCTCCACCCTCTTCCCCTCTTTTTACTCTCCATCCCCTTCCCCTCTTCTTACTCTCCACCCCCTTCCCCTCTTCTTACTCTCCACCCCCTTCCCCTCTTCTTACTCTCCACCCCCTTCCCCTCTTCTTACTCTCCCCCCCCCCCTTCTTCTTACCCCCTCCCCTGTAGGTGGCCGAGCTGCACTCCAGTCCGCGGTCCCGGACGGAGTGATAGGAAAGTGCTCAGTGGGCACCTTCCTGTCAGTCCGTCCGGGTACAGGAAACAGAAACTCCTGTTCCGCGCGGAACAGGAGTTTCTGTTTCCTGTACCCGGCCGGACTGACAGGAAGTGCACACTCAGTGTGCACCTTCCCATCACTCCGGCCGGGACCGCGGACCGGAGTGCAGCTCGGCCACCTACAGGGGAGGGGAGGGAGGGAAAAGCAGCTGCAGCCGTCTGAGCGCTCTTTACAGAGCGCTCGGCGGCTGCAGCATTTAAAGGGCCGGCCCGCCGCGGCCGGTCCTAAAATATTTTCGGGCGGCCTGGGGGGCAATTGCCTCCCTGCCCCCCGGCCCAGCCCGCCCCTGGTGCTGAACACGGAAACCAGATTGAAGTGGATCGAGATGAGAGTTGGACTCAAGGAAATTTGTCAATCTCACATACACAAGTTTTTCAAGGATCTTGGACGCGAAACGCAGTAGCAAGATAGGGTGGTTGCTGGACTGGCAGTTAGGGTCAAGGTTGGGCTCTTTTTTTTTTTTTTTTTTTTTTAAGAATCAGGGTTACATTTGCATGTTTGAAGGATGATGGAAATATGCCAGAGGAGAGGGAGAGATTGAGCATTTTAATGAGAGGAATAGCAAGAGAAGGAGACCAAATATGGATAAGATGTGAGGGAATAGGATCAAGGGAGCAGGTGGTGGGGCTGGAGGACTGGAGCAGAGAAGAAACCTCTTCCACTGTAGCAGGTGCGAATGAACATAGAACAGCAGAGTGAGTGAGTTTGTGGAAAGTATTGTAAGGGGAAGGAGAGAGATGAGAGATCTCTCACTTGGTTGTAGAGATCTTGTCAGTGAAGTGAGTTGCAAAGTTTGTGGCCTGTTAAGTTGGTAGGAGGAGGTGGAGCAACAGGGCGAAGAAGAGAGTTAAATGTGTGAAATAGTTGTTTGGGTTGGCAGAAGAGTGTGATTATGACGGTATTGAAGTCATTTACTTTTGCAGAGGAAAGAGCCAAGCTCTAAGAGCGCAGCATAAATTTATAGTGGAGAAAGTCTGATGCAGGGTGAGACTTTCTCCAGCAGCGTTCAGCAGTTCTGGAGCATTTTTTTCAGGTATCAGCTTGGTGGGCCAATGATGTAGTTGGAGCACTTGCTGCATTTAAAGGGACACTATAGTCACCTGAACAACTTTAGCTTAATGAAGCAGTTTTGGTGTATAGAAGATGCCCCTGCAGCCTCACTGCTCAATCCTCTGCCATTTAGGAGTTAAATCCCTTTGTTTATGAACCCTAGTCACACCTCCCTGCATGTGACTTGCACAGCCTTCCATAAACACTTCCTGTAAAGAGAGCCCTATTTAGGCTTTCTTTATTGCAAGTTCTGTTTAATTAAGATTTTCTTATCCCCTGCTATGTTAATAGCTTGCTAGACCCTGCAAGAGCCTCCTGTATGTGATTAAAGTTCAATTTAGAGATTGAGATACAATTATTTAAGGTAAATTACATCTGTTTGAAAGTGAAGCCAGTTTTTTTTTTCATGCAGGCTCTGTCAATCAAAGCCAGGGGAGGTGTGGCTAGGGCTGCATAAACAGAAACAAAGTGATTTAACTCCTAAATGACAGTGAATTGAGCAGTGAAATTGCAGGGGAATGATCTATACACTAAAACTGCTTTATTTAGCTTAAGTAATTTAGGTGACTATAGTGTTCCTTTAAGGGTAGGGGGTGCCATGAGGTCAAGTTAAGAGGAGAGGATGGAATTGAAGAAGGAAATTGCAGAGCTAGGGCAGGGGAGGTTTTAGGTTTGGAGCTTAGTGGAGAATTGCTCTAAATCAAGATATTAAAGGTTTCTGTGAGATTGATGTGCCAAGGGTAGTGTCAGTTGGGTCCTGAGCTGATGTCAAAAGTTGGCAGATGGTGGTCAGAGAGAGGAAAAGGAATATTGGAGGTGGTACAGAGTTTGGTGAAGGTGAGATCAATTATAGGGTTTCCTCCTGTATGGGTTGCTGAATTAGACCATTGCGTGAGGCCAAATAAGGAGGTTACAGAGAGCAGACATGAGGCATCAGTGCAGTTGGGATTGTTGATTGGGATATTGAAGGGAAGGAGTGCTAGAGGATTGGAAGTGAGGTAGCCGGGAAGAAAAGTGCTCTTTGAATAGCCTAGGATGAATGAGAGGGGTGGGGTGGGGGGCAGTAGATAATAGACATTCTTGAAGAAGTGGGTTTAAATAGTTGGACATTGTGAACTTCAAAGGAAGTAACAATAGGGCAAGGAAGATTGGTTGAAAGGTACATTAAGGGGAGAAAAGGATGCCTACACCACCTCCTTTAGAATAGAGTCTGGGAGTGCGGGAGAATTGTAGCCCACGAAAACATAAAGACAAAGGAGTAGCACTATCAGAGGGGGAAAGCCAGGTCTCAGTGAGTACTAGTAAGTTTGAGATGAAAAGGTTGTGTATGGCTGTTGATTTCAGATTGCTGCAGACCGAGTGCACACTGAATGTTGGTAAATGAGGGTAAAGGGGAAGGTATTGTGATGAGGTTTGTGTGGTTTCTGGTTGTCTTAGTCTGTACAGAGGAGGTGAAGGGCCCTGGGTTGGGAGAGACATCATCAACTGCTAGAAGCAGGAGGTATTAGTGGGTTTTATGTGTATGGGGTCTAGGATGAGATTGATTGTGAGTAGGAGAGAGGGAGCAGAAAAATGAGTTCAGCACATGATATGAGAGAAAGGGGGAGTGCAGCAGAGAGGGGGGAATGGGGGAAATGGGTGTGTATGAGAGATTTTGATACTGAGGGACGAGGAGGAAATGAAGAGGAGAAGACAGAGCATTGCTAAACTGGAAAAAAATAAATTGGAAAAAATTGGAATATCAAAAACAGGAGTAGGAATGTTAAAGATTATGTTTTAAGGGTTAATAAAGTGCAGGAGCGTACTTTCTAAATGCAATAATGAGCTTGGTGTAGGGTGGAGTGGGCAGGTATCGGACTTTCTTGCAGCATTAATAGGGCTGGAAAGTTTTGAAATCAGGCTGTAGAAGAAAGATAAATGAGGGTCAGATAAGCCTGCAATAAAGCTGAGGGAGGGGGATTTGCATCTACGCACAGAGATGAGGGGATAGTTATAAAACCAAAAACAATACATTTGAGTTGATATTAATAAAAGAAGGGAGAGGCCAGAGGGCAGAAATGTGAATGAAACAATTACATACATGACTAGTAAAACTATACTTTAGCATTACATACAAGACATAAATGTAAGAAAATATGCAATGCACCCAGAATATATAAAATAAAGCAAGTTTACAAGGTGGTTAACTTAGAACTAAATGATAGTGTGCAGGAGAGAGTCTCAGTGTGGTCCTCCAGATACATTCCATATAAATACATATCCATCTTTTTATCACATTAATTTTTCTATACAGTATAACAACATTATAAAAAATCATATGCTAGCTCAGTCCTAATAACAGCTTCTCATTCATTGTTGCTGAGCATACTTACCCTTGTTTCTGCAAGTGAGGTACAACAAGTTTTATCATTAGAAAGGTGGAGATCACATTGACTTGAAATACCTAATAAAAAAAAAAAAAAAAATAACATTCAGTCACTTATTTAAATAAGATTAATTAAACCTACAATGTGTTTAATGATACTGTTTAGGGGAATATAAATTACTTTATAAATTCAGTACTCTGAAAATCATCATGACACAAATTAACAAACAGTTGGTAATTCAAGTAAACCTTTAATTGTTAAAAACAGTGGCCATGTGTTTAAACAAAAACTTTAGAGAAAGTTTAGAAAATGACTAGAAAAAGCAATTTCCATTGTGTGTTTACAGAGGGCAGCTTAGAAGTTATTGATTGTTTTAGACAAGTATGCTTATGTTGCAATCATGAAGATAGGAGCAGCACTCAATTCCAGCAGCCACAACAATAAGGCAAACAAAAAGAAAATCTCCAGGCACTCAAGGTGTTCAAGTCGCAAGCAGTTTTAATGGAACACAAAAGAGCAGCAACGTTTCGACCTGCTAAGAAGTCTTTGTCAAGCCAAGTTTAGTATTCTTAGACTTTCTAAAACTCTATAACCGAGGCATTACTTGAAAATAGCTGAACTGTATGTGTTTATTAAAATGGATGTGTGCATGCTCTTTTTATTGCCAATACACAATACACCTGGGTGTTATAACTCTGTTTTACATGTCATGTACCTTAAAAATGTTTCAATACAACAGAGAATGGAAAATAAAAAGCAATTTCCAATGCAAACAATAACAATAATAATCTGTAAAATAATTTATACTATATCAATAATGACAGCAAAGAGAAAAAAACATGGGAGTTTTTTTGTTTTGGTTTTGTTTTTAACCCCTTAACGCCGTTACAGCGTTCTATGCCGTCCCGCTTTAAGTGGGCTTTAAAGCCGTTGCGGTGGCATAGAACTCCGTAACGGCTTTGAGCCCTGGAGTGCCCGGGTTACTTACCTTCCCGGTGCTCTGCTTCAGGTGGACTGCCTCACAGCCCAGGCAGCCCTCCCACGGCAAAAGAAGGCCCCCGGGGGCCGTGTGATCGCTCTCAAAGAGCGATCACATGGCCCCCTATAGCTGGCTGTGGATCTGCCAGCAGGGGGACTGTCTGAAATGTCAGACAGTCCCCCTGCTGGTGGAAAAGTAAAAAGAAAAATTATTAAACATGCTATACATATTATATATATGTAACATCATACAAAGTGTATTTTAATATTGATATAAGTACATATATATCAGTATTAAAATACACTTAGAATGACATTACATATATATATATATATATATATATATATATATATATATATATATATATATAAATATGTATAACTACAATAATAAATAAATTAAAGAATAAAATTAATAAATAAAATATTGAAACAAAATTTAATATAAATTATATATTCATATGTAATTTCCTTCTAACTGTATTTTGTTATTTATATATATATATATAGGTAACAAAATACACTTAGAATGACATACATATATATATATATATATATATATATATATATATATATATATATATATATATATTTGCGGTTATTTGCATTTTATAGATATATATATATATATATATCTATAAATTGCAAATAACCGCAAATATATATATATATATATATATATATATATATATATATATAATTACATAAAAGATTACATTAGTATACACGTAGAATTTAAATACCTATAAATGCACATATATTAAAATTCTATGTGTATATTTAGGTATACTTTTAACATAATTAGGTGATTTGATTAATTAAAATTTGATTGACATGCCTGACAACACAGGGAGAAAGTGCAGAGAATTTAATTCGCAAGCACTATATTTGACCCTGTAACTCTCCAAGACACCATAAAACCTGTACATAGGGGGTACTGTTTTACTCGGGAGACTTCGCTGAACTCAAATATTAGTGTTTCAAACTGGTAAATTGTATTACAACGATGATATTTTAAGTAAAAGTGACTTTTTTTGCATTTTTTACAAACGAACTTCAATTTTATGGACTATATTATTGTTGTAATATGTTTTACTGTTTTAAAACAGTAATATTTGTGTTTAGTGAAGTCTCCCGAGAATAACAGTACCCCCCATGTACAGGTTTCATGGTGTTTTGGAAAGTTAGAGAAAAAATAGAAATCCAGCGCACTCACTTATCAACTAAACAGCTACTTTGATGCTGACAGATTTGCCTAGTTTTATTAAAAACACCTAATCTAGGCAAAAAATAATGGGGGTTTAGTTACACTATATGATCATACATTGCATAAGCCTGCCACAAACGTCAATGTACCCCATCTTTGGCAGGTCCTACTCTCACTGCCAACTGTCTACTAAATGAGCTACTCACTTGGGGAAATCCTTCCATCTCGAGTTCTCTGCAGTACAAGGCTTAAATAGGGTCCTGAGATGAGACACTTGTGACAGGGGGCTGTACAAAACCAAGCAGCTGGCTAGACTCCTAAATATATATGAGAAAACAAGGGACTGGCTGCACTCACCTAAACATGCTTAAATGGGGTGCTGCTGGGGGTCAATAAGTACAGTAAAAATAGAAATCCAGCGCACTCACTTATCAACTAAACAGCTACTTTGATGCTGACAGATTTGACTAGTTTTATTAAAAACACCTAATCTAGGCAAAAAATAATGGGGGTTTAGTTACACTTTCTGATCATACATTGCATAATACATTGCTACAAAGATAATATCCTCGAGCGAGCATTGAGTGAAGCCAGGATGGCACAAGCACCTCAGAATGATGTAACCCCACAGAAACTTCCAATTACCTTTCATCATCAATCACCTTTGGTAGCTAGAGCTATCAAGGACAATTGGCAAATGATTTCACGGACGATACACTCCCTAAGGTATTTAAGGAGGCTCCACTCATATGTTTTAAATGCAATAAGAATTTGAAAGACATGTTGGTCAAGACAGATCCAGTGAAGAGCTACACCACCACATCTAAGACAGTTAGTCGCGGGTGTGTACGCTGTCTTGGTTGCGTTACATGTGGACATATGTTACAAGCCAAATATTTTAACCATCCACATACAAAGAAAATATATGAAATTAGGCATACCATCACGTGCAAAACACCATTTGTGATATATAAGTTAACATGCCCTTGTGGACTTAATTACATGGGAAAAACGGAAACCCCTTTATGTGAAAGAATATGAGGACATCGTTCCAGCATCCGTTTGGCCTATAGGGATGGTGTTTCAGATAAGCCGGTTGCAAAACATTTTTTGGCTAAACAACACCCTTTGTCTTCTTTAAAATTCACGGCTATTGACTTCATACCACAATCCAGGAGAGGAGGTGACCGTGGTCGAGCTCTACTTAACTGGGAAGCCTACTGGATATATGAACTAAATACAGTTTCTCCCAGAGGACTTAATGAAAGTCTGCTCTTCCACTCATTTTTATAATTAATCTAATCCAGCTTGAGAAATATTGTATAGTTATGCATATCATTTATTTTCTGCATAGCGAATTAGACATTGTTTTATAGTAATTTTTAATAAGTATTTAAGTTAATTTGGCTATTACTTAACAGTATGCACTTTAACACACTATTATTAATATTATGCCACATTATCTAAACTTATAGTCTATCATGATAATGAATTAGAGCACTATTCACTTTTAGCTACTGTATGGAGATAATACACATTTGAAGCACCACTTTTCAATAGTCTCTTATTTGAGACCATGAATAGCAGTCAGCACATGTAGCACTTTATGGCAACTAATTATCACAATAGTGTCTTCACATCCAAATTAATTTTCAGATAGATATAGCACTGGCACTTTATAATATTTTATATAATTAGGCACTTTATAACCAGCACCACAATCTGCTCTCTTTATCAAATATTTGCATTGAGCATAGTAAGCACTTTATTATAAACAGTATACACAGCATGTTTATTCAGTGACACATTTAGGTTGTTCAGTTAAGTAAAGCATAAAGGGTTATATATCTTCAAGATATAGGTGTATATACAATTACCATTTAAGAATGATGTTTTATATTTGAATTTTTATCCCTTTTTTCCTCTCCAATAACAGTTGCTCATCGATCGTTTTTAAACAGATCAGTGTGTTAGTATACAGCCCGCACGGCGTCCACAAATCACTATGGCAGCACTGCAATGTGTATTCTGGTTGCCGGGGTGGTGCGTGTTACGTCATGCCGCAGATCGGTCTCAATTGGCTGGTTATGCGCTTGCGCATTGTGGAAAGAGGGACGCCGATCGGGAAGTATCAACAGCTGTGGAGAGTTTATGATTTGTTTCTCTTATAGTATATAAGTTAGCACAGTGTGTATTTGTTTAGCATGTGTAATTTTTGATCCTGAGGAAAGCCCAGGTTGGGGCTGAAACTTCGATCTTTTTAATGTATATCTAATAAAGCAGCACATATTACATTTAAAGTATTTTTTTTAAATTATATTTATAATTTTATTCTAACTGTATTTTGATAGATATGTATTTGATATATCTATCAAAATACAGTTAGAATAAAATTATATATATATATATATATTTAAATTACTTTTAATTATACACATACATACACACGTGTGTAATTTTACTCTAAGTGTATTTTTAGATTAGTATATCTATATATATTAAAAACACACATAGTATAACATTATATATAATGTATATAGATACATATTTATATCAAAATACAAACGTAGAATGAAATATATATAATAAATTAAAAGTATTTATATATATATATAATTTTATTCTAACTGTATTGAGATTATATATATATATATATATATATATATATATATATATATATACATATATATATACACACACACACACACACACACACACATACACTGCTCAAAAAAATAAATAACACTTAAACAACACAATGTAACTCCAAGTCAATCACACTTCTGTGAAATCAAACTGTCCACTAAGGAAGCAACACTGAGTGATAATCAATTTCACATGCTGTTGTGCAAATGGGATAGACAACAGGTGGAAATTATAGGCAATTAGCAAGACACCACCAATTAAGGAGTGGTTCTGCAGGTGGTGACCACAGACCACTTCTCAGTTCCTATGCTTCCTGGCTGATGGTTTGGTCACTTTTAAATGCTGGCAGTGCTTTCATTCTAGTGGTAGCATGAGACAGAGTCTACAACCCACACAAGTGGCTCAGGTAGTGCAGCTCATCCAGGATGGCACATCAATGCGAGCTGTAGCAAGAAGGTTTGCTGTGTCTGTCAGCGTAGTGTCCAGAGCATGGAGGCGCTACCAGGAGACAGGCCAGTACATCAGGAGACGTGGAGGAACAGGAATGCAACAACCAAGCAGCAGGACGGCTACCTCCGCCTTTGTGCAAGGAGGAACAGGAGGAGCACTGCCAGAGCCCTGCAAAATGACCTCCAGCAGGCCACAAATGCACATGTGTCTGCTCAAACAGTCAGAAACAGACTACATGAAGGTGATATGAGGGCCCGACGTTCACAGGTGGGGGTTGTGCTTACAGCCCAACACCGTGCAGGACATTTGGCATTTGCCAGAGAACACCAAGATTGGCAAATCCACCACTGGTGCCCTATGCTCTTCACAGATGAAAGCAGGTTCACACTGAGCACATGTGAAAGACGTGACAGAGTCTGGAGACGCTGTGAAGAACGTTCTGCTGCCTGCAACATCCTCCAGCATGACCGGTTTGGCAGTGGGTCAGTTATGGTGTGGGGTGGCATTTCTTTGGGGGGCAGCACAGCCCTCCATGTGCTCACCAGATGTAGCCTGACTGCCATTAGGAAATGAGATCCTCAGACCCTTTGTGAGACCATATGCTGGTGCGGTTGGCCCTGGGTTCCTCCTAATGCAAGACAATGCTAGACCTCATGTGGCTGGAGTGTGTCAGCAGTTCCTGTAAGATGAAGGCATTGATGCTATTGACTGGCCCACCCGTTCCCCAGACCTGAATCCAATTGAGCGCATCTGGGACATCATGTCTCGCTCCATTCACCAACGTCACGTTGCACCACAGACTGTCCAGGAGTTGGCAGATGCTTTAGTCCAGGTCTGGGAGGAGATCCCTCAGGAGACCATCCGCCACCTCATCAGGAGCATGCACAGGCGTTGTAGGGAGGTCACACAGGTACGTGGAGGCCACACACACTACTGAGCCTCATTTTGATTTGTTTTAAGAACATTACATCAAAGTTGGATCAGCCTGCAGTGTGTTTTTCCACTTTAATTTTGAGTGTGACTCAAAATTAGGGTTGAAAAATTTGATTTCCATGTTTTAATTTTTGTGTGATTTTGTTGTCAGCACATTCAACTATGTAAAGAACAAAGTATTTCAGAAGAATATTTAATTTATTCAGATCTAGGATGTTTTATCTTTGTGTTCCCTTTATTTTTTTTGAGAAAGAGATATATATATATATATATATATATATATATATATATATATATATATATGTATATATATATATATGTATTAAGGCAACTTGGCCTGGATTTGTGGGAGGTGCTTGGTATCCACTCCTAGCCTACTTAAGGCACACCCCTTACCTTGCTCCTTACCGTTCGAGGTCATCGTTAAATGAGGATCCACTTCTGGGTTCTCTCAGACGCCATCTTGGTTTTCAGTATCCACAAGTTTTTCCGCGGCAAGCTGTGTCCAGGAATCCTGTTTCAGGCCTTTCCGTCCGTCCAGCTACTTCTGACCCCGGTCATTGTCGTAGATCGCGTCCTAGGGACTCCTAAACCGTAAGTTAGACCTTCCTGTCACGCCAGGATCGGTTCCCACGGCGCACGGTACAGCACGGCACATTTTGTCCCTGTTATGCCGCAAATTGAACAAGCCGTTCGCGGTTTTCATTTTGTACGGTTATTCAGCTAATCATATATTAGTTAAAGTGATCATTTTGCATATAACTGTTCCCTTGCTACAGTGAAACACGTTATCATTTCAGTTGTTTTGCCGTTCGGCACTTAATTCATGATATGCTTAAACACGCTTGCTGTTCGCATAAAATTCATGAGTTTAAACTATTCCTTCCAGCTTCTGTTTCCCTTCACACTGGGTTTCGGTTTTCTTTCTATGTATTACGCATAAATCCTTTTGTGGATTACATTTCATCATTTCATGTATATACCATTTGGTTAACAATTTGCTTGATTAAATAGACAGATTATTTCCATTACTGTTTAAAGGTATCAGTATTCTATCAATGTCCATAAAAAAACAGCTAACATATCTGTATGGATCATTTTGACTCCCACGCTTTCAGGGGTCTTCCATACTTATCCATTTCATTCAAGTTGGTTCAGCCTACATTACAGGCCTCATTTCTGTGTTTTAAACTAAGACACATACATAGGGATACAGTTTTCCTTTTCCAAATAATGAATTCTCGGGTTGAATCACACGTACTGATCCAACCAATCATATGTCTTTTACAGTACAGTAATATATATATAACTTTACATAATTTTTAAAGCATTGTGTTTATCCCTGCCACATTTGTTATTATATAAACAACATAATGCTGTTTAAACATAGGCCACGGCCTCCCTCACCCCATCCTCTTATTCTACTTGACACCCATCATACATTCCCCACTGTTTTAGACAGAATTGGGCATTAAAGCCACGGCATCACTTTGCCTTGGTAACACATTTATATTCCCATGGTATATCACATTTCATTTACCAAGTAATACGCCAGCAAGCCCTTAAAAACATTGCTGGTACAGGCTACACATTCTACTTCATTCCCACACAGTCCACACTCATTATACTAATTTCTTTTTACCCGTTTCAGGCTGTCCAGGTTTAAATATATTTTCACCACATGGTTTTTCTTGTGAGATATTCATACTAGCAGGTACGTACACCTGCTCATATGGTATTCTGCCATACATTGCATTTCTCCCCCCTAGGTTAGAGTACTGGCAATAGGGTCATAGGCTTCCCAATAGGCTTCCCTATTGCCATCAGTTAGTGGTCCCGCGAGGCCAACATCCCGCCTCAACGTTTCAGAGGCAAACACCCAACGGGTGACACGTTAGCTAGCCGCCTCGCATGTTGCATAGAGAGGGCCTCACCTGTCACTCCCTCTCCCCGTTTTTCTGTTTTACAGTCACCGAGAGGCCTAAAATTCATGCCACTACGACGGGTGGCCTCAAATCCCCTCGCGCCAACGCATAGATAGAGCCTCTCAAGCCACTTGGCAACTAGTAGGGCCTCACCTGTCACCAAACAAATGTAATGTTTCGCCATCCGGCTTAGCTAGCCTGCCAGTACGATTTGGTGGTTTTCATACACTAAATAATTGTTTTGTTTGTAGTATGTCTCAGGAAGGGGTAGAGGATTTCTCCCTGCCTAGCACTCCGGCTAGAGTTATCACTCCTACACAAGGAGGAGAGGTAACTAGTCCAGAATCGATCAGATCCTGGACGATCCCTCGTATAACTACGGAATTGAGGAGACGGCAAATCACCTACCGCGCTACAGCAAGGAAAGCAGAACTTTTAAAACTGCTACGTACCTAAATAAACATCATGGATGCCAGGGAAGGACCTAGCCAGTACAACCCAGGAGACATATATTCCATGTTGTCTTCACTCATGGCGTCTATGAGCAAGCTCAACTCCAGGCTGGAGAAACTTGAGTCGGTCACCACGGCCCTTACTCTAGCAGGGCCACCCACTGCTGCTTCACAAGCACCAGCTGACTTGCCATTAGTTGCTCCAACCATCACCCTGGATGACCAGGAAGTTAGCCCTGCTCATATGATCCCTGAGCACATAAAAAGAGATATCCTGGAAGGTAAATACGTCAACCTGGCTTCCCTGCTGATTGCCTCCCAGGATATTGTGTAAAATAAGACTTATGCTTATGTATTTACCGGGATGTTATCTGTGTGGTCTATCCCAATAGAAGAGAGGAGTTTGATCTTTATATGCACAAGCTGGTAGACCTGGGCAACAAATATGGTGGTTCAGCCTTTTATGACTACCATAGGTTTTTTTCTGCAAAAGTGTCTGGAGCCTTCTCCCAGTATGGAACAAGATCCAACTGGGGAAGGATTGATACCATCATATTTTGCAGACACTTTGCAGGTCTAAGAACACCGACTTGTGAATACTGCTCCTCTACAGCCCATACGACAAATTTCTGTCCCAACACGGTGGATGAACATGCCTCCACGCAAGGAGCTAGTTCCTCTGGTGTTCCAGAGAAATTGTCAAGAGACAAACTGGGACACCCAATCAAGTTTCTGGGCAAGTCCCAGATATGTAATAATTTCAATGTTGGGTCTTGTAATTATAGCGGTTGCAGATTATTGCATATCTGTTTAAAATGTTTTAGGGCACATGCAAAAACCATGTGTCCAAATAAAATGGACTCTAAGCCTTACCTAATGTCCATTAATATTCCGGTATTTACTGCATTTATGTCACATCACCCGTCTAAACACTTGGTGGACTTTCTTATCTCTGGTTTAACAGAAGGCTTCCACACTGGTATTCTACACATACCATCTGGGACTCTGGAATGCCCTAATCTACAATCCGCACAACACAACCCCACAGCGGTTGACACTATCATAGCCCAAGAAGTGGCTGAGCATTTTGTATTGGGGCCTTTCAAAGCTCCTCCATTCATAGAATGGCGCACTAACCCCATTGGTATTGTCACAGGGAAATCTTCCCTTAAACAGAGACTCATCATTGACTTGTCTCCACCACACTCATTGGCCAACCCCAGTCTTAACTCCCTCATACCCTCCGAAGAATTCTCTCTGCAATACACCACCATAGATCACGCCATTACAGCTATCATACAAGCAGGGGTCATAGCCTGGCTTTGTAAGACCGATATTACTAATGCCTTTAAATTGCTGCCAATCCACCCCACACTGTGGCACCTGCATGGCATCAAGTAGGCGGGGAACTACTATTTTTTTCTCCTGTTTAACTTTTGGGTCCAAAAGTAGCCCAGCTATTTTTGACACATTTGCCAAAGCATTGTGCTGGTTACTTTTTAACATATCCAGATGCCCTACGGTATAACATTACCTGGACGATTTCTTACTGGTCGAGGAAAATACTTCCCCTCCTAGTAGCCTCAAAGCTACCACCAAGCTATTCGAGCAACTAGGTGTACCAATCTCCCCATAGAAAACGGAGGGGCCAGACACGATTATCACTTTCCTGGGTATTCAATTAGACTCGACCACAATGCAAGCAAGCATACCACACGACAAGACAATCCAGCAGTTCAGGATTTGGAAGGTTTTTCCACTACCTCAGCTCTCTTTGAAATCTATCCCATCATGGCAGCTGCCGTAGCATGGGGTCATTTATGGGCAAATATGTCAGTTCGTTGTTACTCAGACAACCAGGCAACCTGTCACATCATCAACAAAGGTCGTTCCAAATCCCTTACGATCATGAGATTTCTGAGGAAACTCACTTGGTTGGCAGCTTGTCATAATTTCTTTCTATATTGTTTCCATGTTACAGGTAAATGTAACACAGCTGCTGACAGTTTGTCTCGTTTTAAATTTCAGGCTTTTCATCAAGCACTCCCGTCAGCTGCACCCACAGCCACCACCACTCCAACATTTCAACAACTAATACTGGACTAGACACCATCATGCATCATAGCAGGACACTGTCCCAAATGGCACTATCAAAAAATACACACAAAACATACGACAGGGCTTTTACACTATTCAAAAGATTCCTTTTGGAACATAACATCATGCAACCATTTGTTATGACATCTTTTTTGGGTTTTGCTTCTTTTTGCCACCTTAAACTCAAAATGTCATATAACACCAACAAACTTTATGAACAAATGTAAATATATAGGAACTGACAGTGAGAATGGAAGAAATAAATGGACCCGATAGGATCAATAACAGCAGGGCTGCATCACATACAAGGGAGCGACTTGTCTGGTAAAACTAAAAAGATATATATCTGGTATGTGAGCGCTCCAATAAAAATAAACTAATAATCATGCAATAAAATAAAATAAAATATTGTAAAGACCACTATAGCTGGAACCACCACAATGACCACCAAATAAAAAATATATATAATATATTGAATCTAATGAAAACATGGGCATATGCACTGGGTCAATCTATCTACACTCCAAACACTCCTTTTACCCATCTCAAATCTCAACTGCCCTAACTCTGCAACCTCACTCTACAACTCCACTCTCTCCTCTCAACTTGACATCATGGCACCTCCTACAGTTAAACGCAGCAAGCGCCCCCAACTACAACCCTGGCACACTAAGCTGACCCGTTACCTCCAAAAATGTTCCAGAACTGCTGAACGCTGCTGGAGAAAGTCTCACTCTGCATCTGACTTTGTCCACTATAAATTTATGCTGCGCTCCTACAGCATGGCTCTTTCCTCTGCAAAAGTAAACTACTTCAAAACCCTCATAAGCACACTGTCCCATCAACCCAAACACCTGTTTCACACTTTTGATGCTCTTCTTCGCCCTGTGACTACCCCTCTTTCCACCACCTTGTCCGCCACAAACTTTGCATCTCATTTCACTGAGAAGATCTCTACAATCAGGAAAGAGATCTCTAATCTCTCTCCTTCCCCTATCATTATATCACCCAACCCCACTCCCCCTGCCATCCTATGCACATTTGCACCTGCTACAGCACAAGAGGTTTCTGCACTGCTCCTGTCCTCCCGCCCCACCACCTGCTCTCTCGATCCTATTCCCTCGCATCTCATCCGCACTTTGTCTCCCTCTCTTGCTCTTCCTCTCGCTAGCATTTTCAATCTCTCCCTTTCCTCTGGCACATTTCCCTCACCCTTCATACATGCAACCGTAACCCCGATTCTGAAAAGGCCCAACCTTGATCCCAACTCCCCATCCAACTACCGCCCTATCTCGCTACTCCCATTTGCCTCCGAGATCCTCGAGAGAGTTGTGTATGCCAGATTGACAGACTTTCTCGACTCCAACTCTCTGCTTGACCCCCTTCAGTCTGGATTCCGCGCTGGTCACTCTGTCGAAACTGCTGTGACCAAAGTATCCAACGACTTAATTGCCGCTAAATCTCACGGCCAATACTCTATCCTAATCCTCCTTGATCTTTCTGCCGCATTTGACACTGTTGATCATCAACAGCTTCTTCACATTCTTCGTAACTTTGGTCTACGGGATACTGCTCTCTCCTGGTGCTCCTCCTACCTCTCCCAGCGCTCTTTCAGTGTTTCTTTCTCTGGTTCCGCCTCTACTCACCAACCCCTCTCTGTCGGCGTCCCCCAAGGATCTGTCCTCGGCCCCCTACTGTTCTCTATCTATACTGCCTCCCTTGGTAAACTCATCAGCTCCTTTGGTTTCCAATATCATTTATATGCAGATGACACGCAAATCTACCTGTCCTCCCCTGATCTCTCTCCGCCCACCTTGACTCGTGTTTCTGACTGCCTCTCTGCTATTTCCAACTGGATGGCTGCTCACTTCCTTAAACTCAACCTGTCCAAAACAGAACTTCTAGTTTTTCCTCCCTCAAGTGCTGCTACTCCTGTTGTCTCCATCCAAGTCAACGGCGCTACTATCACCTCTACCTCGCAGACTCGCTGCCTAGGGGTTCTTTTCGATTCTGACCTCTCTTTTACTCCCCATGTCCAATCGATAGTCAAATCCTGTCTCTTCCAACTCAAGAACATAGCGCGCATCCGCCCATATCTAACGCCGGACGCGGCTAAGATATTGGTTCATGCTGTTGTTCTCTCTCGCCTCGACTACTGCAATCCCCTTCTGACCGGTCTTACATGTTCCCAGCTTGCACCGCTGCAATCTGTAATGAACGCGGCTGCGAGGCTTATTTTCCTGTCCGGTCGCACCTCCCACGCCTCCACGCTCTGTCAGTCCCTGCATTGGCTTCCAGTTAGATATAGGGCCCAATTCAAAATTCTGGCACTTGCTTACAAATCCCTACATAATGCTGCTCCAACATACCTATCCTCCCTCATACACAAGTATGTCCCGTCGAGACCCCTGCGCTCATCCCAAGACCTACGCCTATCCTCTGCCCGGATCCCCACTTCTGACGCTCGCCTTCAAGACTTCTCTAGGGCTGCACCTATTCTGTGGAACTCACTTCCCTCCTCAATCAGACTTTCACCCAGCCTCCACTCCTTCAAAAAATCTTTGAAAACTCACTTCTTCGTTAAAGCATATCAATTAAACTGTCAGCAGGCTTCTCATCCCCCACCCCTTGACTCCTTCCCTGCAACTGTCAAAAATGACCTACCAAGCACTCAATAAACCCTTCTCTAACAAACTATTTAATTCCCCTACTTTAACCCGTTTGTGTCACTATACCCCACTCCCTCTAGCATGTAAGCTCATTGAGCAGGGCCCTCAACCCCCTCTGTTCCTGTACGTCCAGTGGTCTGATCTCAATTATGTGTCTGTTAGTCCACCCATTGTACAGCGCTACGGAATTTGTTGGCGCTATATAAATAATAAAATAATAAAATAATAATAATCTAAACAAATATACTATACACATGTGGAAAGTGTATACAAAACTTCATTTATTGTATAAAACACAAAACATAAAAATATGAAACAACACCTCAAATGTCCAGCTCAGGTCTTAGTATAGAGAATAATATGGGGCCCCTTATTCATAGTTGTTATCCACAAAAGACTGATGTAAGAAATGTGTAAGAGATGTGCACATAAAAAATAAGAATAAAAAATGAAAAAAGTTTTCAAACGAAAAGGTTCATGTATATTCCGTAAAAAATATAAGATAGACGGATAGTACCCAAATGAATGAACCGTCTCACGGGGAGGGAGCTCGGAAACCGACCAAACACCCGGGTCAAGACTAAGGGGGTTGCGATTAGGATAACCCCAAATGTGAAATCACATCCACCAGAAATGGAACACTGTGGGGATTTCACCAAGGCAACTTACCCTGTTCGTCCGACCTTCGGATGAGGTATTGGGAGCACATCAACTCCAAACCGTGAGAGGTGCAGACAATGCCGTTCCCGCCAGGTCAATCGCCGAAAATCAATGTCGGATCGTAAAGGAAGGACCGGCTGGAAAGTTCAAATAGGTCGGCGGTGTGGTGAAGCAGCAGACAGCACGTCTACGCGTTTCGTCCTTGCTAGAGGACTTTTTCAAGACAATGTATGCTGTCTAAGAGCAGGGTATATATACCCACTCTTAATTATTTTACGAAGTGGTCATAATTGTTAATTGGTGCAATAAAATCATTAGCATATATATATGAAAAATGCTGCATGTTATTAAAGTAACACAGACTGCAATGAATGAGAGTATAATGAAATCATTTATAATTACTGAACTATGTCACATAATTAACTTCAAAAATGCATAATTAAAAATATATAATAAAAATAAAAATATATGACAATAATAGAATACTTAAATATCCATTTTCAAGATGTTTTCGCACAACTTGATTATATTAATAGACCTTAATTTCCTAGTCTTTTTTAAAAATAATGCAGTTAAATTATTATTTGAATCCTGGAAAATTAATTAAGAAAAAACATTAAAATGATACTGAGAACTCATATAAGACTCATATAAATATCATAGTGACCATAAGTTCTATAATGAATATCCAATATATATACGGTTCCCAATTGATTCTCCCCCACATATGGAACCAGTGAAAAGTCTTCCACTACCAGAGACAAAAAGTATATGTTACAGATCAATTCTTAGATGTTACATTCCACTTCTTCATTTAACCCATTAGGGGTAAGTGTATTAAGTCTAAAGATCCATTTGGTTTCTGCTGTAATTAGAGCTAATTTTCTATTAAGTGTGCTCTCTGCAATATGCTCAATACCCATCACTACTAGATGAGCAGGATTACTCTCATGGGCCATTTGAAAGTGTCTGGCCACCGAAGATTTTCTATCATGGTTGCTGATGGCTCGTCTGTGTTCCCTAAACCTGGCTTTTAATGGTCTCGAGGTCTGACCTACATATAGTAAGCCACAAGTACACATCAGTAGATATACAACAAATGGAGTATTACACAAGATTCTAGTGGATACCTGGAAATTCTCATCTTTAGAGGATGAACAGAAGTTCTTCCTTCCGTGACATATGTATTGACACGTTAGGCATCGGGTAGCACCGCATTTAAAGTTTCCTGCTTCACATAGTACCGATGTTTTATTGGTTTTTGTAGTCGGAAATTTGGAGGGAGCCAATAGATTCTTTAAATTCCTATTTTTACGGAATGTCACTCTGGGTACTTCAGGGATACTGAATCGAAGCCATGGATCCAAACGCAGAATCGACCAGTGATTTAAAAAAATTTTTTTTTTTTTTGTTTCATATTTTTATGTTTTGTGTTTTATACAATAAATGAAGTTTTGTATACACTTTCCACATGTGTATAGTATATTTGTTTAGATAGATTGACCCAGTGTATATGCCCATTTTTTCATTAGATTCAATATATTATATATATTTTTTATTTTGTGGTCATTGTGGTGGTTCCAGCTATAGTGGTCTTTACAATATTTTATTTTATTTTATTGCATGATTATTAGTTTATTTTTATTGGAGCGCTCACATACCAGATATATATCTTTTTAGTTTTACCATCAAACTTAATCTCACAGGCATTCAACACCATATGCTAATCTTACAACCAAAAAACACTAGTTTCATGGCCTCTCACCAGATTAAGACTATACTCAGAGGCATTCAGAAATCTGAACCCACACGTACATCACAGAGGCTACGCATAGATAACCATATCTTCAAAGCATTGTCTAACCTGCTTGATTTAAAACCTTTTGACACCAATACAAATTCTGTCATCAAAGCAGCAATATACATAGCTTTATGTGGATTCCTAAGACCTAGAGACACAACACAATCTACTCCAATTCTCCTCTATTCCCACTTAACAAAACACATGGATCATTACATCCTGACTCTACCTCACTCCAAAAACAGTCAGCACATACCAGTAAACATTCCATACTATCCCACGCACAACAGGTGGTGCCCCGTCAGGGTTCTTGTCTGATTTATATTATAAATATATATATTATATTTGTCTTTACTTTTGACAGTTGAAATAGAACCTCTTCCTCTGTAAACTCACGTGTAATAAATGACTCATTTATCCTTTTTCTTAACTGAGGTCCCTTTCCTTCATTTTCATCTGTAAATACCGAACAAAAATATTAATTGAGGCAGTCAGCTAGACCTTTATCCTCATCTACATACCTTCCTTCTTTTGTTTTTAATCTAAATAATCCTTGTTTTACTTTTCTTTTCTCATTTATGTATCTAAAAAAAGGTTTGTCCCCCTTTTTTACTGACTGTGCTATTTTCTCTTCTGTGTGTGATTTGGAAGCTCTTATAACTTGCTTAGCCTCTTTCTGCCTAATCTTATAGGTCATTCTGTCTTCCTCACTCTGGGTTTTTTTATAATTACTAAATGCTAGCTTTTTGTTTTTTACTATTTTGGCCACATCTGCGGAGTACCACAGTGGTTTCTTGAATTTTTTGCTTTTACTGACAAGCCTAATGCATTTTTCTGTTGCCTTCAGTAGTGCAACTTTTAAATAATCCCATTTCTTTTGGACTCCATATAAATTGCTCCAGTCTGATAATGACTCCTTTACACATATTCTAATTTTAGAAAAGTCTGTTTTTCTAAAGTCTAAAACTTTTGTTTTTGTGTGGTGTGACTCAGTCACTATACCACTTTAACGAACCAAGCGTATGTGTGTTATGTATAACATGGTTCTAGTGATCTATAGCGTTCGTATGCTGACGGCATGAAAACCGCCAGCCTTCATGCAATTGTTTCACGAACAGTGAATTTCAACACTGTTCATGAAACAAACAAACTGCCAAATGGAGACCACACACAGGAGGTCGTGTGGCTCCCATTAAGGATTGCAACATTGTTGCAATCGGTAATTAATAGGATTCAGGGTGGCTGTCATTCGACTACCGACCACGCGGCGGTCGGCCACCTTGGATCCTTTGTTAGCCCAGCGGTATTTGGTCGTCGAGTGCCTGGAACTAAAATCGGCTACTCGGCGGCACGAATACCGCTGGACTTCCAAGCCGTTCGGGAGCCCCGGTCCTTCGATAATGTGTTTCTCTAAGGTCAATCGGTAGTTTAAATGTAACTTAGAAATAATGTGTGTTTCATGCGGCGTTCGGTTATTTTAACTGGGATCAGAGCGGTACTTTCACGAAATGTGCGCTCATATCCCAGCTATCTACCAAACGTCCATTCGTTTCAATCTAACGAATATTTTAAAAGATATGTATTTTTATGTAGAATATTGGTTCTGCTGCACGAGGAGATAATCCACTTAATTGTATATTCTAGTGGGAGTATCCCTCTCGTGCAGCGGTGCCTGATGGGAGAAATGCCCAGGTTATTCAGTCCCCCATGTACAACCCCTGGAATGTCTGTAGGGAAACCCCTTGCATGGGGAATCCCATAAATACTGTGACCTGTGAATAAAGAACTCAGTTGACTCCCAGCCTATGTTTCGTCTAGTTCTTGGGAGACAAGGATTCTTATAACGCTACCTGGATTATTGTATGCTGTACCTGCCTATGTGGATTATTGCCTGCTTTTCCTGTCTACCAGCGGAGGCCTTGTGGATTATACTACCTCTCCGCTACATACAGGATTTGGCAACATATTGGATGCGAGGCTCAAAGGTGAGGCTAGAGTGGAGTATGATGCCAAGACAGCGTGCTTGCAAGGATGGACGTATGTGGATACCACTAACTTGAAGGGAGAGCGAAAGAAGAGGATCAGTATTAGGAAGAGGAAAGAGAAGGAGCCTAGTTTAAGAGAGATTGAGTTACAGAAAGCGGGAGGACATCCAGTCAGATGTAAGAAAGGCAAGCAATGACACGTTGCAGGGCGGCAGGGGAGAGGTCAAGGGAGGAGAGATATATTTGGGTGTCATCAGCATACTGGAGGTAGGGGAATCCAAAAGAGGCAGTATAAAGAGAAAATAGAGAAAATAGAAGGGGACCACGGACAGAGCCTTATGTGTGATATGGCTGTATAATATTTCATATGTTGCTCAACTATATCGTCCGAGTACAGCAATACCCTCATATGTACACGTTGAAGGGCCACATTTGAGACATTCCAGGTTTTTTTTTCAAATTTTTAATTTTTATGTTGGGTCCATGTCCCACCTTTGAGGTTTTTTTTTATTTGTTTAGCAGGTTGCTTATTCCAACAACCCCACATAGGCATACCATTTCATGGGACCATTTTTTTGCTAGCCTGTACCAATGTTTTTTAAACTTTTTCTTACTTTGATTTTTTTTAGTATTTTAAAACGGTATAACCATGTTAATTTTTTTTTTTTTTTTTAAAGCGAACACTTTTTTTCAGCAGTGAGAAGGAGATCAGCACTAATCTGTCTCCCTGCATCAACCTACATCACACTGCATAGAACAAGTCACCCTTTAAAATCTCAATCAATCAAAAATGGAGACTTTTGAGGAAAGCTAAAAACTAGTCATCATTAACTTCAAAAGAGGTAAAGTTTAAGCTAAAGAAGTAATGTAGAATGGATGTGCACAAGTTAACAATTTCAGAGATTTGCATCAAACTGATCTCGGTGGGCAGGTTGCAAGAAAAAGGACATTACTCAATACTAGACTATATAAAAGCCCATCTAGAGTTTTCTAAAAAGCAAGAGCCTGACACATGTTATCAGTAAGACATTTTGAGGTCAGATAAGGCCAATAGAGCATTTTGGCTTCAATCCAAACTGCTATTGGGAAAACTGAGTATATTGATGGCAGCATTATGCTTTAGGGTTCTTTTCATTAGCATGGCCTGGAAATCTGGTTAACATGAAGGAGGAAAGGTGGATTGTGGTGTTGATGTTAAAACTGTACTGGTAAAGACATTCATTTTAAAAGATTAAAGTGCAGACCTTTAATATGAAGTTATTATTTGACCGAAATTATTAGTAAAATGCTATAAAGTAAAATACAATAAAAGCTGAAGCATGGGAGAATGTTTACATTTTATCAGAAAAGTGATCCAAAGCACAAGGAAAAAGCATGTTTTAAAATGGTTTAAGAAAAAATATGAATACCCTACAAAATCACCTTTCAAAGATAAATATGTACAAGAATTGCTCCCAGTCAGTGTGGAAATCTGTACGATATTTCCACTAAACCCTTAAATTGAATGTGAAAAGTAACAATTACTTTGCATAAATCAGTCCCAAAATACACTGAATACATCAGTATAAAAACAAAGGGACTAATGTCAGTCCATACATAAGCTGACATGCATTACAAGAAGATGAGTAAATGCTGGCGCTTTAAGGAGGTATGGTAAGTATTTCTTATTTTTTTAATTGAATACATCATGCATCTCTAAGAAATACAAACCATACCTCCTTAGAGCACCAGAATTTTCTCATGTTCATGTAAAGCATGCCAGCATCTGAATGGAGTGACAGTCACTTTGCTCGTATACTCACTAGTCAACACTAGTAGAGTCATTTAGGGAGTTACAATAGCAACCAGCACATGACTGCCTGTTAATGATCTTTTTTGCCATCATCAATTAAACATCAGTGAAGTTAATGAAAGGTGAGAGACAAACTTAATTTCACCCAAGCTGAACACTTCCTAGTAAAACTGCTAGCACAATGAATAGGCATCTTTCAAAAGAACATAAGTACATAACTAAATTAATTAAAAAATTGAATGGACAAAAGTTTGTCCTACAAGCAATCCGTTCATTTTATTTGTTATAATTTGTATTCATTCATCTTTCATAAGAATGGATGAATTGCCGAAAATTCTGGCAAAAACATTTTTTATACAAAATGTAATTAAATGCTGGCGCTGATATCAAGGTCAACCAGTCATAAGACCTTCAAAAACATTTCTAAATATAGGAAATGTTACTGCACTCAAACACATATGGTTATCAAAAAAACATGTAGTTCTAATTTTTTAGTGTATGAAATATAAACTAGGGTGAAAAATAAAGAAAAAAGAAAAATTTAGAATTGTAAAAAAAAAAAAAAAAAAAGTCCCAAGTATAGTCCTCAGATCTCCAATAATATTGTTTTGGTTAGATCTCACCAAGATATGTAATCAGTGATAGGGGCCGATCTGGCTCACAAGTCCATAAAGTATATCCAGGCTTCTTGGATGCCCTGTCCAGTGTTTTGTCAGGCACCTGCACACTGTGGGTCTTTAATCCCTTCTAAGGCCCTGGCTCAGATGGGGAAAGCAAAGGTTTATATAGGGGAAGGCACCTTCCCTTTTTTGTGTGGAACGCCCCTGACGGGCCTCGTATTAGTGTTTCCCAAGGTTCTGTTTCCAGCATCATCACGCAGCAATGCTGGGAATGTTCAAATAACTTTATTGATACAAATGGCATTTGTATATGTTACAATACCACAATATAAACATTTGAACACATGGGCATATTTCCAGCCAAAAAGGTTTAGAATATTGGGAGTCTGGATACTCCAATAAATATCTCATCCCCAAAAGAGGGATATAAACAAAAACATGTAGCAAGAAGGTGATGTTGTAAATAAATCAATATAGGGCCATGCAAATGCATTTCTTATATTAACCAAGAAAAATAATTAGGAAAATAAATGTCAACAAGTATTAATAAAAAAAGGGGAGACAACAGAAAAAGCATATTTTTTTTTAAAAAAAAAGGAAAAATGCAAACATGAAGTTTTTAATTTATTTTTTACCAGTGTTGTAGAGGAAGAGGTATGTATCATGACTACACAAAGGTGAACCTGTATATTTTCAATACGTCGGACCATGAATGGTCAAATTGTCTTAGGAAGCAAGCTGGACCTTACTTGGTCAAATTAGGACACACTACAATCAAGCAGCTATTACCCCAATAATTAGAAATTATATCCCTGTAAATTATGTTTTTGCAAGTATTTATTCAATTGCAGTTTAAACAGAGAATTCCATATCCTTATTGCTCTTACGGTAAAAAACAAAAAACAAAAAAAAACACAACCTTTTCTTTGCCTTAGATGAAATCTCCTTTCTTCCAGCCTAAATGTGTGACACCTTGTGTCCTATATATAGCCCTGTTTATGAATGGATTTCCAGATAATGGTTTGTACTAGCCCCGAATATATTTGTATAATGTTATCATATCCCCTCAGAGGAGCCGTTTTTCCAAACTAAAGAGATTTAAATTGTTTAACCTTTCGTTGTAACTAAAATGCTCCATTCCTTTTATCATTTTTTTTGTAGCTTGTCTCTACACTTTTTCTAGTGCCATGATATCCTTCTTTAGAACAGGTGCTAAAAATTGCACAACATATTCAAGGTGGGGTCTTACCAGCAATTTATAAAGAGGCAAAATTATATTTTCATCCCGAGAATTGATGCCCCTATTTATACATGACAAAACCTTACTGGCCTTAGCAACTGCAGATTGACATTGCATATTGCTGCCTAATTTGTGGTCTATAACAATTTCCAAATCCTTCTTGTGTGTGGTTATCACTAATTCACTACCATTTAGGGTGTAAGTTGCTTGTGCATTCTTGACCTTGAAGTGCATAACTGCATTTCCCTACTTTAAATTTCATCTGCCATTTTAGTGCCCAGTCCCCCAATCTATCCAAATCCCTCTGCAGCAAAGCAATTTCCTGCTCACATTTTATTACTTTACAAAGTTTTGTGTCATCTGCAAACACTGATACATGGCTTTCAATGCCTATTTCAAGATAGTTCATAAACAGAACCCTGAGGGACACCACTTACCACTTTTGTCCAGCCTGAAAATTTACCATTAATGGCAACTCGTTGTACTCTTTCCTTAAGCCAATGTTCTACCCAAGAACAAGAATATTCATCTAGACCAATTTCTTTTAGTTTGAAGACTAACCTATTGTGAGGAACAGTATCAAATGCTGTGGCAAAATCCAAGTAGATCACATCCACTGCAACATCCTGATCTATACTTCTACTTACTTTTTCGTAGAATACAATTAGGTTAGTTTGACATGACCTAAGTTTCATGAAACCATGCTGATTATTGCTAATAACAAAGTTCTTCCCAATGAATTACTGAATATTATCCCTTAATAGTCCTTTAAATATTTTCCCAGTCACAGAAGGACTATTATTTCCAGGCAAGGATTTTGAACCCTATTTAAATATAGGAACATTCGCCTTCCTCAAATCCTCCGGTACAATACCTGAAAAAAAAGTATCTTGAAAAAATTAATTCTGAGATTCACTTATTTCTCCACTTTGCTCCATAAGTACTTGTGGGTGAATACAGTCAGGCCCCGGAGCTTTATTTACATTACTTTTCATTAACTGCTGTGGCACCTTTTCTCAAGTCATCCAATCACAAGTTATCTGCAGCATCTATGTTTTTTGCAGCAATCATTTGCATATCTCTTGCCATAGAATCCTCATTAAAGGACCACTATAGGCACCCAGACCACTTCATCTAAATGAAATGGTCTGGGTGCCGGGTCCTCTAGTTTTTACCCTGCAGCAGTAAACATCGCAGTTTCAGAGAAACTGCTATGTTTTCTCCGAGGGTTAATCCAGCTTCTAGTGGTGGTCTCCCTGACAGCCACTCAAGGCCGCTTCCGTGATTCTCACTGTGAAAATCACAGTGAGAAGATGCTGGTCGTCCATAGGAAAGCATTGAGTAATGCTTTCCTATAGGCGGTTTGAATGCACGCGCGGCTCGTGCATTCGGCGCCAGCAAGAGGAGGAGAGTTCCCCAGCGCCTCAGGACCCCGGCACTGGAGAAAGGTAAGTGGCTTAAGGTTTATCCCCTTCAGCCCTGTGGGAGGAGGGCCCTGATGATGGAGAGGGAACCTAATGACCCTAAAGTGCCAAGGAAACAAGTTAGCTTTCCTGGCACTATAGTGGTCCTTTAATATATACAGCAGTGCACTGTAAATAATCTCTCACTAAAAAATAAGAATTATAAATTGAAGGAAAAAAATAAATTATAATACATCTTTACATTCACCTCTCCTAGCAACCACCTATCCAGCAAACAGAAAAATAAATAAAGGGAGGTACTTCATTTTGACTAAACACTGTGGTGTTGTTGGTGATGGTAACATTGAGAGTGCATAAGCTCCACTGTATAAGAGACAGAGAGACAGCAGACATGGATGGTTTTGGAAATGGTGGACTAGATGCAAGTGCAAACTAACTGCTGGAGAAAATACAGAGCTCCTGTCAGTCCTCTCCACACTCTCCTCTTAATTCCTCTATATCATACTCAGATGTAAAATTGCTATGTCTGCAGTAGTCGGGGAAATATAATTACCAATGGCTAAATCACATCCACCATCACCACCAGATATTCTAGACACAACTTTGGTATGCTTTGCCAAGTTTTCATTAAAGTGTGACTCTTATTGACCCCACAAAGTAAACTCTGCTGTACTCTCCTTTAGTTGCTTCTTGAGGGGGAGGGTGTCACCAAAAAGTTAGAATGCTAGAACTAGCAGTGATAGAACCAGCTTGTTACAAAACCCCTATTTTGCCTTCCCCAGAGCAATTCGCCTCCTCAGTTTGGGAAATTATTTAAACTTTGGTTCTCTTAGCTCCTACCAAACGGGATTATAAAGCACCGAACACCAACCACCGCCATGGCTCATTAAAGTCAAAGTAACCGCAAGAATGAAGTGCTTGGTCTGTGTGGCCGCCGTTCGTATAAACAAACGCCACGTGGTGGAGAAAACAGCGGCCATCTTGTCACCTGAAAGCAGGCAGCGGGATTGGCCATTGAGTGTCTGGAACTCAGAGGTGGACATTCGACGGTATGAACACCGGTAAAACAATGCAAAGGCCAGCTTCTGTTCGCGACAAGCCAGGAGAGCGCTAATCGGTAGGTTTGTTTGGATGAACCTCACGAACAAATGCTACCAATGAGCCAGGGGAACGGTTTGCCTTTTAATATGTTTTGGAACTCCCGAACATGACAGACTGCTGCCTCTAAAACTGTGGAACTATTTTAAGCAGGCGCCTCACTAGCGGTTGGTCAAAGCTTCACCCGGTGGTGATTAGGCTGTGTTCGTGGAATCTGAGCGCTTTTTGGATATGTTAGGCGCTCAGATCCAGGCTATCCAGGGGATATATAAACTATGGAAGTTCCTTTATGTGAATTATGTATTTTTGTGTGTTTTCTGTAAATTGTCTTTTTGTCTAGTCATGGTGACATGGCATTTTGGGAACATTTTGTGGGAGTGTCATAGGCAAGCTTTTTGTGTCCTTGAACTGTATAAAAAGCAGGCCATTGAACCTGAATTAAACACAACCATTTACCCCTTTATGAAGTCTCGGTTCATGTTTGGGGAATTGGGAGCTATATTCACTATAATCACTTTTGCGCTTGGGACTTGGAAGCTTCATGACAGACATACTCAGTCTGAGTATAAGGGGTCTGTTACACAGCTGTAGTGCCAAGGTAAGCTGCAGTACACGTCGTTGCATCATGACAAGAATGAGATAAAAATTAAATAACTGCATCTGGGTATTAAATCAGACAGAGGACATGCGGTTTACCCTACTATCCTGAGGCTGAATACTATGAACAGTGGTGATGGCAGTGGTTAGGGAGGCAGCAGTGGTAGAGGTGTTAGAAATCTTCATGGCTGAGGTGTTCAAATTATCAGAAACCATGGCACTACTGCTGATTGTGGATTATGGAACATAACCCCTTCCTACACCTGGTCTTAGTTTTGGTTTGGTAGTACATTATTGTGTGTAAAGTAACAAGTTTTTTAAGCACAGATAGATGCTTGTATGCAAAATGGGTTAGTGCAGGGATGGATCTACTGTCGGTGCAGCGGGGGACCCACACACTTTGGGGGCCTGATCGGTTGGACCATGCACTTAGGGACACCTAATGGGTATTGATGAACTCAGCGGCCCTTTAAGATTGGGCCCCTTTTAAATCAGCAGCCAGGGAGGAAGTGAGAGCATGTCGTTCCTCCCAGCTACATGTAGAAAAAACGCACTCTAGGTTTTCCAGTATATAAAACATAACTTCTTTATATGACCCAATAAGAAGTCGACGTTTCACTTTCATCGGATATATGAAACCACACTCCCAGAGTTTGCTGAGAAAAGGAGGTGTGGCCAGCTTCAGTCTCACGTAGGTAGGGAGTGGCCATCTTAAGTGAATCGTCCAGAAGATGTTATGTTTGGTGTAAACAACAGCTTTACATTTCAAAGCTAGTGAACCACTCATAGACAGATGTTATGTTGTTAATGCAACTCATCAGCATGAGGTTGGTTACTGGCTTGCTATTGAGGCTTGGCATTACTTGCAGAGCACAAACCAAGCAACTTGCAGGACTCAAAGGGTCTGTTGCCAATGGTTTGCGGTCATATAATACAAGACACATTCACATTTAATGTTGTGAATGATCAGTGTAAATGGTATGCTAGTCTCACAGTAGAATCAATAACCACAGCTAGGCAAAAGCATTTAATTTCATAATACTATGGCTTTCTTTACTCCAAATAGTTATTTTTGTGTTGATGTTGCTTTCGTGCAGAGAGAACTTATGGACATTATATTTCTGGATAGCACTTATGGATGAGATTATGGATGACATGAATTGGAATAGGTTTTCTTTGTAATGGAACAAGTGAGAAAATATTATGAGACCTGAACCAAGATTTATCGATGGAAAAGCTATTTCGTTCCTCTAAGCTTTTGTCCATTCTCACAGTTCTCATATTCTCTTTTTCTTCTTCTATGTTTTATCTCACAAAATGCACACTCACAGCTGTGCATACATTCTAAATATAGCTATGCAGAATATTATTAGAAAGGTAGGATGCATGTACATTGTTATATTGCATTCTGTAGAATGTATACCAAGTGAAATATGGCATACAGAATATTTAAGAAGAAAGGTTAAGAAATGTTTACATTTCACTGGTGTGCACTATGAATGTTTAAAAAAAAAAAAAAATATATATATATATATATATATATATATATATATACATATACACATACACATGCACAAATATACATATATACACACAGTTATTTTTTGCCACTTACCTTTTCCCAAATACTCTCAGTAGTTTCTAAAATTGGACCAACAAAAGGATTCACTGCTGCGTTACAGACAAGAATGTCAATTTTACCATACTCCTCAAGAGCCTAAAGAAGAAAAGAAAAGTAATTGCAGTTGATAGAGTTTGAGAAAAAAAAACAAAAAAAAAACACCCCTACATATATTAGAATGCTTGTGTAACCTTTACAACACTTCAAGAGTTTGGTCTAATTAGCCTAAAAAAGATCTGCCCCACTTTCTCTGGAAGCTAGCAAGGTAAGAGTATTTATTAGCTACTGAAATTGGTGTTTCTTCAGCAAGAATATGTTCAGTAGACTTGCGCAATTCAGTTCAGCAGAACCACTAAAAAAAAAAAAACCACACACACACACACACACGTTACTACTTATCTAAGCCCTATATTAGTTTTATTGCTAACCACATTGGGCCACTCACAGTTATTCACACAGTAACAGGAAGTTTGATCAACAAATGGAAGCAATAAGCTTCTAGCCCCACAGCACTGGTGTCCAACCATGATATGGGTAACTTATAAATTATATTTTCTGTTATATTTTACTCGCTTATGTTTTTTAGGTTTTACAACCTGTTAACCACAGATGATCCTAAGACTGATTTTCGCATTCAGCGTGGCAGAAGCCACCTCTAGCGGCTGTAAGGAAGACAGCCACTAGAGGCTGGATTAACCCTTCATAGGTAAACATAGCAGTTTCTCCAAAACTGCTATGCTTACATATGAATGGTTAAAACCTAGGGGACCTGGCACCTAGACCACTTCATTGAGCTGAAGTGGTCTGGGTGACTATAGTGGTCCTTTAAAAGACTTTTTATCACTATCTATTGTAGTCCCTGGAGACTTAATGACTCTTAACTGATGCACAGTTCAAACAAGAACTCGTTCTTGTGATTCAATGATACTACCCCCCCCCCCCCCCCCCACAACAATGAGACTCCGGAATTTTCACATAAAACAATTTAGCAAGCACATAAGCCTGTGATTAGAGGGGAAAAAAAACAAATTCACATTTCACTGAATGCAGCATTGAAATACCAAATTCTGCAAATTACAAAAGCTATAACAAGCCCATAACCAGCTATAGACAGGATATCAGCTCCATTGATTGAGATCCAGCAAACTCTTAGCCCAGAAACTGAAAGCTAAACAAACCAAATCAGAAAATAGCCAATGTGGCGTCACCTAAAGATATTGGCAACACCTTTGTAAAATACTACGCTACACTATAGAAGATACCCAGACACATCAATCCCAGAAACAAGACATGAATAAACTATTTGAGTTCAAACTCACTGCCCAGACTGACACCACAACAATTGAATTATCACCTCCAATCAGCCTGGGACATATCCTCCCACTGATCATTCACAAGGATCAAGTGGACTTTATGAAGGGAAGGCAGTGGGGAGATGGTACACTAAAAGTCCTGGACATATTGCTTAGTATATAACGGATGAAAAGAGGGTGCATAACCCTTTCCTGGATACAGAGAAAGCCTTTGACTGACTGAATTAGATGTTCCCAAAAACAGTTCTCTATCAATTTGAAGTTTCAGAAGACTTCCTTTAGGCAGTCAGTGTCCTATACAATAAACCATCATCACAGGTTCTAAATGCCAATTTTGTATCCGACTACTTTCCAATAACAAACGGTATGCATAAGGATTGTATGCTATCCTATCACCACTTCTTTATGTGATGGCTTTGGAACCTCTGACAGAGGCCATTAGGAAACATGATTCAGTCCATAGGGTGGTGGTGGTGAGAGATAAATAATAAAAGGCAAATAAATGCTCATTTGACATCTCACAGACTTTCACTCAACCTCAAATTTCCCTCCCAAATCTTATTGAGGTCATTACAGAATATATATTATAAAAAAAAACAAAAAACTATTAGAAGTTATACGTAACAAAAATGCAGGCCATGGGAATGGGCATACATACTGACTTCTTAAATAGTTTAAAATCAACATTTACATTTGACTAGAAAACAGACTAACATTCTTAGGAATCCAAATGACATCTCACTTGACACAACTATTTCAATTAAAATTATGCTAAACTAATACAAGAATTTACTGACATATTGAAAACTTGGGAAGGAAATATATATTTATAAAATCGGTCAGGGTATTTCCACTGGCAGACATTTTGTGTTAAGATAGAAATTAAAAATGTATACTGTAAATCCCCATTTATAGACAGATCCCACAGAAATAATATAAGCTTTAAAGGTGTTTCAGAAGATATTAAACAAGAAAACCTAACTGATTATATTATGGAATTTATTTATCAATGTGTCAGTCCCCCCACTTTTAATGTCCTCTCCAATAGAGAGAGGTCATAGAATCGTTAGATCTAGAGAAGCAGAGAACCCAATCTCTAGAGACGTGTTAGTAAAGTTTTTAAACTCTTCAGTAAAAGATAATCTAATGAAACAACAGAGACTCAATCCAAACTTAAGTAATAAGAAATTCCAGAACTTGTTGTTTTTTTTCCTGATCTTTCCCAGGCAACCAGATTAAACAGGAGGTATTTTAAAGATATAACCTTACAATTGAGAACTAAAAATATCAGCTACAGATGGGGCTTTCCTACATAACGGAAAAGTTCTATCATTAAAGACCCCACAGAAGATCTTTCTAAATTAAATAATTAAGGTTTAATTGATTGAGGTAAATAACCTCATGTAAAGGTAGAATAGAATGGAGGCTACGAAGGAGAGAGAAAGAAAAATAATGGGAAGATAAGAAAATATAGAATTTTTTTTGGAGACCTATAACATTAGAAAGTTATCAAGTTATCTTTGAAGTTAATATTCACATAGTATTTAATAACTCAGTTAGTCAGAGTCAAGAGAAAAATATTATTTTACAATATTGAATTGCATCAATTATTCCCTTTAGATAATGATAGGATACTTACTAAGTCTACTTGTTAACTTTACCATCATAACCATTTTCAAGAACCCCTCGGGTTATTATTGAGGATGTTGTGTCCCCATTATAGATTTTTACTACTATTTAATAATTTCCTACCTACTCAAAGTTTCTCTCTCCTTACATTTTTATATTCTTATAGGAACGTAAATAATTTTAGGCCCTATTGCAACCAGAAGCTTGTTCTTCTCATGGTTTATTCTTAAATATTGATTTTGATTGTCTCATTCCTGGCCACAGATAGCCACCAGCGACTGATTATCCTGGTGATAGTATGTTTTTTTTATTTTTGCAAAGGTTTTGTTTGTTTAGATCTCTCAGGGTAACCACCTGTAAGTTATGTATTATCTGGTTATGGTGGTGCATTGCTTGCGTTTTAGGTCATATTTTTGTTTGTGTAATATGTGCAAGTTCATCTATCGAGAATGGGTATGGTCGAGTCCACTTGAAAATTTTAGGACCATTTTTTGGAAAGACGTTACTAAGAGTAATAATGTCAATTAAAGTAGCATCTATAAATGCACAGGGAGTGAACTCTCTGGTAAAAAGAGGTCTTCTTTATAGAATGTTGTTAGAGGATAAGAGATGTGTTTTGTACAAGAAACACATTGGAAAGATAAAGAATTTTGGAAATATGCTAGATTCTCATATAATGAATGCTAGTATGTTGGATAAAAAGAAAAGAGGAGTTGCCATTATTTGCCATCTAAGCTTAAATTTGAACACATCTACATAGAAAAAGATCCACTAGGAAGGTTTCTAATTCTGGTTTGTAAACTGGATGATATTATTTATACCTTGGCTAATGTATATGCCCACAATGTATTCTCACAAACATTTTATAGGAAACTCTTTGG
Source organism: Pelobates fuscus (assembly GCF_036172605.1). Lineage (NCBI taxonomy): Eukaryota > Metazoa > Chordata > Amphibia > Anura > Pelobatidae > Pelobates > Pelobates fuscus. Next base: position 163,947,947 of record NC_086321.1, on the reverse strand, counting down.
GAAGATTGGAAGGAAAAAAAAAATAGGAGTACTATTGATTGGAGGGGATTGGAATACCATCCAGGAACCAAAAATGGATAGAAGATCTAGGGATCTTAAACAATCCTCATAAAACTCGGTATACTTGGTTCCAGGATTTCTTTGCTGAATATGGGTTGCTATTTGGAGGGTACAACATCCAAATGAAAGAGATTTTACTTTTCTATCTAAAGTCAATTTAAGCTATTCTAGAATAGATTTATTTTTTTTTACGGATATGGCAAACTTGAGAAAGTTTGTAAGGTCTGAAATTGGATCTATTGTTTGGTCAGACCATGCCCCTATTAGTGTAGTATTGAAATATAATCTAGAATATAACCACAGACCTCAGTGGCGTTTAGATGAATCAATTATAACATTCGGAAAAAAAACAGGAAACACCTTGAAAATATGGCAAAATAATTTGTTAAATTTAATGATAATGGAAAAGTATCCAGTGAGACTCGATGGCTAACTTTTAAATGTGTTATGAGGGGGAACTTAATCCAAACGGGGGGAAAATGTAGGAAAACCAGAGGAGCTAATTTAGCAGACCTTTACATACAACTCCGTAACAAAGTAAATCCAAATATCATCACTGTAACAAATTAAAACTCTCCAATATCAAATAAAAACAACTCTAGAAGATAAAATTAAAAACGCAATCACATCCCTGGATCAAAGATGGTACAGAAGTAATAACAGAGTAGGGAAGCCTATGTTATAAAAAAAAAAAAAATACTTCAACCAGAACAAATAAAATATACAATAAAAAAAATAAAAAAAATTTCTATGGAGACAAAATAGTATAGTTAAGGCTTTTGAAATGATATAATAAAATATAATATTTTGCAAAGAAAACAGATTTTCTCAGAATGAATTAAAAACTTTTCTTTTAAAACTTAATCTTCCTAAATTAAAATCTGAAAAACTGGCAAATTTAAATAAACCCATCGAATTTGAAGAAATTAAGAGAATAATTGCTAAGCTTAGTAATGGGAAAGCACCTGGGCCAGATGGATTTACAGCTCACTTTTATAAATCCTTTGAGACTATGATAACTCCTCTACTATTAAAAACATTTTTAGAAAAAACCCACTTTCAAAAGTTTTTCCTCTGAAATGATAAAAGCTACGATTTCCCCAATCCCCAAACTCGTAAAGGATCTACACTATATATCTAATTTTATAACATGACAGGAGGCTTCGTATTTGCTTAAGTCTCTCTTTACTAGAACTCCACAGCAGCACAGAAAAAACAACCAATCAGAAAAAAGTTAGGTACTATAAAACTCCCCTCCCCATGCATCATTTCCTCTTTCTTTGCTGCTCCGCAGACAGTACAGGTCAGAGTACCACTGCCTCCTGCTAATATTAGTGGGTGGCTTTGGGATTTATTATGATTTATTAGGATTTATATTTGATTCTTTTAGTATATTTACGTATTTGTTATCTGTACTTTTTATTTAGTATCATATGTTTCTCTACTTCTATATATTTATGTTATATTTTTGTGTTTAGTTATTTATTGCTTATATTTATTTACTTCTTGCCTTTGAATTTTGCTTCCCATGTCTTCTTAGGGATTCCTTCCCTTTCATGTGGTATTTTAGGGGAGTTCTTGGGGGTTTTCTTTTTCGGCCATGCCTTCCTCCTCCCCTCGCTGCCCACTCTCTTTGCCCCGCCGTTCTTCCGCGGGCTGCATGCGCGGTATAGGGGTTTCAGGAGACTAACCTCTGGCTGCCTCCTGATTTCCCCGAACTCCGTTGTGATTCTCCGGCAACCGAGGTACTCGCGGTCGGACGCGAGTAGACGGTGGCCGCTCTGCTCACCCACGTGGCTGCCTCGCTCGCCACGTGGCTGACGCCGCGCTCAACTTCTTCCCAGAGCCGCAGGCGGCCGACCGGGTGGAGGAGAGTGCACCTACTCGCGGCCCCTCCTCCGCCCACGGTGGTCGGATCGCGGCTATTGTTGCCCTGCTGGGATTCCCGGCGGATTTCTGCAGGTCTGCAATAGTGCTTCTTCCTATGTACTATATGTTTTTGCTTCCAGTGGTATCTCACAGATTACTGTGAGTCTTAGGGCATTTTTTTCATATCAGATATCTAGTTTGTTGTGAGTTTTTTAGTGGAAAATATATCTAAATCTGCTGTTAGTTTTTATTGGCAATATTTCTAGTTTACTGGGGGGGTTTATTGGCAAATATATCTGAGTTTGCTGTGGCTTTTTCTGACAGTGTATATCACATAATTAGTTTGGCTGACAGTGTATATCACAGATTACTGTGAGTTTTGCTACCAGTGTGAATCACGGATTACTGTGAATTTTTGTTGACTATGTATTTCGCAGATTGATGTGAGTTTTGCTGACAGTGTATGTCACAGATCGCTGTGAGTTTTGCTGATAAGGTATATCACAGATTGCTGTGAGTTTTGCGGACTATATATATCACAGATTACTGTGAGTTACAGGTATATATGGACTCAGTTATACAAGCTCTGTACAGGGTGTACGCAGTGCCAGCTAGCTCTAGGATTCATGTGCTTCTCAGTATATATTTTTTCTGTCCAGCTAGGAGGTCTCTGATGAGATTGCTCTGGTATGAATTCTCTGTCCATGGCATATATTTATAGCTTACAGACCTGGCTCTGACTCTAACTGGTATGGGAACGGGTCATCCCTAGATGCCCAGACAAGGGGATGTCTACACTGATACCATACAATTTTATCAGATTCCCGGGGGAATTCATTGAGTTGGCTATCGTTAGCCCTACTCCTGGAAGTGTCCATGGTTACAATACCCTCAGGTGGTATGATGATGGTAAACTATAATAATGATACGAATTTCCAACAGATCTGTCTGAACATGGGCATACCAATTCTCAGTTTAAGGAGATTATTGCTCAGTGTATCTTACATTCATGGACATGATGGTAACTGGAACAATTCCCGCTTATACCCAATACAGCTGGAATACCACTGTTTGCCTGCTGGGCATTTAGGGACTGCCAGTCCCGGTTCAGGTTATTCACACAGCATTACGCTGCCTAAAGGGTTGGTGTCTAGAGGTCCTATGTCACAGGATGCTCTGAGGATCTACTATTCTTAGGGACCTCTACGGAAACTCAGAGATCCCCATTACTCATTCAATACCCATTGTAACGCGCTACGGAATTGGATGGCGCTATATAAATAACATGTTATCATAATATAACAATAATACACAACCCAGGATTGGCCTGCTATGTCTGTGCCCCATTGATTGGCCTGCTATGTCTGTGCCCATATGAACGGCCTGCTATGTCTGTGCCCATAAGAACGGCCTGCTATGTCTGTGCCCATAAGAACGGCCTGCTATGTCTGTGCCCATAAGAACGGCCTGCTATGTCTGTGCCCATATGAACGGCCTGCTATGTCTGTGCCCATATGAACGGCCTGCTATGTCTGTGCCCATAAGAACGGCCTGCTATGTCTGTGCCCATAAGAACGACCTGCTATGTCTGTGCCCATAAGAACGGCCTGCTATGTCTGTGCCCATAAGAATGGCCTGCTATGTCTGTGCCCATTTAAACGGTCTGCTATGTCTGTGCCCATTTAAATGGCCTGCTATGTCTGTGCCTATTAAGACGGCCTGCTATGTCTGTGCCTATTAAGACGGCCTGCTATGTCTGTGCCCATTTAAACGGCCTGCTATGTCGGTGCCCCATTGTTTGGCCTACTATGTCGGTGCCTATCTGTATGGCCTGCTATATCCGTGCCTATTTGCTTGGCCAACTATCCCGTGTCCATTCGTTTGGCCTGCTGGGCCTGTGCCCTTCTGACGGGCCTGCTCTATTGGTGCCGAACCCCTTTTAGGCCGCAGACCTGGGGGAATATCACTGAGGAAATGCCAGTGCCCACCAGTGACATTGAAATAGGCAGGTGTCCAGACAAGCACCATTGCCATACTACCCAAGAGGACACCTGTGTACGGCCATCTGAATATGGTGGGTAGGATGAAGGCCCTAAACCTCATGCCTGAAGGGCAGGGTTTCTTATCAGGACCCCGGTCATACATCTCCAAGGAGAACTTCGCACAGGCAAGGATCGGTGCTCAGACACCTACAGGAGAACCCAGTGTTTTTCATTGTCTTTTACATCTACCTCCGTATCTGCATCCCGGTATCCTTAGAGGTATCGGTAGTTTTTTCCTGCGTTAGGTTAGCTCCTGGCTCTGTTCAGTGGGGCTTACCTGTCTTACCTTCCGGCCTGCTATTTGCCTTCTATCTGAAATAGAATTTACGTGTTTTTCTACGTTATTTTTTCGTTTTCGTGACTTCCTTTTCCTTTCGCTCGGGTCGTCGAGAGGCCTGACTTGACCTCTTCCGACCTCCCGGGCGCTTGTGGATTGCGGAGTACGTCTCCTTTCCTCAGGCTACCAACGGTCATCCTGGACCCCGCGCGCACGCACGGGATCCGGGCGGTCAGTTGGTAGTTTTCTTTTTCATTGTTGTTTTTCCCTAGTTTGCCATCAGCCTTATGCTGATATTAGTATTTGGTGTACCCTGCAATTGGTCACCCTGAGTCTCTTGGGACTCTAGTTTGGACCACAGGAGGGTGCGGCCCTCCGTCATCTCGATCCAGGGATACTTTATTTTCAGGGACAGAGAGCGAACCACTCTCAGATACAGGACCGAACACTGATTTGTTATTAGAGGGCGCAGCCCTCCCTCAACCTCGGCCAGATATTGTGCTGGATACAGAGGACATGTTTGGAGGACACATTCTCATAGTGAGAACTGGTCATGGAGGTAGACTGGACCGTTTGGTTATTAACGGGTGCGGCCCGCTCAGGCTATCAGCCGGACGCTATCACGTTAATCGATCACATTAGTAGAGAGCGTGGCTCTCTCATTCACTCGACACTCTACAGTGCCGACCATTTGCTCATCACACAAGACATCGATGACTAGAGGGGCGTCCCTACTGCATTCAATTAGATCTGACGTATGTGCTACTGATTTCGTTATAGAGGACTTCCTAGTCATGCAAGATATACAAATTAGACTGGATCCCTCTATTCTATCTACCGTAATGGATCTACTGGATCCGGACCGCTCTAACCCACGCGAGACGTTCTCACAGAGGTATAATGGGGGGAGTCTCCCACTTATTTACACACACTCCTGGAGATGGTACGGCTAACGGATGGACCTCAGGTATTACGTGAGTGCAGGTTTTGGTATATTCTGCACCATATAAAACAGAGGATTGCTTTCTGTTTTTGGATATCCAGACCATTGCGAACAACTGCGCAGACAGCTTCTCCCTTATTTAGGTGTCAGGAGATACGGAGACCTTCATGGAGCAAACAGGTACTGCCCTGCTCGAATAACATGATTAAGGAAGGTCTATTGCCCGGTCTGAAGGTAAACCGTTCGCATGGATCACATGGCAAGACCGGTAACCCCGGTTGTATGGAGTTCCCCGGTCATTAGGATCTTGGGATGAGATGGCAGGACTGCCCCATCTCCTCGGAACGCATACCTGGTGATCAGGGTTCGGAGATGGGGGTCCTCCGTCTATATAGTCTATTTATCCCTCATGGGAGCCGTTTTGTTCTGGACTCACGCTAACCTACTTTTCAACTACCGTCATGGAGATCTACAAGACCTTATGGGGGTACCTGGTTGTAACGGACCGTTTCAGCATAAAAGGGGAAAAATCCGTTTAGGCGATAATCCCCTTTAGATAGACCAGCAGCTACTATAAGCACCAAGTTCCCGAACTCCCAAACTGCACGGATTCACCAACTCTCGAACAGCAGACACACGAACCCTGGAAGCAGCCGAACAGGAAAAGCAATACAAACAGCTTACACTCCTGGCAGTCGGCATACAGTCCCCTTTCCCCCAAGAAAGAGACACACTCCAGCTTCAGGGTTAAACAGCAACAACACTGATTTATTCACACACAGGCTTATATGAGATTCTCCCATGCAAGGGAGGGGTTTACAGTACACCAATCCAGTTTAAGGTACAACCCACACATCCCCTCCCTCCAACATATCTGTTAACACAATTAACAGGGACATAGTTTTACCCAAGTTTTGGATGTACCCTAAATACTTGTAGTTTTGGATGTAGCCCTAGTCTGGGGGAACAACATACGTTAAAATCAGCCCATTCGGATAAACGGTTCGGGAGTTATGGGACTTTAAAGTATTGACCGACTGCATGGGTAAAGTATCCGAAAACAGTTCCATGCATTTTGGCCCTGCGGTCGGTCACAAACAAGTGAATGAAACAGACGAATTACTGGTGTTATAGAGACTAAGGGGGATTCGCATGAATCCCCTAGTTCGTACGTTTCTTTCTACCGAACGGCGGGCCGTTCGGTAGTTTCCCCACGAAATCCTGGAAGTCTGGAGGTCTCAGCGGTGTTTGCCTAGTCGAGTGTCCGATTTTAGTTCCAGACGCTCGACGGCAAAACACAGCTGTTCGGTAGTTAAAGATGGCCGCCGCCATGTGTTAGTTTCCTGAATGGCGGCCACCCAGAGGACAAAGACCACACTGCACTGATTGCCAATTACCCATTTGCAACATTGTTGCAAACGGTAATTGGAGGCACACTTAGTCCTGGGTGGTCTGGTTGTTCGGTAGTTTCCTCAATACAATGAATGGAGTGATTCTACCGAACAATCAGATTAATGCTGCATATATATAACCCAGGTTAACTGCACACATAAATACATACATGACATTAAAGGATTAAAGGCAGGATTACTGTACTACGCTCCACAGTCTTAAAGGTACAGTATCCCAAAAGTCCCAATAGGTCCACGGATGGCCCTTAAAGGCCCAGTAGCAGTAATATAGATTATTACATGCCCAAATATAGTTTTTATAGTACAATATGTCCAGGGGCCATAGTCGCAGGGCAGGAGGCTAGCAACCAGGCTTCTCCAGTTCACAGTGGCGAAGTTGGTTTCGCCACAATTCTCCCCTATACCAATTAGACTAACAGGGTACCTGACCTCCTGCCGGTCAGTGCCCTGGTTAGTCCAGCAACCCACCCACAAAACAGAAACAGCAGGGCAGCCTACCCACAATAAACAGTTACCACACCTGGGTGAGGGAGAATTTTGTCCAAGTTCAGGCGCCTCACCACGGCTGTGTGGGGGACTGATAGGCTGCCTTGGTGGGTTGCTGAGGGGGCAGAGACCAGCGGTACTCTGTCCTGTTGCCAGCACTACCACAGGGGTAGTCTGGTTGGAGCCTGGTTGCTGGAGACCGATTGTCTCCCCTTTGGATATATGGCTCTGTGGCTGGGGGACAGGACCGACCGTCCCTACCCCTGGTGTTGTAAGTGCAGAGACTATGGTCCCATCTGCACAGATGTGGGGCTTAACATCTCCCCTTGGTGGGTTAGGCTGCCGCTGGGGAGAGGGTGTCACAAGCTCCTCTCTCTGGACGGTGAACTGCTGCTGGGGAGAGGGGTTAGCAGGCTCCTCTCCCTGCCACTCTCTCTGCTGGTGGAAAGGGGGACCAGCTGTCTCCCCTTTCATTCTCTTGTCCGGCTGCTGGGGTGCGAGACTGACTGTCTCTGCTCCCTGCAGGACACACTGCCGCTGGGGAGGATGTACGACACCATCAGCTCCCTGGGGTACACACTGCCGCTGGGGAGGAAGGACTGCACCTTCGGCTCCCTGGGGGACACACGGCCGCTGGGGAGGATGGACGACACCATCAGCTCCCTGGGGTACACACTGCCGCTGGGGAGGATGGACGACACCATCAGCTCCCTGGGGTACACACTGCCACTGGGGAGGGAGGACGCTGCTCTCCTCTCCCTTCACTTCACACTGCCTTCTTGGCATATCACTTTGCTGCTGGGGGGCAGGAACAACTACCTCTGCCCCCTGTAACTCAGCCTGCCGCTGGGGAGGAAGGACGGCACCTTCGGCTCCCTGGGACACACACGGCCGCTGGGGAGGATGGACGACACCATCAGCTCCCTGGGGTACACACTGCCGCTGGGGAGGAAGGACTGCACCTTCGGCTCCCTGGGACACACACGGCCGCTGGGGGGGATGGACGACACCATCAGCTCCCTGGGGTACACACTGCCGCTGGGGAGGATGGATGACACCATCAGCTCCCTGGGGTACACACTGCCACTGGGGAGGGAGGACGCTGCTCTCCTCTCCCTTCACTTCACACTGCCTTCTTGGCATATCACTTTGCTGCTGGGGGGCAGGAACAACTACCTCTGCCCCCTGTAACTCAGCCTGCCGCTGGGGAGGAAGGACTGCACCTTCGGCTCCCTGGGACACACACGGCCGCTGGGGAGGATGGACGACACCATCAGCTCCCTGGGGTACACACTGCCGCTGGGGAGGATGGACGACACCATCAGCTCCCTGGGGTACACACTGCCGCTGGGGAGGGAGGACGCTGCTCTCCTCTCCCTTCACTTCACACTGCCTTCTTGGCATATCACTTTGCTGTTGGGGGGCAGGAACAACTACCTCTGCCCCCTGTAACACAGCCTGCCGCTGGGGAGGAAGGACGGCACCTTCTGCTCCCTGGGACACACACTGCCGCTGGGGAGGATGGACAACACCATCAGCTCCCTGGGGTACACACTGCCGCTGGGGAGGATGGACGACACCATCAGCTCCCTGGGGTACACACTGCCGCTGGGGAGGAAGGACTGTACCTTCTGCTCCCTGGGGCACACACTGTCGCTGGGGAGGATGGACGACACCATCAGCTCCCTGGGGTACACACTGCCGCTGGGGAGGGAGGACTGCAAACCCCCTGGCCATCTCTGATTCCCACGGCAAGTATCCTCGCACTACTTTCTTCACACGCTGTACTATATCCTCTGAGAGGTTGGGTCCGCATAAAGCCAGCACCGCGGTGACCTCTCTGTCATACGCCTCTTGAGTGTAGCTGGGTGCCATGCTTGCTCTGCTGCAGTTGGTTCCTTGTAGATAGGGGCGCTGTACGGGTACTGGCGTTGCCCTCACTTTGTAATCCAGGAATGGTGTTGTCTGTAGCTGTCCCTCTGGTTGTAGGAACGATCCCACCGCTGCCACCAATTGTAACGGACCGTTTCAGCATAAAAGGGGAAAAATCCGTTTAGGCGATAATCCCCTTTAGATAGACCAGCAGCTACTATAAGCACCAAGTTCCCGAACTCCCAAACTGCACGGATTCACCAACTCTCGAACAGCAGACACACGAACCCTGGAAGCAGCCGAACAGGAAAAGCAATACAAACAGCTTACACTCCTGGCAGTCGGCATACAGTCCCCTTTCCCCCCAAGAAAGAGACACACTCCAGCTTCAGGGTTAAACAGCAACAACACTGATTTATTCACACACAGGCTTATATGAGATTCTCCCATGCAAGGGAGGGGTTTACAGTACACCAATCCAGTTTAAGGTACAACCCACACATCTCCTCCCTCCAACATATCTGTTAACACAATTAACAGGGACATAGTTTTACCCAAGTTTTGGATGTACCCTAAATACTTGGGGTACATCCACAAATCCAATATCTCCAGATAGCCCTAGTCTGGGGGAACAACATACGTTAAAATCAGCCCATTCGGATAAACGGTTCGGGAGTTATGGGACTTTAAAGTATTGACCGACTGCATGGGTAAAGTATCCGAAAACAGTTCCATGCATTTTGGCCCTGCGGTCGGTCACAAACAAGTGAATGAAACAGACGAATTACTGGTGTTATAGAGACTAAGGGGGATTCGCATGAATCCCCTAGTTCGTACGTTTCTTTCTACCGAACGGCGGGCCGTTCGGTAGTTTCCCCACGAAATCCTGGAAGTCTGGAGGTCTCAGCGGTGTTTGCCTAGTCGAGTGTCCGATTTTAGTTCCAGACGCTCGACGGCAAAACACCGCTGTTCGGTAGTTAAAGATGGCCGCCGCCACGTGTTAGTTTCCTGAATGGCGGCCACCCAGAGGACAAAGACCACACTGCACTGATTGCCAATTACCCATTTGCAACATTGTTGCAAACGGTAATTGGAGGCACACTTAGTCCTGGGTGGTCTGGTTGTTCGGTAGTTTCCTCAATACAATGAATGGAGTGATTCTACCGAACAATCAGATGAATGCTGCATATATATAACCCAGGTTAACTGCACACATAAATACATACATGACATTAAAGGATTAAAGGCAGGATTACTGTACTACGCTCCACAGTCTTAAAGGTACAGTATCCCAAAAGTCCCAATAGGTCCACGGATGGCCCTTAAAGGCCCAGTAGCAGTAATATAGATTATTACATGCCCAAATATAGTTTTTATAGTACAATATGTCCAGGGGCCATAGTCGCAGGGCAGGAGGCTAGCAACCAGGCTTCTCCAGTTCACAGTGGCGAAGTTGGTTTCGCCGCACTGGTGTTCCCCGACTCCTACTCAGACATCTTTCACTCTTAGACGAGGACATATCCGGATAGAAATCTGCACTCCGGTTGACACTTACCATCACTTTGATTATTCCTGGGATTCGCTACTCCCAGATTAGTCGACCACCGTTCCTCCACACAAGTTCAGTTCGGATCCCTGAATGGACGTCCTTTTGGAGTCTTTCCTCTACCGCGTCCGAGGATTACACAGTTCACTTGGAATATTGGAATCACTTAGGATACGGTTCGTTTGACCACACTCTTGCCTGCATTATAATTTATTCTCGGAGGAGACATCTCACAGAGTAGGCCAGTAGGGAACGACAGATCCTACTCGGTTCTATTGTAGTTTGGTGGTGGACTTAGACGCATTCCTTGAGATTGAAGATCTGCCTGCAAGGCCACATTGCCGGGTGACCCTGGCACGATCGGTGGAGCAACCTTATACATCAAGAGTTGAAACATGGTGGCAGTGTCTTATCGCGGCCCTAAGTCCGCAAATGTCCTTCGACATTTTGTAACTGCAGGGAAATGGCTAATAGGTCAGTTTGCCAGCTCATGGACCGGCTGGTAGGTAACAGGTCGCGACCCCACATCCATTGGATCTGTCAGCGGAGGATGTTCTTTTCCGTTTTTGGGGTACTTCATCAACTGATATCTCCATCGGTCGGTGTACTATCATCTATCGCAGTTGGAAAGTCCATTTAGGATTGCTCGGGTAGCTCCGAGAATAGGTACCAGCGAAACAAACAGCGTTGGATTTGTTGACTGAGCGTTAAAACAGCAAATATGAAGCCTCCTGTCATGTTATAAAATTGTAGATTATGCTAGCTTTAGTGTACCTATAATCTTAATTTTATTACTGACAGGAGGCGAGTATTTCCCACCCATTCTTATCCCTCCCTTGTTCTACGTTAATAGTTTGTTTTAATCAGGTACGAAAGCAACTCTGCTTGTTGTCTCTGCTACCTGTTGCCTGCTCTTATGTCTATTCTTTCATAAGTAGGGTTGGGATATCTACATTTTAAGGTGATTTTGGTTGCACACATGTTTATTCAGAGTACTTTTCATTGGATAATCAACCTGTTCGATTCTGTTTTTTCTCTCGTTTAAGTTTACAGTCCATCATCGCTATCTGGTTTGACACTTCTTCTCGGATGGTGGACATCGTTGTATTCATCGTATCTAGGACTTTGTTTCTTCCCCATTATGTTTTCTGCCTTTTATCCTGTTTTGTCGCAGCTTGAAAGAGGAAATGATGCATGTGGAGGGGAGTTTTATAGTACCTAACTTTTTTCTGATTGGTTGTTTTTTCTGTGCTGCTGTGGAGTTCTAGTAAAGAGTGACTTAAGCAAATACTCGCCTCTCTACAATTACCGTCCAATTTCTCTCATTAATTTAGAAAAATTTACCCAAATAATTTCAGATCTAATCCATCTAGATCAATATGGATTGTTAAGAGGAAGATCAGCTAGTGACAATATTCGTAAGATTTTGAATGATTTTGATGATAGAAGTTGCTAAAACATCTGTTTCTACAGTTTTTATATAGAAAACACAAAATATAACCAAAATATATTAGCACCCCAAACAACACGTGAAAAACATTCTTTATTATATCTTTATTATATTGTGATATTTTGAACGGTAATTGGGTTTTCCTTTTCTCTTTTTCCCCCCTCTTCATTCTTTATATGTGGAACTAATATCGAATGGAGTTTCTGCAACTTCCGGGTATGCACAGTGGAACGCACTGTGGAACGCAAGTGCGACCACAGGCGTGAACGGATGATGTGGTGAAACTCCAAACTGCGCCTGAAGAATATGACGCCCAGTTGAAAAAAATTTAAAACAGGTGAACCGGAAATTAGAACAAATTCGTATTGGAGGATTTTCGGCAAAAAGGCTTGTGGCAAAACCGACCTCGCCACGTGTCCTTGGAGGGGGCTGCTTGCCCGCCTCTTGCCTTTGGACTATGGCCCTGGGAGATTGGGCCCTTTTACAAAATGTATTCAGCCCTAACAGAGTGCATGTCACTCATTCTGGCCCTTTAAACACAGTGGGGCCATTCGGTACTTGCCCTGTGTGAGCAGTGATACCCCCAGATAGCTATGCCATGGAGCCTATTCATATAATGAAAGACTATGGGAAAGACTTTGGCTCCATGGCAATTAAACTGTATTTGTGTGGTCTGCGTGCCATTCACCTAATAATGTGCATGCAGACCTGAGCTATCTGGGGATATGTTACATGTCTGTGTTTAATGTATAGAAAGTAACTTTATATATTTTAAAACATAATCCTGTATTTAGGTCCCCACATGTGTAATGGAGTTTTGTCTTTGACCTGGGAGATAATTGGATTACTTCTCCAATTATCTCCAGGGCAGAAGGGAGGAAGCCATGATGCATTGTGGGGATGTTTTACTTTTACTGTTTGAGCCAGATTAAAATACTGCCAGCCAGGGGGAACAAAAGATACTTTTACAAACTTTTGAACCCCTGGTCTGATTCATGCCATTTTTTAATATGTTGTTCCCCTGAATGGATTGATTGTGGATATGTATTTTTATGTGAATGCGATGTATGGTTTTAAAGTTACAGAGTATGTGTGGAAACTGTATTTTTACTGTATGTAATAAATTATGTTAACTGCTTATCTGAGGGGAGGGGATGTGTGGGTTGTACTGTTACTTGATTGGTTATTTTATGCCTCCCCCTGGGTGTGTCCTGTATGTGCACAACCGTAATAAAAACCAGGCTGGGTGTGCCAGGATCTCAGATTCTGCTTGACCCTCAAACCGATGTGTCGTCTCGTTTTTGGGGGAATTGGATTGTATGCTGACTGCCAGGAGTGTAAGCTGATTGTATGCTTTTCCTGTTCGGCTGATTCCAGGGTTCGTGTGTTTCCAGTTCGGGAGTTTCCAGAATTCGTACAGTTTGCAGTTCGGGAGATTGGTGATTGCAGTAGCTGCTGGTCTAGGAAAAAGGGGATTATCGCCTAAACGATTTTTATCCCCTTTTGAGCAAAACGGTCCGTTACAAGGCGCGATAAAGACATTTAAAAGGACCAAGGACGTGGATTAGCACCATCATTGCCATACACCCCTGAAGAAGTCCGACTGAAGGACGAAACACGTAGGGCCAGGAGACAAGACATAGTGACTTTTAATTTTGTATGTTTTTATTTATTTTGTTGCTGCATTTATGGATCTGAAGCTACTATCTGGTTGCTGATCACAGAAGTTTGTACTGCAACATATTTTGATATGCCAGTGTGAAGATTCCAGCTTGTAAGTTGATTCAATAAAAAGGTGTTATAATTTTTAAAGATACACACTATGTTCTGCTTTTCTCCTTTTTGTTGCATATATGGCTGATGATTGGAAGTGACAACGATAACCACGTCGCTAAAGAAACCTTTATGCGCCTGTTCTCTATTTATTCTTTGTGAGTAACCTGTTGGCCACTCACATTTCACTTATATTTACGCCTTTCTTAGGTTATTTCACAATCTACAGTTTTTATAGCTGTCAATGCCGAAAAGGCTTTTGACAGGGTAAATTGGAAATCTTTGTCTTTATCTGCTACACTCTCCGCGTTTGCGATTGAGCGATCTTTTAAAGACTTAACAATGTCCCTATACTCTTCTCCCGTGGCAAAATAATATGGCAATGGTATAGACTCTGCTTGCTTCACTATTAAAAATGGAACCTGCCATGGACGCCCTTTGGCACCTCTTTATATCCTATTGAGACATTGGCAGCATATAAAAAGACAAAATCATAATATAACTGGTGTGTATAACCGGTGATCAAGACCAAAAAATAACTTTACTCGCCGATGACATAATTATGATGTTAACAAACCCGGAGTCCTCTATACCATTTACATTACAATGTATAGAAAAATATAGTACATTTTCCAATTATAAAATCAATATGCAAAAAAACAAGTTCTACATTGTAATCTTTCAAGCTTACAAATAGGAAATTTGAATAATGACCATAAACTTAACTGGTCTAATTCCTTAGGTTATCTGGGAATAAATATCAATTTTAATATTGAAGAGTGGACGTCTGATAATTACAACTCACTTCTTAAAGGGACTCTCCAGTGCCAGGAAAACAATCAACTTTCCTGGCACTGCAGGTCCCCTCTTCCTCCTACCTCCCATCCCCGGTTGCTGAAGGGGTGAAAACCCTTTCAGTGACTTACCAGAGGCAGCGACATGTCCCGCGCCGCTGCTTCTGCCTCCGCTAATGCTTCTCCCCTTCATCACGCCTGCCGGTGGGGTGGGGCAATGCCGCGCAGGCGCATTAGACCTCTCCATAGAAAAGCATTGAAAATGTTTTTCAATGCTTTCCTATGGGGATTTTAGCGGTGATTGTATGCAGAGAGGGCTGTTGACAGAGTCAACTGGGCCTTTCTGACGGAATCTTTGACATCTTTTGGATTCTCCGGAGGGATACTTGGAGCTATTATGGCACTATACAGAGGCCTACAATGTAGAATTGTGGGTCCTGGTATTAAATCTTATTGGTTTGGGATCACAAACGGCACTCGCCATGGCTGCCCATTTTCACTGATATTATATATTCTTGCGATTGAATCTCTGGAAGCCGATATTAGATCTAACCAGGCCATTATAGGCTGTGGAAACAATTACAGCCAAAAAAGTAGATTATATGCCGATGATGTATTGATAACCATTCAGAATCCTGGGTAGTATTGAACATGTTGTGGATATTATTCAAGAACATAGCCAATTCTCCAAATATAAAATAAACACAGAAAAATCCATGGCATTATAATATAGTATAACTGTACACACACACACACACACACATGCACACACACCGCACTACAACGAGATATGGACCTCAAACTGACCTCACTGAACGTGAATGGACTAAACATACCCAACAAACGCAGACTACTGCTCAGAGAAATAAGACAACACAAGGCTGACATAACCTTTATTCAAGAATCTCACATTCCGCATAGCTCACAGATATGCCTTACAGACCATACACACACACACACACACACACAGGCAAACGTATAAAGAGCACTTTGTAAAAAAAAAACAGTAGAGATTCTCCTACACAAGAGATGCCCTATCCAAGTCATGGGAGAACAAACTGACTCAGAGGGCTGGTACGTTGCGCTGTCTGGTACACTCCTTTCCACCTACCACCTCAATGTCTACGCACCAAGTGCTCGTACCCCGCAGTTTTGGTCAGACATAGAAACTCTTGTTAATACAGAGTGGGACAAGACAAACTGCTAAACAAATTCATACTCAATACAGGCCTGCTGGATCCATGGAGGATCCAGCACCCAAGGGAGTGGGATTATACATTCTATTCGGCCCCCCACGCCACCTATTCATGCATTGACCTTTTCCTTACTAACCAACTGGGCATGCAATGGATCAAAACTTCCGCGATAAACCTTATCTCCTGGTCAGACCATGTAGACATAGAAATCACTTTGAAAATCCCTAGTGCCCATACACCTTGTAAGTGGAGAATAAATACCTCCTTCCTCAAGATACCGCAGATACAGGAGAGCCTTAGGCAAGAGATCACACACTACTACCAGACTAATGACACTCCTGACATATCCCTAAAGACACTTTGGGCAGCCCACAAATCCGTGATACGGGGACTACTCATAAAACTAGTAACACAACACAAAAATAAAAAGAATGAAAGACTGGCTGACCTACAAAAACAACACAAACAGAGAATGACCCAAACCACGACCAGGGAACTGATGATAGACGAGGTCAGCAGGGATGTACTTGGCACAAAAAGACTATTTTATGAAAAGTCTAATAAGATGTACACACTTCTAGCGAGAGCCCTTAGACCCAAAAGCGCCACATTCTCGATAATGGCCATACGAAACAAACCGGGTACAGTAGTCACCAACCCCAAGGATATCAACAACGAATTCACACTATTCTTCACCACAATATATAGCCAGTACCCTACATTGACAGGAGACAATGGCGAGTACACGGCAGCGGTCTCTGCATTTCTGGACAGGGCCCAACTCCCAAGACTCTCAGATGACCTGACAGCACCCATAGTGTTAGAAGAAGTGGAAAGAGACAAACTGGCTCAAGAGAAACAAAGCCCCGGGTCCTGACGGGTACAATGGTGCCTATTACAAAGCCTTTAAGGACGACCTAACGCCCCACTTGACCAAGATGTATAAGCAATGGACATAAGATGAGGTGCCTAGTCAGGATCTTTCAACAGCAGATATAACCCTTATTCCCAAGCCAGGCAGAGACAGCACACAAATAAACTACAGTCCCATATCCCTCAAACTTTGACTTAGACATTTATGTTAAACTGCTGAATCCACTCCTCACTAAATACATCCATGCGGACCAGGTTGGCTTTGTCCCCACGAGACAACTATATGAAAATACGTGGAAAGCCGCAGACCTGATTTGGTGGGTGGGGAGAACACGAACACCTTCTTTGGTCCTTCCCTTGGATGCAGAGAAGGGGTTTGTGGCGGAACCAGCCTTGCCACTGGGCATTGGAGAAGACTGATTGCCAGCCTCCTGCCCTGTGACTATGGCCCCAAAGACCTGAAAGCCGGGTCATTCTGTACTTTCCCTTTGTGAGCAGTGTTACCCCAGATAGCTATGCCATGGAGCCTATTCGTATAATGAAAGACTTTGGCTCCATGGCAATTGAACTCTATGTATGTTATCTGAGCGCCATTCAGTCATAATGTGCACTCAGATCTAAGCTGTCTGGGGATATGTTGAAGGTACCTGTTTTATGCAATAGCTGCACAGTTATATATTTTTATGTATTTTATTGTATTTTGCTACCATGTGTTCAATGGAGTTTTGCCTCTGTCCTTGGAGATAATTGGATTACTTCTCCAGGATAGAAGACTCTGTGGAACTGGTTTTGGGCAGAAAAGCCATGCTTCATTTGGTCAAATAGGACTTTCCCTTAACTTTTTAACCCCTGAACAGATTGCCCTGATTTTTGAATATGTATATATTTCAAGCATGCAGACTCTGAAAATGTATGTTTTATGTGAATGGCATGTATATTTTGGAAGTTATTAATATTTTTTTAAAAACTGTATTTCTCCGCCTATGATAATTATATTACCCATTGTGTTCAGTAATAATATCACAGGCAGAGGGGGGGATTTTGTGTGGGAGTGTCTGTGTGTATTGTACGGATTGATTGGTTGTATTTCAAAACCCTGTGGGCAGTACTATGTTTGTGGATTGTGGATAAAAGAGGCTGTGCCAGTACAGTCAGTTCTACTTGACCCTCAAAACAAAGTGTCATCTCGTTATTGGGGGAATTGGATTGTATGCTGATTGCCATGAGTGTAAGCTGATTGTATGCTTTTCCTGTTCAGCGGTTTACAGCATTCATATGTTTGAGAGCATTCGTATGCCTCTCCGGTGATTGTGGTGTCTACCAGAGTGCTTGGAGCCCTCAGGAAACGCTAGGAGCATCCTTTAACGGAGGTACCCAGTCGGGGTGCCCGTCGATCCTTTACAGCGTTTGACAGGGTCCAATGCCCCTACTTATTTACAATGCTACATAAGATGCACCTGCCGGACTCCTTTGTTACAGCAGTGAGGGCCTTTCCTGTTCATACTAACCCTGGAGCCCCTACTCAAACTTATAAGGGATCATCCAGGGATAACAGCCATAAAAGTAGCAGCGGAGGAATTCAAAGTCTCTGCATATGCCGATGATATCTTGCTGCCCCTCACAGATCCAAAAGGGATCTGTCCCATGCCTCCTTGACCTGCTAGAAACATATTGTGGCGAAACCAACTTCGCCACTGTGAACTGGAGAAGCCTGGTTGCTAGCCTCCTGCCCTGCGACTACGGCCCATGGACATATTGCTCTATAAACACTATATTTGGGCATGTAATAATTTATATTGCTGCTACTGGCCCTTTAAAATCAGCGATGGACATATTGGGACTTTTGGGACTAATGTCCCTTTAAGACTTTGTAACATATCACAGTAATACTGTCTTAAATATTATGTAGGTATTTATGTGTTCAGTTAAACTGGGGATATGTAGAAATGTGTGTTTTACGTGTTAAATGTATCAGTATGTAATTTTATGTCTTTTACTGTCTTTTTGCAACCATGTGGTTAATGGAGTCTGACTCTAGTCCTAGATAATTGGATTACTTCTCCAATTATCTCCAGGGCAGAAGGGAGGAAGCCGGGATGCATTGTGGGGGATGTTTTACTTCTGTTTGAGCCAGATTGTGCCATGCTGCAAGCCAGGGCCCAAAAGATACTTTTAGTAACTTTTGAACCCCTGGTCGGATTCATGCCATTTTTTAATATGTTGTTCCCCTGAATGGATTGATTGTGGATATGTATTTTTATGTGAATCTGATGTATGGTTTTAAAGTTATGAAAGTTGTGTAAAAGTATATTTTACTCTGTATGCATAATGGGATTATGTGTCACACTAAGGGGAGGGGATGTGTGGGAGGTAACATCTATGTCATTGGTTCTTTTATGCCTCCCCCTGGGTGTGGCCTATATGTGTGAGTTAGAAATAAAAGCCAGGCTGGATGAGCCAGTCCAGAGTTCCTGTTTAACCCTCAAAATGAAGTGTCGTCTCGTTCTTGGGGGGAATTGGATTGTAAGCTGACTGCCAGGAGTGTAAGCGGATTGTATGCTTTTCTTGTTCAGCTGTTCCAGTTCGGAGTGTTATTTCGTATCCAGATCGGGAGTTTGGTGTTCTGCAGTAGCTGTGCCTGTCTCTAGGAAAGGGGATTATCGCCTAAACGGATTTTTCCCCTTGTAAGTGAAACGGTCCGTTACAATTGGTGGCAAGCGGCGGGATCGTTCCTACAACCAGAGGGACAGCTACAGACAACACCATTCCTGGATTACAAAGTAAGGGCAACGCCAGTACTCGTACAGCGTCCCCACCAGCAGTCATGTTCTATCGATATGAAGGCGTAGAGTTTGCTACTGAGGTAATGAGGAGAATAGCCAAATATGGCCCGAATCCCCTGAAGGTGATTGTTGATGCAGCTATACAGCAACTGCTTGAAGAGAACCAGAGGTCACGTGATCTCGAGCACGATTTCATCCTGTTAATGGTGAGTCGTGGTCAAGAAGATGAGGTAGCCGATATCCTCCTCCAACACAAACCAGAGAAACCCAAAGTAGAGGACTGCATGGAGTGGTACTGGAAAGGCCCCCAGCAGGCAGGTGGAGATGGGACCGAGGTCTCTCTACCGGCCCTACAGGGATGCTGGGCAGTCGGCCCAGATCCCCAACGGCAGTGTGTACCCCAGGGAGCTGATGGTGTCGTCCATCCTCCCCAGCGGCAGTGTGTACCCCAGGGAGCTGATGGTGTCGTCCATCCTCCCCAGCGGCAGGCTGAGTTACAGGGGGCAGAGGTAGTTGTTCCTGCCCCCCAGCAGCAAAGTGATATGCCAAGAAGGCAGTGTGAAGTGAAGGGAGAGGAGAGCAGCGTCCTCCCTCCCCAGCGGCAGTGTGTACCCCAGGGAGCTGATGGTGTCGTCCATCCTCCCCAGCGGCCGTGTGTGTCCCAGGGAGCCGAAGGTGCAGTCCTTCCTCCCCAGCGGCAGGCTGAGTTACAGGGGGCAGAGGTAGTTGTTCCTGCCCCCCAGCAGCAAAGTGATATGCCAAGAAGGCAGTGTGAAGTGAAGGGAGAGGAGAGCAGCGTCCTCCCTCCCCAGCGGCAGTGTGTACCCCAGGGAGCTGATGGTGTCGTCCATCCTCCCCAGCGGCCGTGTGTGTCCCAGGGAGCCGAAGGTGCAGTCCTTCCTCCCCAGCGGCAGGCTGAGTTACAGGGGGCAGAGGTAGTTGTTCCTGCCCCCCAGCAGCAAAGTGATATGCCAAGAAGGCAGTGTGAAGTGAAGGGAGAGGAGAGCATCGTCCTCCCTCCCCAGCGGCAGTGTGTACCCCAGGGAGCTGATGGTGTCGTCCATCCTCCCCAGCGGCCGTGTGTGTCCCAGGGAGCCGAAGGTGCAGTCCTTCCTCCCCAGCGGCAGTGTGTAACCCAGGGAGCTGATGGTGTCGTCCATCCTCCCCAGCGGCAGTGTGTACCCCAGGGAGCCGAAGGTGCAGTCCTTCCTCCCCAGCGGCAGGCTGAGCTACAGGGGGCAGAGGTAGTTGTTCCTGCCCCCCAGCAGCAAAGTGATATGCCAAGAAGGCAGTGTGAAGTGAAGGGAGAGGAGAACAGCGTCCTCCCTCCCCAGCGGCAGTGTGTACCCCAGGGAGCTGATGGTGTCGTACATCCTCCCCAGCGGCAGTGTGTCCTGCAGGGAGCAGAGACAGTCAGTCTCGCACCCCAGCAGCCGGACCAGAGAATGAAAGGGGAGACAGCTGGTTCCCCTTTCCACCAGCAGAGAGAGTGCCAGGGAGAGGAGCCTGCTAACCCCTCTCCCCAGCGGCAGTTTACCATCCAGAGAGAGGAGCTTGTTACACCCTCTCTCCAGCGGCAGCCTAACCCACCAAGGGGAGATGTTAAGCCCCACAGCTGTGCAGATGGGACCGTAGTCTCTGCACTTACAGCACCAGGGGTAGGGACGGTCGGTCCTGTTCCCCAGCCACAGAGC
The DNA here is from genome assembly GCF_036172605.1 of Pelobates fuscus. Lineage (NCBI taxonomy): Eukaryota > Metazoa > Chordata > Amphibia > Anura > Pelobatidae > Pelobates > Pelobates fuscus. Next base: position 163,926,877 of record NC_086321.1, on the reverse strand, counting down.
GATATATCCAAAGGGGAGACAGTCGGTCTCCAGCAACCAGGCTCCAACCAGACTACTCCCGTGGTAGTGCTGGCAACAGGACAGAGTACCGCTGGTCTCTGCCCCCTCAGCAACCCACCAAGGCAGCCTACCAGCCCCCCACACAGCCGTGGTGAGGCACCTGAACCCGGACAAGATCCTCCCTCACCCAGGTGTAGTAACTATTTATTGTGGGTGGGCTGCTCTACTATTTCTGTTTTGTGGGTGGGTTGCTGGACTAACCAGGGCACTGACCGGCAGGAGGTCAGATACCCTGTTAGTCTAATTGGTAAAGGGGAGAATTGTGGCGAAACCAACTTCGCCACTGTGAACTGGAGAAGCCTGGTTGCTAGCCTCCTGCCCTGCGACTACGGCCCATGGACATATTGCTCTATAAACACTATATTTGGGCATGTAATAATTTATATTGCTGCTACTGGCCCTTTAAAATCAGCGATGGACATATTGGGACTTTTGGGACTAATGTCCCTTTAAGACTTTGTAACATATCACAGTAATACTGTCTTAAATATTATGTAGGTATTTATGTGTTCAGTTAAACTGGGGATATGTAGAAATGTGTGTTTTACGTGTTAAATGTATCAGTATGTAATTTTATGTCTTTTACTGTCTTTTTGCAACCATGTGGTTAATGGAGTCTGACTCTAGTCCTAGATAATTGGATTACTTCTCCAATTATCTCCAGGGCAGAAGGGAGGAAGCCGGGATGCATTGTGGGGGATGTTTTACTTCTGTTTGAGCCAGATTGTGCCATGCTGCAAGCCAGGGCCCAAAAGATACTTTTAGTAACTTTTGAACCCCTGGTCGGATTCATGCCATTTTTTAATATGTTGTTCCCCTGAATGGATTGATTGTGGATATGTATTTTTATGTGAATCTGATGTATGGTTTTAAAGTTATGAAAGTTGTGTAAAAGTATATTTTACTCTGTATGCATAATGGGATTATGTGTCACACTAAGGGGAGGGGATGTGTGGGAGGTAACATCTATGTCATTGGTTCTTTTATGCCTCCCCCTGGGTGTGGCCTATATGTGTGAGTTGGAAATAAAAGCCAGGCTGGATAAGCCAGTCCAGAGTTCCTGTTTAACCCTCAAAATGAAGTGTCGTCTCGTTCTTGGGGGGAATTGGATTGTAAGCTGACTGCCAGGAGTGTAAGCGGATTGTATGCTTTTCTTGTTCAGCTGTTCCAGTTCGGAGTGTTATTTCGTATCCAGATCGGGAGTTTGGTGTTCTGCAGTAGCTGTGCCGGTCTCTAGGAAAGGGGATTATCACCTAAACGGATTTTTCCCCTTGTAAGTGAAACGGTCCGTTACACATATCAACAAGTCTCAGGGTACAAAATAAATTTAGATAAATCGGTGGGCATGCCCATTGGGGTGCCAGAGACGGACGTCAGATGGCTAGGACAGACATATGAAACTTAGCCAAAGACCCGTGAAATACATGGGTGTCGCACCAACACCGAACCCTAATGACCTGTATGCCAAGAATCACCAGCGCATGATCACAGCTCTACTAAAAGACCTATATATATGGCATGAGAAACCCATTTCATGGATATGGAGACTGTACAGCAAAAAAATGAATCTACTACCGCACCTCCTATTCCTCTTCCAGGCAATCCCAATAAAGGTCACCAAGGGGGATCTAAAATTGCTAAAAACAGCGATAGATGACTTAATTTGGGCTAGGAAGAGGCATAGGGTAGCGAGAGACTCTGTACACCCCCAAATGCAGAGGAGGTCTTGGACTACCCAACCTCCACCTCTACTACTTGTCAGCACAACTGGCACAAATCACAGAATGGCACTCAGCGCCAGAAACTCATGTGCTCATGAGTAGAAACACTACTCATGAGCACAGATCTCCCACAATTCTGGATTTGGGTTCCTAAAGCTGATAGACCAGTGATCCAGACGAGCTGTTCAGCAATTTTGAACTCAATCAGGATATGGGGCTCTACAGCCCACAAGTACTCACTCTCCCACCCAGTAACACCTCTAACACCATACCTCCGAAGCAATGCAATCCCACCCGGGCTGACTGCCAGTGACTTCAGGGGCATTGAAAACCCAGGCATACAACGCTACCACCAACTTTACTAGGCAGGTACATTTATAACCTTTGACGACCTAAAAACCCTATCCCCGCTGACTACTTTAGGTACATCAAACTATGAGATTTTACCGGACATACACAGGTGCGGACCACTGCCAGAGCCAAACCAACCTTTTATAAAACATTATGCATGTCTAACGGGACACATACCGGCCTCATCACACTCCTCTATATACAACTTAGCACACCGACAAATGCTGACCACACTCCTGCAAAGATCACACAATGGGAGAAAGAACTACAGCACTCATTAGAGAGTGGGGAATGGCAAGACATATGGGTGGCAGCAGCGAAAGTATCCATTTGCGTACTACACCAAAAACAATGTTACAAAACACTCATGAGATGGTACACCACTCCAGTCAAATTATATTGAATGGGCAAAACAACCAAACACCTGCTGGAGGGGCTGTGGAGAGAAAGGCATATACTTACACATGTGGTGGACCTGCCCGAAAGCAGCACGTTTTTGGGAGGGCATAGCCCGACTACTGACAGCAGTATTGAATAGACCAATAGAGCCAGACCCCTGGGCATTCCTGATAGCAAGACCCCTAGACAAGCTATCCAACAAAGAACAAAAGCTGTTCAACAAAATCAACTTGGCCGCTAGGAGAGCTACGGCACAAACCTGGATTAAACATTGACATCCCACAGATGAAAAGGGTCACTTCTAACATCAAAGAGGCACATCTTATGGACAAACTCCCAGCACAAATAAGAGACACATATCCACTATTCTTTAAAACCTGGGAGCCATGGGAGGACTACACTAACTGCTGACGGACATACCACCACGGTGACGTACGCTACCCAGCACTGGCTGGAGCCGACCATAGGTGTCGTCCACCCCACTTCTGGCAGATTCCCCCCTACCTCCCCACCCCCCACTTTCACTCCTTCATCTTTCTGCCTTTACCCTCTTTTCAGTCAAATCCTAAAAATGTTCATGCCTACACAGGATATCAGGTACCAACCCAAAGGCACAAGTGTACAAACAGTAGAACTAATCCTTACTCGCACTCCATTAGACCCTGAGGTATGAGCGCTCATTAACCTTCAAACTCACGCAACTGCCACACTCCCAAGCACAAAGGAAATGTGTCACATAGACCAACTCGTTCACTCTACTTAAACAAACTGGAGCACATGTCTGAAGCTCAGAACTATTAGCCCTTACCAGTACAGTGTAATTTGTACGACAACACTTGGCCTGTATGCATACTGTATTACGATTACTTGTACAAGTGAATATGCACCTACCCTGCTTATTGTTATGATTACTTGATATGCATGACTTGCTAAATAAAGAATTGGAAAAAAAATGGTAATTATGCTGGTTTTATTTAATTTTTACTAAAAGCAGAAATATACCTGGCTAAAGGCTTTTCAGAGTTCAACAATTTTCAACAGAAATCAGTTAGCTAATGAAATATATAGTTAAACAAGTTCCTTACTGCAGAAGGAATAAATAATATATTTACTAGTAATTGGTCAAGTTTAGCATATTAGCTATTACCCAGAGATATTGACTTAGCTGGATTTAGGGATAGTCATCTTTAATTAGGAAATTCTGCAAACGTAAAATCTGGTTAGAATTATTCTTATTGGAGGAGAAGGAATGATTAACTGATCTGGTATGAGAAATATTGCATATTAAAAGGTATTTTTCCTGTGAGAATTTTAGCCAGCAGTGAGAGTCAAACTAACAGCAATTTTATTGCTGTAAGGTGTGCTTTGAGATGCTGTTTTCTGTGTTAAGGAATTGCATAGCTGATTTCAAAGAAGGTGTCCTGTCGTAAATCTTATTGAAATTGCATCTATGTGGATATAAATGTTGCTATTGCTATCTGAAATTGTGTCAACATTTTGTCATATTATATACATATGTTATACCTAAATATTAACAGATTATAGAGACACGTTACACTTTATTATCACAAAAAATATATTTTTATAATTAGTTTGTGATTAATGTGTGAAATACAAATTATCTAATAAAATGTACTCCAGGGTCTATAAGAGCTAAAATAGTGGGTAGCTCTGAGCTTTAAATAAAGGGAAATAGTGACAATTTGTGGTCAAGGCATAAAGCCGTAGAGTTAGTAACTTAAAACAATAAGATATGAAAAGTCAGTTGTGGTGTGCCGTAACTGACGATGTAGTAGGCCTGAAATAAAAGAGGGCCTACCTCAAGAATTGTTTAAAAGGAGGAGAGGTGGGTGGGGCAAATCTCAAGACCTGAGCCGGTAGCAGGTGAAGGGCTGGAGCTCCTTAAGAAGGGGACTCAAGCCCCTCCCACAACTTCAGGCCCTGCCTTCCATTTGTGGTCAAGGCATAAAGCCGTAGAGTTAGTAACTTAAAACAATAAGATATGAAAAGTCAGTTGTGGTGTGCCGTAACTGACGATGTAGTAGGCCTGAAATAAAAGAGGGCAAAAAGATGAAACCAGTTTATTCAGCCTACAACACATATAAGATTATCACACAATCATGTTCTTAAATGCTAAACGTACTTCCTGCACTGGCTGGGGAATGTATCGTGTATAAGCTGTGGACTTCCAGCGGCCCATGACCTTGGGCTGGAGCTCCTTAAGAAGGGGACTCAAGCCCCTCCCACAACTTCAGGCCCTGCCTTCCATTTGTGGTCAAGGCATAAAGCCGTAGAGTTAGTAACTTAAAACAATAAGATATGAAAAGTCAGTTGTGGTGTGCCGTAACTGACGATGTAGTAGGCCTGAAATAAAAGAGGGCAAAAAGATGAAACCAGTTTATTCAGCCTACAACACATATAAGATTATCACACAATCATGTTCTTAAATGCTAAACGTACTTCCTGCACTGGCTGGGGAATGTATCGTGTATAAGCTGTGGACTTCCAGCGGCCCATGACCTTAATGATATGTGCAGGGATATTCCTTTTTGAAGCGGTAGTCGCGGCTCCTATGCGAAATGAATGACCAGAATATTTAGACGGTTTTAGCCCCAACCGTATTAACAACATTCTTACGTAAAGCATGAACTTACTAATGGTGAGTGTTTTACCGTACAAGGCTAGTAGTGGTTGATGTGGTGTCATTGGTATGGATAAAAGATACTGGTCGAAGACTACCACGGGACACCATTTGTTGTCAGTAGGGTAGTAGGGTATGGTGACCGTCTGTCCCTTCATACTAGTTTTCGTATGGTGTAGGAGCAGTGTATAGTGGTCGTGTGTTCTGACTAGGTCAGCTCTTGTGATGAAGTTTGGGGTGTTGTAATTAGTAGTGGTAAATTCCTTTGGCCGAAGGAACCCATAGAATGCCAAGTATATGGCGGTTTTGATGACCTGATTTGTGCGAGTCTCAAACGGTGAAGTATCTAACAGATTTGATAGTGACTGGAAAAGAATGTCATCTATGGGTAATCTTGAAGGTGTTGGTGCCGGGGTGGAGTCCTTGATACCTTTCAGAATAGACTTTACTTGGTAAGAGGAGAGGAATCGTTGTTTATCCGGCCATGTAGTGAGGATGTGGTGTTGAATACCCGTGATGTATAGTTTAATAGTGTTAAAGGATAGTTTTAAGTGAAGGTGGCAAAAAGAAATAAACGCAATCATGGTACTCATAGCAAATTTGTCAGCAAGTTTGTGTTCCATCACAAATTTATTAAACAACAGAAAAGCCCTGTCATAAACTTTTTTAGTATTTACAGACAGTCCTAATTGTGAGAGATGATATCCATGAGCGAGTAATCTGTTTAGTCCAATATCATCTCCTGCCACTGTGGTACGGGAGTGGGTGTTAAGGCCGCTGTGGGTAGGGCCGCCCGGAACTCCTGAAAACGAGATCGGGATAAATGGTCACCGGCAACATTTAGAATCCCAGGGACATGTACGCAATTCAGGAAAAAACTGTATTTCGCTGCTTGCCATGTGAGATTCCTAACGAACCGCATGATGGTCAGTGAAGCGGAACGTCCCTTGTTAACAATATGGCATGTTGCCATGTTGTCCGAGAAGCACCGCACCGACTTCCCTGACTAGATAGCTCCCCATTTTACTGCTGCTGCAACAATGGGATACAGTTCAAACAAAGCAGACGTTTCCTTGAACTCTGGTATCTCCGCAATTTCCTTTGGCCAGTTGCCCCACATCCATTCATTGCCGAAAATTGCGGCGGAACCGGAAGTGGCCGCAGCATCTGTCCAAATAGAGACAGATTCATCCGATAACACTGGTATGAACAAGCTTTTCCCATTCCAGTTTCATAAAAACTCCCTCCACATGCGTAAATCAGCAGTGGCATGCACATCTAACCTTATACGGGAGGAGTCGGTCTGAAACCTAGGGAACAGACTGAGTAGCCGGGATATAAAAGCCCGTCCTTGAGGAATAATTTTCATTGCAAAATTAAGAGAACCTAACAGGGATTGCAATTCTTTTTTGCTGCAGGACTGTTCGGCTAAGTAAAAGTCAATGGCGGTCAGTATGCGATCAATCTCTTCACTGGGGAGGCTAGCCTGCATGTTTACTGAATCCAGCACCACCCCCAGGAAATTTATGATCGTGTCGGGACCTTCTGTCTTAGTCGGTGAAATCGGGACTCCTAGCTGGGTAAAAAGGCGTGTTGTAGCCTGAAGACTACTGGGAGGTAAGAGGTTGCTTTCTATGGAGAGAAAGTCATCCAGATAGTGAATAATAGTGGGGCATCTACAGGTGTTAAGTAATATCCAACACAACGACTCAGCAAACATATCGAAAATATGTGGGCTGCTCTTAGAACCGAAGGTGAGACGCGTGAAAAAATAATATAGCTCTCGCCATTTAACACCATGTAGATGCCACAGGGATGGATGTATTGGGAGCAGTTTAAAAGCGTTCACTATATCAGTCTTACTAAGCCAAGCGCCTATACCGGCTGAGAGGATGGCCGTGATGGCATTGTCTATAGTAGCGTATTGCAGTGAAAACTCTTCAGACGGAATAAGTGAGTTTAGACTAGGTGTGGCCGATGCATGGGGAGCAGAGAGGTCAAGAATTAACCTTTGCTTGTTTGAGGACTTACCAGTGACCAGACCTATGGGGTTGGTTCTCCATACCGAAAAAGGTGGAGTATCAAAGGGCCCAATTACAAACCCTTGGTCAACCTCTTTCTGTATCAGTAGGTCAATAGCGTCAGGATCTGCCATGGCTGATTGCAAGTTCTTGCATTCCAATACCCCAGTAGGCATGTGGATGATAACCGTGTGAAAACCCGCCGTGAAACCTGACACCAAAAATTCCACTAAGTGTTGGGATGGATGATCACGTAATAACTTTCTCAGTAGTGAGACATCAACAGACGATAAATACTGTTTGGGATATAGTTTATTTGGGCACATTGCTTTAGAGTGGGCCCGGAAACATAAGGAACACACATGAAGCACTGTATTGAAATTATTGCAAATTTGCGACTTCCCCAAAAAGATTATATCGCGGCCCAATTTGTCTTTAAGGACCTTGGCTGGTCTCCCAGTCGGTGCCACATTGGGAGGGAGGTAGAAATTATTTACCTCTGGGGTATTGGGGCATACATTTGCCGTGTGTGAGTTAGAGGCACAAATGGCACAAGCTGGTGTCTTGAGGCCCGCAAAGTGCGACAAAAAAGCTCCGTATCCAGCATACTCCAGTCAACTTGAAAGCTAAACTGGGACAGAGCCGCCGACACCTTTGCGGCGAAAGCACGGTGGTAGTCATAGAATGCCGTACCACCGTACTTATGCCCCAAATCCACCAGCTTGTGTAGGTACAGATCCAGTTCCTCCCTCCTATGGGGATGCACTGAGCAAACAACATCCCTGTAGGTTCCAAAAGCCAGAACAAATTCTGGAATAGACAGCTTACGGTTTAGTCTGGGGTCCCTAGACTTAAGAACCACTGATATGTCACCGTAAGCATACGTTTTATTTTCCAGGACATCTTGGGAGGCAATGAGAAGTGATACCAAATTCACCTCTTTCCCCTCCAATATGTCCTTTCTCAAGTTAGCAGGCACCATATGTGCTGGGTTAATAACATGCAGATTTTTTATACCAGCCGGAGTATTACCAGTAGAAGTGCTGGGGACAACTGCCGTGTCACTATTTCCTAGAGCCGTTTGCGACTGCTGTCGGCTCTCTGTGTCCATTTTATCCAGTTTGTCAGTAATACGACCTAAAGAGGTCAAGACCGAGGATAATATTGTATGCAGGTCAGAAGGCTGACCGCTACTAGACCCCTCACCAGCCCCCGCATTATCGGTTTACGTGTTTAAAAGTCTATATAATTCGGCTTTCCTGGCCATAGCTGGATATGGTATGTTCCTTCTCCTCAATTCGGCAGTGATCCGAGGAATCGTCCAGGAGCGTAGCGATGCAGGACTTGCAATGTCGCCTCCTTGAGATGGAGTGACCGATCTAGCAGGTGTGCTAGGGATAGACAAGTCTTCCCCGTCTTCTGGTAGTTGTGACATGCTAAAAAATAAATTGTAGAAGTTTTACCTAGTGTAAAATCTTTTCACTGGCTGTTTTTTAACTAGTGCCAAGTGGCGAAACAATTAAGACGATAGGTGACAGGTGAGGCCCTACTAGTTGCCAAGCGGCTGTGAGAGGCTCTATCTATGATTTGGCCCGATTGGAGTATGAGGCCATTGACATTATGGCGGGAAGTTGGCCCCTCTGTGACAATAACCAGAAAAAGACAGAATGGGAGTGACAGGTGAGGCTCTCTCTATGCAACCGTGCGAGGCGGCTAACTATGATTTGGCCCGAGGGGATGTCGTACCTCCGTTTGAGGATGGGTGTTGGCCTCGCGGGACCACTAGCGTAAGGCGTAGAAGGCCAAGAAGAATGTACCTAGAGGCTCCTATGCTTCAGTGCCAGTGTATAACTAGCCTATGATATAGACGGGGAAGGGAAACGTGTTGAATCGAAGCAAAGGGACGTACCTGTTGAGACGCGTATTGGTCGGGTAAGGTAATACAGGGAAACTGTAGGTCCTACAAAATAGTGAGTTTATAAATAAATTTAAATTTAATAACTATTAAATAATTATTGCTATGTACCTAAAATCCCTCCTTTACCCAAGATACCTACCAGGTAGCACAATCCTAAATTGGAACCTTGAACCAAAACACAAAATTGCTTGGTTGGACTAGCCTATAAATGTAGAAATAAAACGTAAGAATAACGGCTATGAAAAAATCTGCAGTAGCTATTTAAATAAGAAAAACTGGAATTCTAAACTTAGGTTTTTTTTTTTTTTTTTTTTTTTTTTAAATTCACTGTATCACATAAAAAAATGAATAAAAAAAAAACTATCTTAATTGCTTGTGGTGCTTAGAACACAGACTATTTGGCAGAATGCCGGTGTAAAGGCTAGTAATTATAATCTGATTTAACCTATAAAACCTGTAACACAAAGTGATTACAATTGTACGATATGTAATGATATGTAGTAATAACGATTGCCCACAAGGGGCCGACATAACCCAGTTAGAGTGCAACATGAATTTCCAAATGTATTGTAAAAGAAATAGAAAAATAGTATTTTAACATATGAGCACAAATTAATGTAAACGGAATATAAGTTCGAATAATATGATATGATTAAAACGAAATCCGGCATAGAAACGAATTGCCCAGCGTACAAGCAAGAATTCCCGCCAACATTTTTAAACTATGTGACGTAACGGTGAGTTTCCGTACTCGGAATAGTGGTATCCCAGGATGACGCGGATCGACCGCGACAGCCGCCCGACGGCAGCCGTGACGGTTTTGATGCAAAACGGAAACAGCCGCCGAACGCTTACTGGGAAAGCAGAATGCTGGAACGCCTGGGCAACAGGGAAACTAGCAAGCTGACACGGAGCAACAGGATCAGGTAAGTGATTCCTCGGAGAGCAGCCTGTAGCAGAGGAGATTTGCACAGACCGTAAGTACGGTTATGCAAATCTCAAGACCTGAGCCGGTAGCAGGTGAAGGGCTGGAGCTCCTTAAGAAGGGGACTCAAGCCCCTTCCACAACTTCAGGCCCTGCCTTCCATATATTATTATTTATATAGCGCCAACAGATTCCGTAGCGCTGTACAATGGGATACATTTTTGATATAAAAAAAATATATATATTTATAATTTTTATAATTATTTTTTATATTTATCACCCCATACATTTTCTCAGAAAGCAGCCATACTGACTGCATTGGTGAACTACAACACAACTCTAGAACCCACTCAGTGGATATAAATAGAATTACCCTGGGCATATAAGCATGGTTTTTGATTTTTATACCCAAACATGTGTGTCCAAGAGTCTGACATGCTCCCTACTACAGTTCTGAAGATACAGACTTGGAACAGCACACAGCATGTTCATACAATTCATGCTAGAGACTATAGTTGAGCAAACCTGGACTATAAAGTTCGGGTTCGTACCGAACATTAAGTTATTTGGACCCTGGACATATTACTGTATGTTCGGGTTGGAGTTCGGTGTTCGGCGATTTAATGGCCCTTAGAAGCCATCACAGTCATGCCTACTAATGGCATGGCTGTAATTGGCCAGTGCAGTATGTGATCCAGCCTCTATATATAAGCTGGAGTAGCATAGCACCGCACGCACATGAGCTCTTATTAGTGTCGGGAGAGGATGCTGCCGCTTTCAGGGACAGATTAGGAAAGAATTCTGGTGTTGAACCTGCTATAATACTGCATTTGTGTACCCTCCCCTGAGTCCAGTGCCACAGAGAATGCAGCGCACTTGCAACTGCATGAGTGCCGGGCACATTACTTTAATCCTTTTCTGGTAGCTCAGTGGGCAACATCTAGGCATTTTATACCCTTAAATACTACTGTTACATTGTTGGTTTTAAAAAAAAATCAAAAAAAAAAATCGAACTTTTTGGTGCTAAATAGTACATTTGCGGCCTGTGGTGCACTTCATATAGGAGAGTCAAATAGAACCGGCAAATATTGTGCTTACATCGGACTTTGAAAAATTTGGGGCGTGCACCTCATATCTGAGAGTCAAATAGAACCGTCAAATACTGTGGTAACATCGCACTTTCAAAAATTCTATTTTTTTTTTGGTGCTAAATAGTACATTTGCAGCCTGCAGTGCTTTTCTTGCAGTCCAATAAAACTAAAAAAAATAAAAATAATTGTTGGCTATTGGCGGTTACATTGTCGCCTGACATAAAACATGTTAGTTTAGTGGGTGAACGCAAAGAATGAGGAGAGCGTCAAATAAGGGACATGGCCCTGGTCGTGGTGCTGCTGATGTTGGTGGAGCTCCTGTTGCAAGGAGAGGACGTGGTCGATCTGTGCCAGCTACACGCACAAGTGAAACACCTTCCTCAGGTGCGAGCACGCGACAGAACCTTCAGCGTTATTTGGTAGGCCCGAATACTGCTCTACAAATGGTGAGGCCAGAACAAGTACCGGTGATAGTAGACTGGATGGCTGACAGTGCCTCCAGTTCCTGCACATTGTCTCCCACACGGTCCCCTGCTGAAAGTTCAGAGTTGGCACTTGCAGCCCATGGCCATCTGTCTTTCACCTCACCCCCCTGCAAATCAGCCAAGCAGTCTCTTATGCTTTTTGATGACTCTGCTGGCGGGGTTTATGTGGGCCATCCACTTAGCCCTGCCCCAGAAGTGGGAGGAATTGAGTGCACTGATTCACAACCACTTATGTGCGAGTACCACCGCAGCAAATCTCTGATGATGAAAAGACACAGGTGCCAACTACTGTGGCTTTCGGCAGTGTGCAGACCGGCAAGGGGGGCAGGGTTGAGGAGTGGATGGAAGATGATGTAGAGGTTGATGAGGTCCTAGACCCCACATGGAATGAAGGTCATGCGAGTGACGTGTGCAATTTGGCGGAAGAGGCGGTGGTCGCACAGAGGCACCAGCACAGCATAAGAGGGAGCAGGGTGCATGTCCTTCGGCAACGAGGATTGCAGGGCATTTCTCTTTGCCTCCTGTTGCCGCCTCCTCCTCCTACTCCGCTTCCTCCTCCTCTACCACCACCTCATCCAGGCAGCGTAACACCTTCACCATCAACTTCAGCACAGCTAGGGGGAAACGACAGGAGCTGTGGACGGGCATGGGACAGATCGATGAGTGGTTGTTGCCACGGAGCCTTAAGCCCGGCCTGGTGAGGTGCGATAATGGGTGAAATCTTGTAGCAGCTCTGGGCCTAGCCGGTTTGATGCACATTCCTTGCCGGGCGCATGTACTGAATTTGGTGGTGCAGAAATTCCTGAAAAACTACCGAGATATATCAGAGCTGCTGCAGAAAGTGCAGACCTTCTGTGTGAGCTTTCGGCATTTTCACCGTGCTGCTGCCCGTCTGTCTGCACTGCAGCGTAACTTCGGCCTTCCTGCTCACCGCCTCATATGCGATGTGCCCACAAGGTGGAGCTTCACCTTGCACATGCTGGAGAGACTGTGCAAGCAGCAGCAGGCAATAGTGGAGTTCCAGATGCAGCACGCATGGGTCAGTCGCTCTGTGGAACAGCACCACTGCACCACCAATAAGTGGGCCTCCATGTGAGACCTGTGTGCCAATTTGCACTGTTTTGAGTACTCCACCAACATGGCCAGTGCTGATGATGCCGTTCTCAGCCTTACTATCCCGCTTCTATGTCTCTTTGAAAAAACACTTTGGGCGACGATGGAAGAAGAGGAGGAAGAGGGGTCATTTCCACGGTTATCAGGCCAGTCATTCACAAGTGGCTTGGAGGGTGGGTTCCTGCACCAGCATAGGCAGGTACACAATTGTCCAGCCAGGGCACAGTTCTGGAGGAGGAGGAGGAGGAGGAACCGTGTTCACAGCAGGGTGGCACCCAACACAGCTTGTGGGCATCACTGGAGTGAGGCTGGGGGGATACGGAGGACACAGACGATACACCTCCCACAGAGGACAGCTTGTCCTTGCCTCTGGGCAGCCTGGCACACATGAGCGACTACATGCTGCAGTGCCTGTGCAATGACTGCCGAGTTGCCCACATTCTAACTTGTTCTGATTACTGGGTGACCACCCTGCTGGATCCTTGTTATAAGGACAACGTGCCGTCCTTAATTCCCTCACTGGATCATGATCGGAAGATGCGCGACTACAAGCGCAAGCTGGTAGACTCGCTGCTGAGGGCATTCCCAACTGACACCGGGGGCTCAGTGGAAGCACAAGGCGAAGGCAGGAGGAGGAGAAAGAGGTCGCCAATGCAGCTGGGGTACAGCCAGCACCTCAGAAGGAAGGGTTAGAATGCCCGAAATCTGGAAAAGCTTTGTCAGCATGCCACAAAAACCAGCACCACCATCTGATATGGAATGTCTTAGCAGGAGGCAGCATTTCAGCAACATGGTGCAACAGTATGTGTGCACATGCCTACACGTACCTACTGATGGGTCTGCCCCATTCAACTTCTGGGTCTCCAAATTGGGCACATGGCCTGAGCTTGCCTTTTATGCCTTGGAAGTGCTGGCCCGCAGCCAGTGTATTGTCTGAACGTGTGTTTAGCACGGCAGGGGGCATTATCACAGACAAGCGCAGCCGCCTGTCCACAGCCAACGTGGACAAGCTCACGTTTATTAAAATGAACCAGGCATGGATCCCACCAGACTTGTCTGCACCTTTTGCAGAATAGACATTTATACCGGCCTCACCCAGCCAGTGTTATACTCAAGTGCACTTATTCTTTGTTTTCTTTTTTTATATGTCCCAATATTTTGTGGACTACCCCAATAATAAAAAACAAAACAAAAAAAAACACACAAATAAAAAACAGTGTTGGCTACCTCCTCCTCCACCTATGGATCACTTAGTATAAACTATGTACACAATAGCAGAGGCTTGTGAAGGCCTTTTCTCCATGCATCAGGAGTTGAGCTCAGTTTGAACAATGAAAGAATACCCTGCACTCCAACCATCTCTTAAATTGATAATTCTGGTGATCCTCCTGACAGTCATGCTTTAGATTTTGATTTATGTTCTTCCAAAGCTAAAATCAAAGATTCCATCTAATGCTATTTTATGGTGCAGCTGTATTTTATGTTATTTTAAGTAATTTCCCTATCCACATTTTTTTTCAGGGCACTTGTCCTACTCGTACCCCCATTTTACTTCCTTTTGCAGCCCTCTAGCCATTTCCAAGACTTTTTTTAGAGGCATTTTTGTGCCCAAAAGTTTGGGTCCCCATTGACTTCAATGGGGTTCGGGTTCAAGTTTGGGGTCAAGTTCGATCCCAAACCCGGAATTTTTTTTCGAAGTTCAGCCAAACCCGAACATCCAGGTGTCCACTCAACTCTACTAGAGACAACATTGCATAGTCTCAACTTATTTTGACTATACTGTGTGGGTCCTGAAAAGGATGTGCACATCTACGCCAGCTCTGCCAAGGCAACAAAACTTTCTACCCACAAAATTCAGGCTAAATTTGACCTACCCAGCAAGGCAGTATTTTCCCCATTTAAATTGAAATCATTTTTGTCTAAAGCCAAAATCTCCACACAATTATCAGCAGCTCTTACACAATCAGAAAAATATATGCTCCTTAACTACGCCCTTAGGAAAGTCCTGTCCATACTATACAATATTTTATTTGCACATGCCTCAGTTAAGAAGAATATTTTTTTAAAGGCACGGCAGGAAGAATTGGGATGCTACCTAGATGATGATCAATGGAAAAATACCTTTATAGACTATAGAAGCAACACAACATTTTATTATAAGGAAGCTCCGATATCAATGGTATAGGGTTTCCAAATCTATCAAAAATATGAATTCCTCCAACAAATGTTGGAGTGGAGATGCCATGGGAAAAATGGGCCACAATGGTGATCATGTCCCATTATCACCCCTACCCAAAACTGATATATAAAAAAAAAAAGTTCCACATTCATGTAAAAATTATTTCACTTATAGCCAGAGTATGGAGAGCCCCTCCCACACAGAGTATGCAAGCACTCCTCATTCAAATCTCTATAAATTTGGAATTGAGGCAATGGCGAGTAAATATTTGTGAGCAGAATTTTTATAGATGCATCCAAATGGGAACAATACTTAGAAAAGTTTCAATAATAGAAAAAGAAAGGAAAAAGGAGAAGAAAATTGGAGCCTTTGTGGACTAGTACCTCCATATGGGGGTAACCCCTAAATTTGTATAAACTGAAAAAGAGAAAAAGGAGTTGGAGGTAGCAGTACTGTATGGTAAAGTAATAGGGGAATATTGATGGCAAAAATAATGAATACAATAAAATATGTGTGTGTGTGTGTATTTAGTATATATATATATATATATATATATATATATACCCTATTTATGGGACTTCTTAAAAAATTCATAAATGAAACGTAAGGTTTTATTGTATTCATTATTTTTGCCATCAATATTCCCCTATTACTTTACCATACTATACTGCTACCTCCAACTCCTTTCTCTTTTTCAATATTTAGAAAAGACACCAAAAACCAGGTAGCACATGAAATAGGTTGGATATCACAGAAAAAAAAAAATATGAGAATGACATCTCTGACTATACGATGGACTATGTACTTCTTTCACCAACAGACCTGATGCAGCTAAAAGAATACAGTGGAACAAGTAGACGCATGCAGGATCATTGTAAATGGTTTCACAAGTCTATTTGTTGTTCATATATGTTTATTTTATCCTTAGGTACAGTTTGTACCTTTATTTCTCACACACACCCAACTAATCAGCAAGAATGTAAACTCACATGAACAAGGAGTGTTTATAAGAGTATGATAGTAGTCATTTTCACTGGGGGTTGAATATGGACACTTTATGTAGGTCCTCAGTTTATTCTTAGTCACTTTGTGCCCATTATAGCAAATGTATTGCTAAATGGTTTTTGTGTGCTCTCCTGTTCTGCTGATGCTTTCTACCAGCTAGGTCGAATTAGCTGTGGAATCTGTACAATGCCATCTGTTGGTGGCAACAGGGTCGATGCGTCCTATAGGCGACTTAGGCAGTCACCTAGTGCGCATCGGCCAGGGGGGGGCGCAAGATTCAAATGACCCAGCAAGAAGGAAGCTCAAAGCTCATTGTAGCATGGCTGGGCAGCACAGACCGCGGTACAGGAGAGTCGGTTCGCTGTACCCAGCCGAACTGAAAGGAAGTGCTCTCTCAGGAGGGGAGGAGAGATCACTAAAGGACAGGAGGGGAGGGGAGATCACTAAGGGACAGGAGATCACTAAAGGACAGGAGGGGGGGAGATCACTAAAGGAGGGGAGGGGAGATCACTAAGGGACAGGAGATCACTAAGGGATAGGCTGGGAGGGGAGGGGAGGGCACTAAGGGACAGGAGGGGAGGGGAGAGCACTAAGGGACAGGAGATCACTAAGAGGCAGGAGGGGAGGGGAGAGCACTAAGGGAAAGGAGATCACTAAGGGACAGGAGGGGAAGGGAGAGCACTAAGGGACAGGAGATCACTAAGGGACAGGAGGGGAGAGCACTAAGGGACAGGAGATCACTAAGGGACAGGAGGGGAAGGGAGAGCACTAAGGGACAGGAGATCACTAAGGGACAGGGGGGGAGAGCACTAAGGGACAGGAGATCACTAAGGGACAGGAGGGGAGGGGAGGGGAGAGCACTAAGGGATGGGAGGGGAGAGCACTAAGGGATGGGAGGGGAGGGGAGAGCACTAAGGGACAGGAGGGGAGGGGAGAGCACTAAGGGACAGAAGCTGAGAGTACTAAGGGACTTTTACAATCCCCTTCTGTGTCTCTTATCCTCCCCCCTTTCTGTATGTCTCCCACATCCTCCCAACCCCTTTGCTTGTCTTACTTCCCCAAGCCCCTTTGTGTCTTACTCTTCCCAGCTCCTTAGTGTCTCTCCCCTGTCCCTTAGTGCTCAGTGTTGGGAGGATGTAGGAGACATACAAAGGGGGGCGATAAGATAAACAGAAGGGGATTGTAAGAGATACACTAAAGGGGGTGTAAGACATAAAACTTAAAGAAAAACAATATACAAAAATGTTTTAAACAAAAAAATGTAATAAAAATAAAGAGCTGCTTCCCTCTCAGCCCCTATCCTACCCCACAAACCCTCTCTTTCACACTACACACATCCACAATGCATCCTTACACATACAATGCATCCTACACACTCACACAGAAAGACACCATGCCTCCCTTACACACACACACACTGCATCCCTATACACTACATTCCATAAGGAAAAAAAAAAGACATTACATCCCCTACACACATACACTCCACACACTGTGAGCAAGCACATGTGTGGGCCTTGTAGGCATAAGGCTTATGGGCGGGCCTTGTAGGCATACTCACGGTCAGGTCCTGAGGGCCCAGACCTTGAGCTGTGTAAGGGGCTCCAAAACAAAATGGAGCGGCTTCCTGTTCGTTGATGTTTGTGAGCACTGCCTCCAGAGAGTGCTTTAACACCAGACCAGTGGATCCAGACTGCCACCTGAGGCCATCATCCTCTTGTCCTCATCTGGTGATAAGTAGCAATCCAGTATATTATTAGTGCACTAATCTCTAATTTACCTTATATTAGAGGACACTATAGTCAGCAGAACCACTACAACTTAATGTAGTGGCTATGGAGTCTATAGCCAGTACCCACATGCTTTTAATGTAAACACACTGCCTTTTCAGAAAAAAAAACAAAGACACTGTGTGCAGAATATGGCAGATCATATGGGTAGGGCATTGTGATGTCACATGGTGGGCAGCACATTTGTTTGCCTAGGTTGGCAAAAATCCTTGCACCGGCCCTGGGTGACAAATATATTGATACCAACAGGTGGCACTGCACAGAACAACTATATGCACTATCTGAATAGCAAGACTTGTTAGTTTGCATATTTAGAAAGCTTATTATAAATTCTACAGGCAAGAGAGACAGGTTATGTTGTCTTCTCCACCACTTTATAAATATGTTATTATAAGTTCCTGTATGTTTGATATGATTTGGTTATTTGTATTATATTGAGTGGTCACAGCAAGTTTAATGTTATGCACATATGGGCTAGTTCTGTGTTAAAACTGTGTTCCGAACCAAATTTAAGAGATTTTTCTTGAGCAGCCAAACTGTTAATCGGGTTCAGCTAGCATTACAGTCAAAAGGTCATAAAAATATCAGTTTTTTTTTATAAAATGAAATGGAGGCCTATATTAAACATGAAAGACAGAACTTAACCTTAACTGCGAATAGTGAAGCAGCAGGTTTATTAAGTCATATAAAGTATGCAATTGAAGGTGTGTGAAAATATAGAGAACTAAAGTTAAAAGTGATGTGGTGATCTGGTGGATGCATGTGCTCAAGGTAAATGGATACTGGGAAGAAATTAATGTAGAACTATTGTATTCTTCTCACCTTTGTGACAAGTCTCTTCCGGTCTTCTTCTTTCCCTACATGACACACAATTCCTGAAACACTCAGTCCCTCCTTTTTCAGTTGCTCTACAGCTGCATCCACATTCTTTTGCTTGCGGCTAGACACAAGTACATGGCCACCATCTTGTGCCAGGCGGCGTGCTATAGCAAAGCCAATCCTTGAAATAAGATTATGTAACAAAGAAAATTTGTGTTCATGTTAAAAACAAAACAAAAAAGAACAAACAATAATGAGGAACTGAGGTAAGTTTGTCTCATTGAAATAGAGGTTTATTTATATAACAGCATCAGATTACACAGCTCTTTACAGTTCAAGAAGAGGGATATTTAAAGGCTATGCTCCAAGAGCTTACAATCTATGAGGATTTGAGATAGGAGGATACATAATCATTAGGTGTCTTGCCCTAGGATACTTACTGGTAAGGTGGTCTAACTGGGTTTAAAACCTGAGCTTCTCTGTTCTACGGCAGTGACAGTACCTCTGTCTAACATGTTTAAAGAACATGATTATGAGAGATACATAACATTTTTTTTTTTACATTCTTTATTCTTGCATAGTTTAACAAGCAAGCTTGTACAGAAATGCTGGCGTGAATAGGTACGGTAACATTCATAACAAAAATTAGTTTGACCTGTCAGAAGTACTGCACTATTTATATTTATAACAGAAAGCAGGCAAATATGTGTAAGGTCAGAAGTAGAATGAGAGAGAATTCTTTATTAAATGTATCAAACAGCACAAGAGAAAAAACACATATTGCTTATAAAGTAGAGTAACGGAGGGCAAATAGCATGGTGTTAATCAGTGAGTAATATTCTAGTGTAAAATGAACACATACAAGAGATATTTATTTTATAAGCAAAGCATTGGTAAGTGGTAGTCGTGACAATGTCCCTAGAGAATAAAAGTGAGGCGACATAATACCAAGCAGACACGTTAACCCCTTAAGGACACATGACGTGTGACTGGTCATGATTCCCTTTTATTCTAGAAGTTTGGTCCTTAACCCCTTAAGGACACAGCTTTAGAAGCTTGTCTTACCCTTAAGGACAAAAGCAATTTTCTCATTTTTTGCTGTTTGTGTTCAACTGTAATTTGCCCCTCTCACTTATTGTTCCAACACATATTATATACCGTATTTTAGACGACAAAGAGGGCTTTAATTTGATGTGACATAAATGTATAAATTCTCATTTATATAAAAAATAAAAATAAAATAATGCATATTTCCAACGTTTTGGCAATAACAACATAAGCAGAATATGTCCAGCTTCGGTAAAGTAATTCAAAATCAATTTATTTATGTGTCTTGATTTACAGACTACATAATATGTGTAGGATTTTTAGTTTATTTTGAAAGTTACAGGTCACAAACTACAAGGTCTAAAATAAAATTTCAAAGTGAAACAATTTTATAAGTTGGTATGTTTGTCTTGAAAGCTTAATACCAATCAGAAAAACATAAACAAAAAACAAAAAAAAAGTATATATTTATATAAAAGTAGACATCACAAGCAATTTACCTAAGGTTATTTTTACACTTTTCCCCCTGAGCGGCTGGTGGGGGCCCTAAATACCAATAGGGGGGACCTAATGTCCTCCCCCCCGGCCCCCACCCCTGAGCGGCGAGTGGGGCCCCTAAAAATGACAATAAGGGGGGACCTACTGTCCCCCCCCGGCCCCCACCCCTGAGCGGTGGGTGGGGGCCCTAAATACAAAGGGGGGGACCCTAGTCACCCCTCCCCCCCAAAAAAAATATCCCCCTACCTACCCCCCCACCCTCACCCTAAAAATAATGAGGGGGGGACCTATAACTTAAAACCTGTAAAAAAAAAAAATTAGATAAAAACAACTTACCATTCGATGTTTTCTTTCTTCTAAAATCTTCTTTTTTCAGCCCCAAAAAAGGCCAAATAAAAAAACATAATAACCGACGCAATTATAAAAAATAAAATCCATTTTCACCCATGGAGGGCTCCGTGCAGAGCCTTATAAAGCCTTGCCCCGCCCTGCAATTAGGCTCAAAGCACTCTGATTGGTGGGTTTAAGCCATTCAATCAGAGTGCTCTGACAGGTAAATGAAGAAACTGACAGGTAAGTCCATCCAATCACAGTGCTCTGTGTCATTTTACACAGCGTGGGAAAGTTCTTTGGAATTTTCCCATGCTGTGTAAAATGACAAAGAGCACTCTGATTGGCTTAAACCAGCCAATCAGAGTGTTCTTAGCCTAATTGCAGGGCGTTGCAAGGCTTTATAAGCCTTCCCCCGCCCTGCAGAGCTCAGTCTGCACGGAGCCCTCCATGTGTGAAGATGGATTATTTTTTTTTGCGCTCGTTTTTTTTTTTTTTTAATTGCGTTGGTTATTATGTTTTTTTTATTTGGCCTTTTTTGGGGCTGAAAAAAGAAGATTTTAGAAGAAAGAAAACATCGAATGGTAAGTTGTTTTTATCTAATTTTTTTGTTTTACAGGTTTTTAGTTAAAGGTCCCCCACTCATTATTTTTAGGGTGAGGGGGTTAGGTAGGGGGATAAATTTTTTTTGGGGGGAGGGCTGACTAGGGGGCCGGGGGGACTGTAGGGGGGGCCCTTATTGTTATTTTTAGGGCCCCCACCTGCCGCACAGTGGTGGGGGCCAGTAGGTCCCCCCTCATTATCTTTATGGCCCTCACCTGCCGCCTAGGGGTGGGGGCCGGGGGGGAAGGAGAGTAGGTTTCCTCCCCCCCACCCCTTCAATCACTATTGTGGCCAGAAAGAGTCCCTGTGGGTTTTAAAATTTGCCTGCCTATTGAAGTCTATGGCGGTTCACCCGGTTCGCGAACATTTGCGGAAGTTCGCGTTCGCGGTTCGCGAACCGAAAATTTTATGTTCGCGACATCACTATATGCCAGTGTATGCCCTAGACACTATTTTGTAAAGTTACAGTGCTGTAAAAGACAGGTCAATTTCATATTTATAAGTGTGAATTTTCATATATGGTTTTGATGGTTCTGTATTCTATTTTGAAATATTTTAGCAGGCTGCTTGTTCCAACTATCCCAAAAAGGCATACTATTTCTTAAAGAAGACACCCAAGGGTATTTTAAAAGGCATATTTTGAATCTTCGCGTCAGATCATTTTTCCGCTAGTTTGTATCAAGTGTAGTGGTAATAAAGCTTTTTTTTTCTGCCTTTTTTGTACTGTATATTTTGCAAATCTCATGTGTGCTACAGATTTATAATATTCATATGCTGCTCAGCTATGTTGTCTGAGTACAGCAATACCCTCATATGTACCTTTGCCAGGTATTGGTGAGCGTTGAAGGGGAACATTAGAGACACGCCCATTTAAGTTTTTTTTTTCAAACTTTGAATTTATATGCTGTGTCCATAACCCACTTTTTTATTAGTAGGTTGATTATTCCAACTACCCCATAAAGGCATACCATTTCTTATAGAAGACATGCTAGGGTATTTCAAAAGACATATTTTGAACTTTAGCATTATTAGAAGTAATTTTTCCACTAGCTTGTACCAAGTGTAGTGGTAATAAGCATTTTTTTTTTTTTTTTACAATTCCTAATTTTTGTTGTACAATGAGTTAAACTTTTCTGCCTTTTTGACACACATAGTGAGTTTGGACTGTATATTTTGCAAACCTTATATGTGCCACGGCTCTATAATAGTTCCTATCTTGCTCAGCTATGTCGTCTGAGCCAGGGGCGGATCCAGAACCTAATCTCGGGAGGGGCACTGGTAGACTAAAGAAACAATCCAGGCACAATACCCACTACATTTCTATGTAGTAGTTATGGTGCCAGGAGTGCCATGGTGCCCTCCCATGGAATAGGGACAGTAGTGTGTGTGAGCGCGAGGGGTGCAGTATATGTATTGGGGCAGTAGGATTGTAGTGTGTGTATGGGGGGCAGTGTGTGTGTGCGTGTGTATTGGGGACAGTCTGTGTATATTTATGGAGGGTGTGTGTGTGTGTGTGTATATTGGGGCGGGTAGATAAATAGATACTTTTTTTTAAAGAAAATTAAAATAAGTATTTTTTATATTTCCCTTCCCTTCTTACCTATGCTGGGGGAGTGGGAATATTTCTTGTTATCCCTGGTGGTCTTAATGTGGAGTGAACTCTAGCCTGCAGCTCCTAAGGCTAGAGTTCACTCTCGCGAGAACCATAGCGTTTCCGTGGTAACTACGACAACGCTCTGTGCTCTCGAGAGGAGGACCTGCAGGCTGAGCTTCCAGGTCCTCTCTGTTTATTCCCCGCTGTCTGCCATCAATTTGACCGATGAGGGAGATCACAGGGAAAGCAAAGCACTGCCAGCCCTGTGATCTCCCTCATCGGTTATATGCATGTTCTTTCACTTTTAAAAAGAGGGGTTTTTTTTGTTTGTTTTTTACTATTAACCCCTCACTAGCCGAACAGTAAATCTCAAATTGCCCCACTAACTTCTACCCACCCTAGCTAAATAAATATTTAACCAAAAAAAATCCAGATCACAGTGAAATACTGTTATCTGTATTTTGATCACTGCAGACAGAAATCAATAGAGCAGGGATGGGGTTACATTTTACTGGGAAGGGGTGACTGAGGGTTGAATTTTAACCTGACACGTTTTTCCCCACACTGAGAAGCTGATCAGCTCACATGGAGCTGCAGGCAAACAGGTTGGGTTTAACTGCAGCATGTGTAATCGCTCTGACTCCAGATCAGAGCATACACACGAAATGTGAAAGTGAAACTGCTTGCTGTAGTGTGCCTCAGACACAGAGGCACACTACAGGAACATTAACCCCATGATTGTGGCAATTTTAGTATTGGAATTTTCCATTCTGCGACCTTAGGGGGAGAACTGCAATGACGGAAAATGTCCATCCAGCATCCTTAAGGGGTTCAATAAACTATCTCCAATCAACTGATGCCGATCAAACACTTAGCACAGTTCAGCTAGTCAATGGTTCACATTCAGGGTATTATCCCCAGCAGTGCAGAGAGCACACAGGTAGCTAGAATGTTGATTCCAATGAGTGCAGCACCTGCATATGTCCTGCACAGAGATAAGGCTCCCCATCAGTGGCGTACACACAACCCATGGGGCCCCGGTGCGAAAACTGATCCGTGGGCCCCCCCGCACTTAATCTGCGCGGGCTGGGGCCGCAACACATGGCGGCGGGCACCTGGTCGCAGGGCTGCGACCCGTGCGACCGCGGTATGTACGCCAGTGCATGCATAAACACATACACTTAAAGGACCACTACAGACACCCAGATCAAATCAGCTCAATGAAGTGGTCTGGGTGCCAGGTCTCTCTAGTTTTAACCCTGCAGCTGAAAACATAGCAGTTTCAGAGAAACTGCTATGTTTCACTGAGGGTTAATCCAGCCTCTAGTGGCTGTCTCATTGACAGCCGCTAGAGGATTTTCTGCGATTCTCACTGTGAAAATCACAGTGAGAAGATGCTGAACGTCCATAGGAAAGCATTGAGTAATGCTTTCCTATGGACGGTTTGAATGCGCGCGTGGCTCTTGCCACGCATGTGCATTCGGAGCTGAGAGGCGGATCGGGACGGAGAGATCCCCAGCGCCAAGGGAGTCCGGTGCTGGAGAAAGGTAAGTGCTTAAGACACACACACACACTCTAACACTAACACACTCACTAACACTAACACACACACACTAACACACAAACTAACACATACACACTAAAACTAAAACACTAAAACTAACACACACTCTAACACACACACTAAAACTAACACACTAACACAAACTAACACACTAACACAAACTAACACACTCACTAACAAACACACACTAACACTAACAAACACACACTAACAAACACACACACACACTAACACACACTAACACTAACACACACACACTAACACGTTTTTTTTTGTTTTAAATTTAATCCCCCCAGCCTCCTTACCTGTGGGAGAGCTGGGGGGATTCCCTGGGGTCCAGTGGTGTTGCTGGCCCTTCTGTCACCCGGCGGGCGGGCGAGCGTGCGAGGGAGCACTGTCCCCTGAGTGCTCCCTCTTCAGCTCCCTCGCGCACCGCGTACTGATGCCGGAGCTGGAATATGACGTCATCTTCCGGCTCCGGTTTCAGTGCGGTGCGCGAGGGTGACAGCAGGGCCAGCCTTGGGGGGCCCTGAGGTGGCCGGCTCCTGGGCCCCCCAGCAGAAGAGGCTGGCCCTGTGGGTACATACCTGGGGCCCTGGTGGACCCCTGCGACCCCGGTATGTACGCCACTGCTCCCCATGGCATAGCGTGCTTGGGTGTTTACTCCTTGTATTACTCTGCAGGAGAGTCTGTGGCATCTGACGCTCCATCCACTTGGTTTGGTGCTGGATGGATGACCTCTCATGAGTTCCTCTGCTCCGGGCAGAAGGCGCAGGTTGCAGAGGGATATGCTGCATGGGAAGTGCCAAGGGCACTTTCTCAGCAGTAGCCAGTTGACAAACAAGTGTGGACCAGAAGATGGCAAACAGGACATCCAGTTTCTCCAGGATAGAAGGTTGCCGGTCTCGAAGTGAGGGTCTGCAACCGGCACCCAAAATTTTATTGGCGACAGGCTGGCTGCTAGAGAGAGACTGCTGTGTTAACTGTGACTAGGCCCCTTGTAGGTCACAGGTATATCCACCATCAGAGGCTTCCAATATCGGTAGGTCGTGGAGAAGTCAGTTGCCATCTCTGGCATACTTCAGCAGGCCAACTTTTGCATTTGAACCAACAATAAGAGCCATTATCAAGCTGTATTTTGTGGAGTTCTCAAGATTTATGAACGGTCAGCATGTCTGCCATGCTCAGCCTCCCCCCCACATATAGATAGTTTATGTTGTGATTGTATATAACCAAACCAATAACACATACTGAAGCTATAGTAAGATGTGACAATTAATACATTGGCACAATATATAGTGTGTGATGTTACACATAACAGTGTCGGTCTTACCCATTTGTAGATCCTGTCACAATTGCCACCTTTCCATTTAGCATTATTTTACTTTCTAGTTCAGATGAATAGAAAGATAAGAATGTGTCTAGTCTTCTAAAGAAGCCTTTTCAATAATGCAAGTGAAAGCTGTATAGGCTAGGAAAAAAGAAAAAAACTAAAATTAAATTAACATTTTATTTGCAACAGAATTATAGATTTCAAATCCATGTGTAAAAATCATAAACCCTTTTAAAGGGGTGTCTAAGTATCAAAACCATTTAATCTTAAAGTTATATTGGTGCATTGATGCTGCTCCTGTAGATTTGTTTAAATTTTTCCATTTCCTTGACTATGTGACTGACAGAGACAACCACTTGGTACTCCAAGTTGGAAATTACTAAAATTTGTAATCAATTTGAAGTCTAGAATCAGCATGTAGGATAGTATGCTGGACGCTGCATGCATCAAATTTGTCTCTACACATACCAGTGGATTCAATGCACTGGATTGGTGGACTGCCACACATGCTTCTTCTTTCTATGAGAATGGGATCAAATAAGAATAAGAGTGACTGCCAAACAAATGAGGTAGCCCCCCTGCAGTCAATCCCACCAATCCAAGTCATGCCTGGATTGTCAGGCAGATCCCCAACATATCTATATAAACTTGGAATGGGAAAAAAAATAATATATATATATATATATATATATATATATATATATATATATATATATATATATATATGAAAAAATTACCTTCAATAGAAATCTGTATCCTCTCAGCAAGCAGCAAAGCTTTTAACCCCTTAAGGACCAAACTTCTGGAATAAAAGGGAATCATGACATGTCACACATGTCATGTGTCCTTAAGGGGTTAAAGACCATTTTTTTAAAAGCAAAGTTAGGTGTGGTTCCTTTGTTATCTCTCACCTGTCAAGCTGTTTGCAGGAGTCTGTATTCACTTCAGGGAGTAAGAAAAAACAAAATTTCCTGCAAGCAGCATAACAGGTGAGAGATAACAAAGACAGACAGATAGATAGATAGATAGAGAGAGACTCTGTATTTACTTCAGGGAGTAAGAAAAATAAAAAAAATAACATATGTATATATACATATACACACACTCACAATACAGGGATGGGGGCACTCACTATTTTCCAATTGCTTTTCCAAACAGAATGATGTAATGCCTTGGTGCACTACACTGGAGCCAATATATCCAAATATTTCAGCAAAGAAAAGTGGGCACTCGCAGGTCTTGTTTAGTGAAAACAATTAGCACATTTATTGGTGTAGCATCAACATTTCAGAACTGTTCACAATTCTTTCTTAAGATAAAATAAACCAGACCAATATAGCATTTATATACTATAATGATTAATTAACTTACTCTACCTGTTCGTGTCCCACCACCGTCAGAGTCTAAACCGGAAAATGCATAGTCAGCAGTGCAGCATGATAAGACTACCTGCTGGAAACATGAATAATGTGAAACAGTTCTGGAGGACGAAAGAGTGTGAAGATACCTGGTGTTCCACTTCACCTGTCCCCTGACTGCCAGAAATACATGGAGTGTGCATATACCATATCCACTTTAAGTTAGAATGATTTCTATAAAGAGAACACCCGTATATATACCTTATTTATAGTGATGTTAAAACAACAATTATACATTACATTCAAAAGAAGCCGGAATAGAATTGTATTACTGCTTCACCCCGATGCTGTCTACGATATGTAAAAATTTGGCAGATTGGATGCTACACATATCTTGGCTGGGACGCATCGTGGTGACTAAGATGAACATGCAGCCGCACATCCTCTACCTGTTCCAGATGATCGTTATCAAGATTCCGGCTACATACTTAACATCCCTAAGGTTGCTGCTGATAAAATATATCTGTGGCTCCCAGAAACCCCAAATACGATACCAGATTCTGACTAAACCAAAGGCGGAGGGGGAGCTGGCAGTGCCTCACTTTCTCCTATATTATTACTCCACCCACATGCAAAGATTACTAGAATGGGCCAAGGGTGGGGTTACCAAATTCTGGAAAGACATCGAGTAATGACAAACAGATGGCTCCTTGCAAGCTCTAATCTGGATGACACATGGAGAGTGTAGGGTGTTAGTGGTTCAACAGCCATGTGTTAAGGTCACTCTTTAGATTTTGCACAGGTGGCCCCAAAATTGGGCCTTTCATCTTTCCCATCACCCCTGTACCCCCTCACCAATAACCCGACTTCCCACCGGGCTTGGGGAGCAGACCCTATGCATGCTTCTTTCAACACACACAGGTCCAGGTTCAGGTCCACCACATTACTAAAGGGAAGGGACACCACAGGGACATTCATGCATAGGTTTAAGTATGAACAACTTAAAAGGTTTCTCACCCACATAGCTCAGCTCTTATCTCCTTTGAACAAAATTGTATAGACCCTGCCCTGCAACCTCACGCAGTCTCTTTTCTATACTCCTTACTCCATACTCAAGGGAACTCACCGACCCCCTGGCTTCATGATGAACTGAGGCCACCGGTCACCGGCAGAGAGATGCCTACCACTGGATAGGATGTGAGGAGCTGTCTGGTGCATGTCGAGGTGCTGGACCGGGTTTGGCAGTTGACCTGCCTACTGCTCTAGTGACCACAACCATCCCCTGATGCATGACAGTAGCGTGTTATGGATGGGTCTACAATGCTTCGCTTAATTGCACATAGTTAGGGCTTGACTTGAGATAATTGCAATTCCTTGGGGAAAAGACGTCATTTTAAAGTGCTTATATCATCTGTTTATAAGAGCATAATGATTATTGATGAAGGATTGAAGCGTCCCAGTGTACATTTTCCTTTTTATTTACAACTTCGGTCCTGCGTGCCTGTTCGCATTATTATTGTGGCACAAAGTCACAAAGTCAGATAAACAAGCCAGAGAGTACGTAACCAGAAGCACAAGTTTCAGTAGCAATACTAGCAAGCAAAGACCACAACAGGGCACTGAGAGACAGGAAAGGTAAGTATATAAATCCTGTGTTTAATTCTGATTGGATAATTTCCAATCAGAATTAACAATCACACATGGGAGATATCTATACCTCCCACTGTGAATGTAGTGCTGTGACTTTAACACTGGGTCACGTGGCTGACCCCGGCGTTTACATGAATGCGCGGTCTCCCAGCGTGCAGCGTTATACATTCTTCCGCTGGGAGACGAGAAGGAGGATGCGAGCGCCGTCAGAGGCTGTGAGGACGCCGCTCGCCAACAGGTAGGGGAAGGGGAGACCGCGGGGGGGGATACTGACATTATCCCCCCCTCGAAGACCGCCCGGAGGGCGGGAAGCAGAAGGCTTCAAAGAAAACCGGGCATGAAAGGAGCGGACCAAAGAGGGAGCGTGCAGATCAGAGCTCGAAACCCCGTTCCTCAGGGCCGTACCCCTTCCAATCCACCAGATATTGCAGCCGACCCCTAGAAACACGAGAGTCGAGGAGGGCAGCCACTTCGTACATGTCACTAGGGACAGCACGAGGGGAAACGGGCCGCCCAAAGGGACGAGAGAACTGGTTACACAGAAAGGGCTTCAAAAGCGAGACGTGAAACGTGTTCGGAATACGCATTGAAGGAGGCAAGTCTAGGGAGTAGGAAATGGGGTTAACCCTACGTTATACCTTGTAGGGACCAAGAAATCTGGGAGCAAACTTCATCGAGGGAACCTTGAGACGAAGGTTCCTGGAGGACAACCATACCCTATCACCCGGAGCATAAGAAGGGTCCGCAACCCTACGGCGATCAGCAAACTTCTTCTGAGCGGCTGCTGAACGAGACAGCGCAATATGGACCTGATCCCACATCTTCCGCAAAGAGGCGAGGTGCTGGTCCAAAGCGGGCATTCCCTTGTCGGAGAACGCACCAGGAAGGACAGAAGGCCGAAACCCATAAGCAACCTCAAAAGGACTTAAGCTAGTAGACGAATGAGACACCCAGTAGACGAATGAGACATCCCAGGCAAATTCAGCCCACGGAAGGAGGTGGGACCAGTCATCCTGGTGCGCATTAGTGAAGCAGCGCAAATACAATTCCACAGACTGATTAGCACGTTCAGCTGCACCATTAGATTGCGGGTGATAGGAGGAAGTGAACGACAAGGAGACCCCCATTTCAGCACAAAAGCCCCTCCAAAACCGAGAGACAAACTGAGGACCCCTGTCAGATACTATATCCTGAGGCACCCCATGCAAGCGGAACACCTCCTTGGCAAACACCTGAGCAAGCTGTATCGCAGAAGGCAGTTTCTTAAGCGGAATAAAGTGCGCCATTTTAGAGAACCTATCCATCACAGTCAATATCACTGTCTGACAATCAGAAGGAGGAAGGTCTACAATAAAATCCATGGATAAATGGGTCCATGGTTTCTTGGGTACAGAGAGAGGCATCAGGAGACCCTGGGGTCTCACATTAGGAGACTTACACTGCGTACAGACCCGACAAGCCTGTACAAAATCCACTACGTCTCGCTTAAGTGAAGGCCACCAGAACTGTTGAAGGAGGCCTTTATAAGTATTGGCAACCCCCGGATGACCAGCAGTTTTGGCGGTGTGAAATAAAGTTAATAACTTTTTTCTGTCATTTGCTTTAACGTATAGTTTACCAACAGGCGTCTCAGGGGGTGCTTGGGTTTGGTATGTCTTAATATTATCAAGAAAGGGAGACGAAATAACCAAACGGGTAGCAGCTATTATCTGAGACGCAGGTACAATAGGTTCCGGAGTCGGGTTAACAAATTCTAAAGGTTCATACTGTCGAGAGATATCGTCAGCTTTGGCATTACGGCAACCAGGTCTATAGGTAATAACGTATTGGAAGCGCAAGAGAAATAGAGACCATCTAGCCTGCCAGGCGGACAACCTTCTAGCATCTTCTATATAGGAGAGGTTCTTATGATCTGTTATCACCATAATTTTGTGTCTAGAACCCTCTACTAAGTACCTCCATTCCTTGAAAGCTAGCACAATAGCTAATAGTTCCCTGTTCCCAACATCGTAATTATTTTCTGGATCAGACAACCTCTTTGAAAAGTAACAACAGGGATGGAGGGGTTCGTCATACGAAAACCTCTGTGACAGTACTGCTCCCACACCTGATTCAGAAGCATCTACTTCCATAACAAAGGGAATAGAAGGATTAGGGTGGTGTAGCACTGGAGCAGAGGCAAATGCCTTCTTGAGAGTTTCAAAGGCCTTAAGGGCTTCAGGAGTCCAAACCCTAGGGTGTAGACCTTTTTTAGTCAGCTTTGTTATAGGAGAGATAAGTGGTGAACAGTTTTTTATAAATTTCCTATAATAGTTGGAAAATCCTATAAAACGCTGGATAGCCTTAAGTCCTTGGGGAAGTGGCCAGGACAGTATGGCTTCCAATTTAGCAGGATCCATACTGAAACCCTGTTCAGTAATAATATATCCTAGGAATTACACAGAAGTCTGATCGAACAAACATTTTTCTAACTTACAATAAAGTCCGTTCTGTAACAACTTTTTAAGCACCATCCTAACATGTTTATGGTGTGACTTCAAATCAGGAGAATACACAAGTATGTCGTCAAGGTACACCATGGCACAGACATGCAATAGATCCCTAAGGACATAATTTATGAGATCCTGAAACACAGCAGGAGCATTACACAGTCCAAAAGGCATGACCAGGTATTCGTAATGCCCGCTACGCGTATTGAACGCTGTCTTCCACTCGTTATTCTCCTTTATACGGACAAGGTTATAAGCCCCCCTGAGGTCTAATTTAGTGAAGTACTTAGAACCTTTAACATGATCAAACAATCGTTATATTGTTCAGAGCCCTGTAGTCAATACATGGCCTCAAATCGCCCTCCCTCTTTGACACAAAAAAGAAACCAGCACCAGCAGGAGAGGAGGACCTTCTAATAAAATCTTTACTTAAGGATTCCCATATGTACTCCTCCATGATCTGGTTCTCTTTCTCAGAAATAGGGTAGACCTTACCCCTAGGAGGCATGGACACCGTTTCTGGAAAAACGATGAACAAACAATGCCTATGCTTTACCTAAATTAAATACTATCTGCAAATCGACAGACTGAAGTGGTAATGGGGCGTCCTTAAGAAGGGAAAACTTTCCCCTCCCACATCTATAGGCCCAGCCTTACATATATTTAATCACCAAAAATGATTGCACTCGAGGACTTCAACATTTAGATGCCTGGTGCAACATTAAGCAGATTATCCACTATCCAAACAAATGGCACTACAAGGACTTTGAAATCAAATACAATGACTTGTTTATTGTCAACACTTCAGTTAGGCTATGCTATCTTTTTTCAGGACAAGTTACTTAGAGAAAAATATATACATACATATATACATAGATAGTCTTAGGCCTTTAGATGTCCTGGTTGAAAAATCCCTGGCCATCTCTGGTCACACACACCCAGTTCCTTCCTCCATTTAAATCAGGGGGTCACCAATTTCTCCGCATGAGAGCCAAATGCCTAGTTTTTTTTTAAATGGATGAAGAGCCACCATCATCTAAAAAATAAAAAAAATAAAAAAAATAATAGCTTCCTAATTTGGTATCCTTATGTAGGATTATGAATACCTAATAAGGGAGTTATCTACTAAGCTGCTCCCTTTTTTGGAATCCTTTAATATGGTTGACCCACACAGGGAGAGCAAATTAGAAAGCTATCTACTAATTAGCTGAAATATCAAAACCTAAGAAAGCTCATTTCTTAATATTGGTCTTTCAGCTGTTTAGTAGATAACTCCTTAATTTGCTATTCTTATGTGGGATTGCCATATTTAGGTGTTATCTACTAAACAGCGCCCTAATTTGGTATCCCTAAATGTGGGCAATTTCACATAAGGATAGCAAATATCCACATTAAAATAAGGGCTTGTCTTTTAGCGGTTTAATAGAGAACTATCCAATTTGCTATGTTACAAGAGATTGTTATATTGATACTGTCACGCCAAGGGTACATAATTCATTATTGCACAATAGAATATTGCCATTTAATGTAATTTATGTAGTGCATATATGAATTGGCCACTTGGTAGAGGTCAGATGACAGAAGGAGTAATGTAAATTGTATAGGAATGTGAAAGAGGCAGATGGTTTAGAACATGGATTGATCCTTTGATTA
The DNA here is from genome assembly GCF_036172605.1 of Pelobates fuscus. NCBI lineage: Eukaryota > Metazoa > Chordata > Amphibia > Anura > Pelobatidae > Pelobates > Pelobates fuscus. Next base: position 163,894,240 of record NC_086321.1, on the reverse strand, counting down.
ATTAAAGGCTCTGTAAGGTTTGAAAAGTCACACATAAGTGGCCTGGAAGTCTAGTTCCAAAATAAACTAACTGACTTCAACCATATGGCCTGTACCTCTTAATTGATGAGTTAATTTATTTGATAATGATAAAGAAAACCCTTGCGTTCCAGTATCATATCCAAAATAAACATTAATACTTACCCACAGAGTAATAATTAGGCTTCATTTTTATTATATTTAGAATGGGACATGAACAGTCTTCTAATAAAGCCTAAACATGCTTTGTGTAACTTAACCATGTGACAAGGAATTGTGATGTCCGCTATATTGGGTCACAAGTATGACATATCTATGGAATGGAAAAATGGTAATAAATTCATAGATGCAATTATTATTTCTGTGGCAAGTACAAAATAGGCGATAGAAGAAAAAGTTTCTATTTGGATTGATGTTGGTCTGAAACACTAGGGGGTGGTCACTTATTGTCTCCATGGGTCCACCTTATCTCCACCTCTAGGCCAGGCTTGGTAATCCACAGGGTATATATCTAATGATTCTGAAATGTGTTTGTACTTGCTTGGAGCCAGAATCTAATTATGAGTGAGTCACCATCTTCCTTGCCAGAGACCCTTTGGACAGACGTTTTACTTTGAAAAACCTGAGTAAGTGATTAGGACTTCTTTTATTTCATCCCTTGTGATTTTATCTGTTGTTGGTGTAAATAACTTGTTTATTATCTATTTTTTATATGTATGTACTGTGACTATTTTTTGCTCATAATAAATATAATTTTATTAAGTTCCTCTTTCTGGCCACAATAGTGATGGAAAAGTTGTTTAAAGGGGACTAACACCTGGACTGTGGCATGCCGGAGGGGGATCCATGGCAAAACTCCCATGGAAAATTACATAGTTGATGCAGAGTCTGGTTTTAATCCATAAAGGGCATAAATCACCTAACATTCCTAAATTGTTTGGAATAACGTGCTTTAAAACATCAGGTATGATGTTGTATCGATCAGGTAGTGTAAGGGTTATGCCCGCTTCACAGTGACAGTAAGGGTTATGCCCGCTTCCATTTGCACAACCGCAAACTCCCCATTTGCACAAGGTTGGATACCGAGCTAGCCATGTCCCGTTCCTTGTCCTCACTAATGTCATTGAAGGTCTCTTCCTCCACCCAGCCACGTACAACACCAAGGGTCCCCGAAAGATAACAACAAGCCCCCTGTATTTTTTTTTTTTAATGTACACTACTGTTACACCAGATATGAGTTGCACTGGTGGACACTGTGCCCTGGCAGGCCCTGAAACGCACATGTGTGAAGGAAACTGACTGCTATTATATTACAGTCAAAAAAGTTTTTGTTTGTTTTTTAAATGCAAGCTATTGTGACACCAGACATGAGTGGTGGCACTGGGCAAGTGGGCACAGTATACGCTGTGAGCCTGACACACACACGCTGGCAGGCAGGCAACTGCAATTAGATTACACAGGAAAAAAAAAAGCAGACTGATGTTCTAGCCCTAGCTTTTTGGGGTGCTGTCCTTACAGCAGAGATCAGATGAGTCCTTCAGGACTGTAGTGGACACTGAATACACTAGCCTAGCTATCGATTTCCCTATTAAATCAGCAGCAGCTACACTGTCCCTCCTCTCACTAAGAATGCAGCTTCTGGGGGGGCGGGGCCTAGCTGTCATGGATGAAAGACGCACTTCGTGTGAGCTCCCTTAATATTTCACTTTAAGCAGCTATCAACAAGCGAATTTCACCCCAGAAGGGGATGACCCAGCAATGTTGCTCCTACCTGACCGACCCGACATACTTAATAGCGGTCAGCAACTCGACAGAGTCTTACTTACCTCCGCGTGGCAAGTGTGGCCTGGTGCTCACCGGGCGGGAGAGGCGGACGATCTCCTGATCCTGGGATGCCCAGGAGCAGCTACTTCCCGGCAGGAGCTCCGTTACCCTTGGACCGGTGGGGGTTATCCCGGTCCACCCCTGAGAGGCTGTCTGGAGCTAATGGACGCACAGAGCACAGCCGCCCAGGCAGACATACTCATCTGTGACTCTCCCAATATGGCGGCAGCCGTGTGTCCTCCTGGTACCAGCAAAGCATGGCAGGATATTGAGTCTAAGCTGGACAGACTCTTTAATCAATTTTGGAAGCAAATAACAAGCAGGAAGCCCAACAAGCTCCACCACAGCCCCAACAAGCTCCACCACAGCTAAGCGAAGCAGTCCCCATTAAAATCCACCAACGCAAAAGGCGTCGAAGACGGGACCAGAGGCACAAACAGAAATGCAGAGCCTGCCCCATGTCAAGCACTCGTCTCCACCTTAAGCCACCACAATCCCGCACCGGATGTGAAGCACCACCGGGACAGATCCGACCACCCGACAAAACAAGCTTCCACCACCTCAAGCCGCGAACCCGGCACTTGCCTTTGTTGTTCCAGGTATGAGGGACTCCCAGGGTCTGCACCTGGCGCTCAGAAGGGATCGGATGAGCACAAGCAGTAAACAGCAGCCTGCCAAGCATGCCCCACTATAGCCGATCCTCCACACCATGCCTTTGATCACATGAACTGCTCTCTGCACATTAACTAATCGTAAAGTAGCAAGCGTTTAAACATGTCATTATTTCACCTCCTAAAGAGTTTATTGTCGTAGTTCCTTACATGCCTTTACCTTAACCGTTCATGTATTATGTTATTCACTAGTCTCATCTCATGGGGCGACTCAAACTTGATTTATAACTAGTGGTGGAGCTGCTGATATAAATACACAGTTGATAACGTGCAAGCTACACCCTAAACATGACAGCCATCTTTCACAATAATGTACTGCTTTATACTCATACCCTCAGTGCAACTAGCCATGATATACGCACGTTCAGCCTAGCATGCTCAAATACAACACACTTCTGTCTAAAAAAATAAATAAAATAATACAAAAAAAAAAGAATGCAGCTTCCGATGGAATCTAAAATGGATGCTGTCCAGGAGGTGGGAGGGTCTGGGAGGGAGGGTCTGCTGCTGATTGGCTGGAATGTGTCTGCTGACTGACGTACAGGGTCAAAGTTTACTCAATGATGACGAATAGGGGGCGGACCGAACATCGCATATGTTTGCCGTCCGTGGCGAACGCGAACAAGCTATGTTCGCCAGGAACTATTCGCCAGCGAACCGTTCGGGATATCACTAACTAATACTTATACCTGGAAGAGCTGGAGTGGATCATCTCCTTGGGGCATGTGGCTGCTGGGTTTACAAGTTGCACCCTGTGGCGGACCTTTCCCTGCAGTTGCCCAAACTAATATAGGAATTTATCGAACAGAGCCGTATTGTCACGGTTCTCACTGCGACATCCAGACTGCCAGACGAGGTTGCCCCAGAAGTGCCCAATAAGGTATTTGTACTTTGCGATCCTGGGCCTGCTATTTCTCCTCTGAGCCACCATACAGCTCAAGTAATAGCCTGAAGTTTGGATCTTACCTTGTATCCAGCACTGGGGGTTGGAATTTACCTGTCACTCATGGTCACTCATGGTTCACCTGTAGCTGGTGGCCATTAGCCAGGTATAAGACACTGCCTCTCCCTGAGGGCAGTGTCAGTTCATTGACTCTGGTTCCGCATTGCTGTTTGTGTTCCAGTGTGCTCCTGTTGATTCCAGACCATGGCTTGTTACTCCGTATCTCCTGACTTCTGGCATCCTCTGACCTCGGCTTTCTTCTCGTTAATCCTGATTTCTGACACCCTCTGACCTCTGGCTTACCCACGACGATTCTCCTGCTTTATCCGTTCATGTACTGCGACTTGGAGAATTATCCTGCACAGCCCCGTGCACCGACTCACAGGCCAGGTGAATTCTTACCTGACCACCTCGGCCTGTGTTTACTTGCAAGGGTGAGCATATATCTCTGCCTGCCGGACTCCCAACTCAGGTAAGCCCTGACATGTATCCCCCTGTCCGGGAATTGAACGGAGCTTGTGTGGTCCCCCTTTTAATTGACTCAGAACATCGACCACCCCTTGCTATTAACAGCAATTAAAGGATTAACTCAAGTGGTCCAGTGCATGGTGGCCATTTTGTCTCCCGAACACAGGCAGCAGTACTTAGTCATCAAGTGTGTGGAACTCTTGTCAGCTACACATTCTTGTGAACCCCGGCAAAGATGGTACTGCTGCCCGTTCACTTTCCCGACCAGCTACACGAACCACGTTCAGGAAATAGGAACTACCGACTGGGTGGAGCATTTGCTGCTAATGAGCCGGGGGAAGCATTCATCTGTGCTTGTGCAGGAACCCCCTAACAGAGACCGACAGCTGCCATGAGCTCTCTGGAACTCTTTTGGGGCATCACCTCATGGCCGGCTGGTCAAAGCTTCTCCCGAATGGCGATTTTGTTTCACTGAACCGATCTGAGTGCTTTTTGGATATGTTGGGCACTCAGACAAGGGATATTCAGGGATATCGAACTTGTGGGGTTCCTGTACTATTTTCTTATGTTTTTAGGGTGATTTACAATATTGTATGTATTTTTCAGTAAATGAGATATAATTGAACTATCCAGATTAGAGCTCAATTATCTCTCAGTCCCAGAGACTCCTGGGGGAAAAAAAAAAAACCCTGTAATGTTGTTGTGGAGACCCCACGCTAGAGGTCATGCATAAAAAGCCATGTGTGGCCAGATAAAGATCAGTTGACTCTTAGAACTGTATATCGTCCAGTTACTGGGGGAATGGGCGATATATTACTAAACAACGCTTCCGTTCCAGCTTCAGAGGATTCCAGTGGAGATATTCGGTCTCAACATTGCAGCTCCTCTACAAAAATAAAATAGCTGTGCAGGGGAAGCACAATAAGCACATAGGTCCCTCGCCATCCTCTCCTCTCTAACTGTTTATGCGGGCAGACAAGGCAGGTGCTTACTTAACCAAGGGGTACTCACACAAAGCAAAGGACAGTATCTGAAATTGGGATTTGCAGCTTCTGTAGTGAATCAGATAAAGTAGAATTTTGAACTTTTTAGCCAATGTTTGCAGACCATCTTTGATGGGCACTATGAGCTATACATATCCTATACACCCCTGTATGTGTTGGAAAGGGGATTGAATTTATGTGCAATTGTATATATAGCTTCTGAGTGACTGTGAACACTTTCACCCACCTGCTATTATTGATTATTATTGTATCTAAAAATTAAAAAAAATGGTATGTTGTTCTGATGATAGTCAAACCATGACAGTCATATAAAATATTTTTTTTTCATAAATAAAAAAGAGCTGAAACATTGTTTCTATTTTGCTCCAATAAATCTGCCCACTGGATTGAGCAAATCACATTGTGAGGATTAGCCAACCTCAGGCCAGTTGCACCCTGGGATCCAAGAGAGTGCGGTATCCATATTGGTAAATATATCTTAGTCAAAAATGTAGTCTTAAAAGGGTTGAGTCCATTCTTACATGAAATTTATTTCATTGGTAGGCAAATGTATCTAGCACTCTACTAGCTTAGCAATCAGTCATCTTGATGAAACTATGACTTTGGCAAAGTGGAAATTTTCAGTTTGAATGCATTTGAACAACATTGATTTTCAATTCATTCAAAATGAATCTTGAACCTGAGGTAATTTGTTTCAGACGAAATTCAGCAAGTATTTTTTATTAATTTTTTATTTCCATTAGGACTAATGAATTATTACAGTCTCTGGAAAATCCTTCAGTGATTTTTCCAACATAAATATATGCCCTTATTTGGAAGAGAGGGAGCTGTGTTTACTAGTATATCTCCCTAATTTGGTAATATATTTCAATATGGTAATCCTACTTAAGGATAACAAGTTAAGGATATATCAACTAAAAGGCTGAGAGATCAAAACTAAGAAAATCCATTTAAATAGAAATTAAAGTGTAAGGGGAAAGTGAGTGGGTGATTGACGACCCACTCACCTATTAAAACAGGGCAAAGGCTTTCTACACTGCCACTGTAGTCAGGTGAGGGGAAACAACAACCACTATTTCGAATGGGCCCCCCTTGAGCCGGCAGAGTGATCAAAAGATCTCCCTGTATGGTCCTATGCTTCCACACTTCACAGATTAAGCATTGAAGTTCCCGGCTCTTGATGACTTGAAGCATGAAGCACTCTTAAAGTGATCTGCGCTCGATATATGTGCAGATCATGAAACCCAACCCCCCAGACCAGCAGGAGTCAGGTTAAAAAAATTTCACTGGGTTACCAGGAAAGGTAAGTTAGAATGTTGAGGATACACATACACAAACCTCTCAACCAGCACACACACACACTTAATCTCCCCCAATACAACTCTCACCTTCCTCCACACACAACACTCAGGTACAACACACACCACTTTCAAAGGAGTGCCCCAATCAGGCACCATTCTTATGCCCCTAGGCAACTTTAATCTGGCTCTGCATCCAGTCCACACGATTGTAGCTGATATATATCAGAGGTTTAGAAACATAGAAACATAGAATGTGACGGCAGATAAGAACCATTCGGCCCATCTAGTCTGCCCAATTTTCTAAATACTTTCATTAGTCCCTGGCCTTATCTTATAGTTAGGATAGCCTTATGCCTATCCCATTTCATTTGGCAGGCATATGTATCTAGTACTCTACTAGATTAGCAATCAGTCATCTTGATGAAACTATGTAGTTGACTTTGGCAAAGTGGACATTTTCAGTTTCATGTCAAAATGAAGAGCATGGTACCCTAACTTGGGGCACCTCTGCCAAAAATGCAGCTTCTCCACGACTGCCCCAGTGCTGCTGGGAGTTGCAGAAATCTCAGGTTCTTGATTCCTTTTTCTGATGCAAGACATGTGCCTTTGCTTTTCCCTCAACATTGTCAGGCTGTTGAATCTGAGTGCCAGTTTCCCCTTATGCCAAGGATCACACAGACAAGCTAGCATCAGATCAGAATAAATAAATATGTACTCATTTGTGTAGGCAAACCACCATCTGATCCTTGTAATCCTTGAGCCTCCTGATTAGTTCTGCAACACCAGAGTGTACAAGTATATTGGTCCAATTTAATACTGTGGATTGCCCTCTGCTGTTCAAAAAATCACAGTGTACAGACATCTTGCCATAGATAGTGTGTAGCAGCTTTTGATACTGCTAAAAGAGTTGGCTTGATCTCACAGTATGGTGATTGGTGAATATATCTGGCAATCCTCCTAGAATGTTCAAGTAGGATTGATACTTTATTATTTCACTTGCTGACTTCCTAACAAGATGTAGTATATGTGCTGCAAAGCACACATCAACAAAATAAGTATCTTGTAAAGCTTTCACCATATTTGATGCTCTGTCTGTGACCACAAATCAGACATCGTTATTGGTGCATGACTGGTCTCCCAGCCAAAATTACACCCTTCTATGAATAACCTGTAGAATATTATCTGAAGTTTGTTTCTCATTCTTCACTTTAACATGCAGAAGAAAAAGCTGTAGTGCAATACACTGACTTACCAGCCTCTTTCACAACTGCAATGCAGGATTGATGTGAGAGGACTATTTTACTGCTGAAAGTAGATTTTTTTATATCTAGTATTTTTTTACTAGTACTAATTTAAATCAATTGTGCACTAAATGATACAGTTAAAGGAACACTATAGTGTCAGAAACATGTATTCCTTACCCTTTAGTGTTAAAACCACCATTTACAGTGCTTGCCCCCCCTAATTCCCTTAGACTCAATAAATCTCTATGAGGAAAGTTCAACGTCTCCATGCACATAGTGTGAAGACGCTGAATTTTATAGCATGACAGGAGGCTTCATATTTGCTTAAGTCTCTCTTTACTAGAACTCCACAGCAGCACATTAACATAGAGAGATAAACACCAAAGACAAAAACATAAGGCATCTATATAAGGCTCCTCCTAAGCCACCATTTCCTCTTTCTTTGCTGCTCCGCAGAACAGTACAGGTCAGAGTACCACTGCCTCCTGGTTTTTCCTGGGTGGCTGTGTGTCTATTATGTGTAATTTGTGGTTTCATGCTCATGTTTTTGGGTATATAGTATTGCTGCCTTTTTTCTGTGGTGGTTCTGGGATTTGGGCATTGCTTTTCTATCTGTTATTTTTTGCCCTTTCTTCCCTTCCTTTTCATATGTTTCATTTTCTTTGTTTTTATTGTTTTATTGGTTTTTCTCCTTTATTGTGTTCCTGACTGGTTTACTTTTGCGGTCGCCGAGAAGCGGTCTTCCGACCGCTTCCCGTGCCGACCATCGGGACCACGGAGAAAGACTCCAGCGGTCCCACGTGTTCTCGTGCTGGTTCTCGCCCGCCGGCTTCGTCCGCCGAGCGGGAATCCTTTCTTTGACCTCCCTGCCCTGCCCGCGTCCCCGCTCGCTTGTTACTGCTCCCCGAGCGCCGTGGGGACGGAGCAGGGTGTTGGTTTACTACCGCGGGTTCCTCCGCTGCTGGGCACCCTTCCCTCCCCGTGACCGCGTGGCCGGCCACGGGGGTGTGCGGCTTGCTGTTCAGTCTCTGCCGCACGTACTGTTTATTCCTTAAGGGTGTAGTGCTCAATATTTTCTTCCCTTATATTTGGATATAACTTTGTTTCTTTTGCTGTGGGAAATCTAACCTATTGATTAAGGTTACATGAATGTTGCATTAAATTTATTTATTTTAATTTTTCATTTGTTTTAGGTTGGGTTTACTCTCAGCCGCCCCCCCCCCCCCCCCCCCCACCTCCCCTGTTTGGGGTCTTTTCTACTGGGTTTTTCCTCTGGTTTTCCTCTGAGCATGTTTAGGTGTCTCTACCTCTGCCTGCAGCTGGTTGCTTTAGTGCATGCTATTGTTTATTTGCATGTCTTTGCTGTGGTCGCCCTTGCTGCATGTCCCCAGGGATATAAGTGGCTCAAGTCGTTCCACTACACGCTTCCTGCATGGGATCCACTTCGATCACTGTGCTGTTGTTGCACCCGGTTGCACCTCTGCCCTACACGCACTGCATGTCAAGATATACCCACACGGCTGCGACAGGGACCTACACTCCTGCTTCACATACCTCTGGGCCGGTGCTGCCCATGACCATATATTGGCCTGCTTTGTCGGTGCCCTTATGATTGGCCTGCTTTGTCTGTGCCCCTTGATTGGCCTGTTTTGTCAGTGCCCCGTGATTGGCCTGCTTTGTCTGTGCCATATTACGCATGCTATTGATCTGACGGCTCCTTCCCCTGGAACAAGATTTGTTGAGCCTGCATGCGTTAATACTTGCCTCTGCCATACTAGGGGTGCTGCCCCTACTGCCTGCTACTGATACCTGTTTTCAGTCTCCTTAGCTATCACGTACCGTATCTCATACATCATGGAAGCTGCTGCGCAGGAGCAAAACTTGCAGGCATTGATTAATGCGGCTGTGGCCGCCTCTGTGGAGTAAGCCCTGGCGAGGGCTCTTCCTCAACCTCATACTGACGGGGGTGCGAGAGAATCCCCCCCCTTTTGGCAGACGACTCGGCTGAGTCAGACTCTCAGGAAAGAGAGCAGGCAAGTGCGCAAACGCGCTATTGGAAGGGTGAAGGCCCTGAACCACGCTCCCAGAAGGACAAGGCTTCGGCGAAGCGACATGGTTCGAGGTTATCAACCTCGCCGGCCAGGCGCCGTCGTATATCGGGCGCAGGGTAGGAGGCCTCCTTACCCCCCCTTTCTATGGTCTGTTGGATGAGTGTGGGGCAGACCCGTCCCCTTTCTGTGGAGGATGAAGAATGGGACGAGGACCGTGGCGATGGCCCCAGTTGGCGCTGGGAGGACGAAGACGCGCCAAGGACAGAGGCCCCCTCAGCGGTGCCGGGAGACGAAACCTTTCGGGAGGCTATGGGAGAACCCCTGTTTGAACCTCGGTCTATCTGACACCCCAGGTCCTCAGAATGGTCGTCGCCCGACCACTTGGCACAATTCGTGCGCTACTGGGTCCGTAGACCCCTGGAAAAGGAGGACCGCAAGAAACTTTGGGCGGAATGCCCCTGGCCGTCCTGCCGAACAAGATGGCGGGGGACCCAGATTTTGACCCCCTGGTGGCCTCGTACTTGAATCGTACGGGTCGGGACCCCACGAAAAGGGTCGAGCGTCGCCTCCGCTCGGCACAAGATGTACAGCTGGACAGGCTGGGCCCCTTGGTGCAGGATGTTGGCCCTGACGGACGTGGCCTACAAGGATGGGGTGACCCTGGACCCGGCCGTCACGCAGGATTGGGCACTACGCCCCATTTGCCTTCTAGGCACTGCTAATGCGGTTTCTGCACCGAACGTAGGTAACGGCTCTGTTCAGTATGGAGACCAAGCTATCGGAGCTAGGGTACAAAGAATTGGGCCCCCTGGCTATAAGACCTACTGTTCAGGGAACTTTTCACTAAGGAGCTACATGAATGCATCAATTTATTTGCTTCCCTCGATAAAGCACAGCCCTCTATAAAGAGGGTGTTTCGCTCACTGTTATCCCGGCTGGTCTTCGGACCCCACAGATCTCGTGGCCCATCCTCTTTTCCACCATACCAGCCCAGACCTCCCTGCACCCGAAGGGCAGGTAGAGGTCGTGGAGCCAGGCCAAAGGACGAGCGAGACTACCTACAGGTGAGTGCATCGCCTGCCACTTTCAATCCCCCTCTATTGCATACAGAAAGATTGCTTCACTGCAGGGACAGGTGACAGGAAGTGTCTTCAAATGCATGGGTCCATCAGTCAGTACGAGGTTAGGTCATGGACTTCGCCTCCCCACCGACGCCGGTTGGACCTCCGAGTGTCTCCTTCACCGCGAGAGTTCAACGTTCCTTGATAGCTTCGGAGGTTCGGACTCTGCTCACCTTTGGCGCTACCCAGCGAGCCCCGGATTTGCGGGTTTTCCTCAGCTCGTTTTTTCTAGTGAAGATGGAGTCAGGGGAGCTCCGCCCGGTGGTCGATTTTCGGGAATTGAACACCTTCGTTGTCTGCTACCACTTCAAGTTGGAGGGCATTCATCTCCTTCGGGACCTCCCTCAGACGGGGGACTTGTTCATGTGACTGGACCTGAAGGATGCTTACCTCCCCGTCCTGGTGGACAAGAGTGGTCGCGGGTTGCTTCGCTTCACCTGGAATGGCACCCCTCGCCAATTCACCTGCTTCCCGTTCGGTCTCAGCTCGGCCCCTTGGTGTTTCACCGAGCTGCTGACGCCTGTGATCGCCCGATTCTGGTCGGAAGGCGTCCGTTTCCTGTTGTTTCTGAATGATTTGCTGGTCATCTGCGAAGATCCCTCCAGGCTCAGATGTCACACACGTTCGGCGATCTCCTTCTTGGAGCTCCTGGGATTCATAGTTCATCTGCAGAAGTCAGCTTTGGAACCTTCCCAGATGGTGGAGTTATTTGGTGTCATGGTCAATGCGACGGCATGTGTTCTCCGTCTGCCTTTGGCACCGATGGCATCCGCCCAGGAGGTGATGAGAAGGATCTTGAGGCAAGTTCGGTTTCCCCTTCAAGTGTTTGCTCGCGTGGTGGGCCTCCTCTCAGCCTCGATACAGGCAATATACCCGGGCCCACTACATTACAGGGCCATGCAACGGCTGAAGACCCCTGTTCTACGCATGTGACCTTCCTCAGACCGGATGGTTTTCTCTGTTCCCGGACGTGAAGGCCGGACTGCGCTGGTGGCTTCTGCGCATGGCCGCTTGGAACGGCAAGGCATTATTCGGACCAACCCCGGATTTCGTGCTGGAATCGACTGCAAGCCTTGGGGTTGGGGTGCCACGTGCACGATCGGGTCCACGGGCGGCCCGTGGTCGGACAAGGAATCGGAGTTCCACATCAATTGCCGGGATTGTTTGCGGGTTCGTTGGCAGTTCGGAGCCTGGCAAGTCACCTGTCGGACTGTTGCGTCCACCTTCGGAGGGACAAGGTCTCAGCGGTGCAATATTCAGACCGCTTGGGTGGCGCTCGGTCTCGCACACTGGAGGTGATGAAGGGGATCTCCAGCTTCTGCCCCCAGCGCAACGTCGCATTACAGGCAGTGTATCTGCCGTGGGGGTCAAACCTGACGACGGATTGGTTCTCCAGACATTGGAAGGATGCCAGCGACTGGGCGCTCTCTCGACCCATCTTCATCGTACACGTACGTCGCTAGGGTTTGTTCATGGTGGGTCTATTCACCTCCGGGACGACCATCGGATTCGGTCGTGCTTTGGTTGACTCTCGGATGCAGTGTGCGCGGTGATGGTCGCGCTTCGACAGGTGCGGCTGTTTTCTCAGGAAGCAAAGGTGTTTCCTCCTTTCACCTCTATTCCCCAGGTGTTACTTCTAGTTTGTGGTCGACGTGTGTCCTTAGTGTTGTTGACTCCGCTATGGCAAGATCGGTCGGGTTCACTGAGCTTCTGGATTTTTCCTGTCGGAATCCTTCTATTACCGTCCTCTAGATTACTCCTCTTGGACTCTTTCGGGAGTGCCTGGTATGTCGAGGCGTCGTCATTTTCGGCCAGGGACCTTCTCTGGGATCCCTGAGCTCCCGGGACGAGGAGTTGTTTCCTCTCAGCATGGATTTTCATAGTGTCGTTGGTGCTTGGGACAGGATGCTGAACCCTTTTTCCGGCCCGTGACCAACTTAATGAGTGTCTTGTCCCTCCTCGATGTTTTGGGACGGTTGTGCCGTCTGGTTCTTGTGATTAGTCGTTTATTTAGGCGGCGCGTGTTCCATTTGGAGGTCTTTTCCCATCGGTCAGGACCCGCTGGTCTGCAGATTTCTTCGTGGGATGAGGCTGGCACGTCCTCCGACGCCTCAATACCCTTCCCTCTGGGAGGTAAGTATGGTTCTAGAGTTTTTCTTTGGGATTCGGCCGGAGTTCCTTGTTTTTTCCCTTCGCCAGCTTTCTACTGTGTTTGCCCTCTTGTTGTGTCTGGTTTCGGTCAGACGTGTTTCTGATGTCCGATCCTTCGCCCCTGTCCAATTTCGATGGACGAGATGGTTATTGACACTGGCAGGGGTGAATGCGACTCTTGGAGTGCATTCGGTTAGCGGCGCTACTGCTTCCGAGTTTTTCCTTGATGGGCGTTTTTCCTCGGGACGTTTTTTGTATGTGGCGGTCCGGTCCCGTGAGGAGTTTTTGCGCCAGTTTATTTTGGACCGTCGGACTATGTTTCTTTTGCTTTGCTGTCGGAGCGTTAAAACAGCAAATATGAAGCCTCCTGTCATGCTATAAAATTGTAGATTATACTAGCTTTAGTGTAACTATAATCTTAATTTTATTAATGACAGGAGGCGAATATTTCCCACCCAGTTTGGTTTCTTCCCCCCCTTTTTTTGGATGGATTGCATTGATTGTATTGCTGTTGCTTTGTCTGATTATCTGGGCTAGGTTTGGTAGTCTGGGGTGATGTTGTGGGAAGTGCATGTTATATTGTATTGACGGTCATTAGTGATGGATTTCATGTCTTTATCCTATCAGTACTGGATCGTGGGATTTATGTTTGATCAGTACATTTCGTTCACTAATCAGTGTTTTCGATTCTGTTTATTTCGTTTCAGTTTAATGGTTCGACTTCAGTTCATAGAATCGGCTGTTTGGCAGGATGAAGATCAAGTTCATCCATTATCCAAAGTTTTTCCAGATGGCATTCATTGTTATGTTGAAAATTTTTCTTTATCTTGTTATTGTTATTGTTGTGTACGTTACTATGTCGCAGCGTGAAAGAGGAAATGGTGGCTTAGGAGGAGCCTTATATAGATGCCTTATGTTTTTGTCTTTGGTGTTTATCTCTCTATGTTAATGTGCTGCTGTGGAGTTCTAGTAAAGAGAGACTTAAGCAAATATTCGCCTCCTGTCATTAATAAAATTAAGATTATAGTTACACTAAAGCTAGTATAATCTACAATTGCAATGTAGCACTGCCCCACAAAGCACCTCCAGTATTTCTAGAGGTGTCCATAGGAGACAATATTTCTCTGAAAAGACAGTGTTTACTGCAAACACCCTGAATGGAATGATGGAACAAATACAATAAGCTGTAGTTGTTCTGGTGACTACAGTGTCCCTTTAAGGAGTAAATTAAACCACACCAGTTCTTTCAGAGAGACAGAACTTAAAAACTAATCAGAACAGAGAGCAGTAAAATGTAACTGTACAGCATCTCTGTGACTAGCACTAGTGCTACAGCATAATAACAAATGAATAAATCAGTGCCAATTAACTCAATCACTCTTAAAAATAGTTAGAATAGTGTATCCTACTATCCGTGCAGCGCTGATCCTTGTAGCGTCTCCCGAAATCCAAGCTGAAAAGAGTGAAGTAGTGTCAGGGTACCTGAGGCCTCTACCTCTAAGGGAGGTAGAGACTTGGTGGTTTGCCCGTCCAGGCGAGCTGTTTCCTTCGTTCCTCGCGGTTCATCCAGTCACTTAAACACCGGCCGCGAGGAATCCACGTCCTTTTCTAGCGGGACGCTCAATACGTGACGTCATGACGCTATCGCGAGCGACCTGTCACTCAAGTGTCCGATATCCAATCGGTACTTGTCAGAGGCGTGATTACCATCCAGAGCCAGGGTATTTAAGCTTACTTCTCACTTCAGCTCATTGCCCTGTCGTGGTTCTAGCTTGTCTAGTCACTCAGTGCTCTGGTATTCTAGTTTGCTCTATTTGGTTTTGACCCGGCTTGTCTCTCGCTTATCTGTCTTCTCGTTCCCTCGACCTCGGCTTGTCTCTGACTATTCTCTATTACTCTCGGTACGTTAGTCCGGCCATTCTAAGGCCCGGTATACGTACCTTTCCACTCTTTGTACTCTGCGTGTTGGATCCCTGTCCCGATCCTGACATTACGACAGGGCCAATGGATCCTGCAGGTACAAACAGTCAGCTTGGTTCTTCGGATCCCAGGTTTGACGCCATGGAGCATAGGATGGATCAGATGGCTTTGGCACTACAGGCACTTTTGTCTCGTGCTAGTAATCCACCTGAGGAGACACGTACTCCTTCTATTTCTCCTGCAGTCTCAGGTCTAGAGGTAGCCACTGTAGGTGCTTCTTCCCGTATTACCCCACCAGTACGTTATGGCGGGTCACCGGAGAAGTGTCGTGGCTTTCTGAACCAGATTAGCATCCATTTTGAATTACAACCCCGCTCTTATCCTACAGATAGAGCGAAGGTTGGATTTGTTATTACTTTACTCATTGAGAAAGCTCTGAGATGGGCCAATCCTTTATGGGAGAATGATAATCCACTAGTCTATAATTATAATGCCTTTGTAGCTGCGTTTAGAAGAACTTTTGACCCTCCTGGTAGAAAGGTCAATGCAGCTAGATTACTGTTGCGCCTTAGACAGGACAATCGAACACTTGTGGATTATGCACTAGAGTTCAGGTCCTTGGTGGCAGAAGTTAAGTGGAACGAACAGGCTTATATAGATGTGTTTCTGAATGGGTTATCAGATGTAATTCTTGACGAGGTCGCTACTAGAGAACTCCCTGAGAATTTGGAGGATTTAATTTCTTTTATATCTCGTATTGATGAACGCTTAAGGGAGAGGCAGAACACTCGAGATAGGACCCGTAGACCCTCCTTTAAACTAGCGCCTACCTTTCAAAATTCTGAGTTCGAGGACTTACATATTCCTGAACCTATGCAGATAGGCAGTACTCATCTCACAGAGAGGGAGAGACAGTACAGGAGAAGGGAGGGTTTATGTATGTATTGTGGAGTCAGAGGTCATTTACGCCTAAATTGTCCCAATCGTTCGGGAAACGCTCGCACCTAAGTTTCTCTAGAGGACAGGCCTTGGGTGTTTCTACTTTGTCCTCTATTCACAACTACAAAGAGCTCAGGCTTCTGTTACCCGTTTCTTTAAAGTGGGAAAAGGGAGTAGTTAAGACTATGGCACTAATCGATTCTGGAGCTGCTGAGAGCTTTATAGATCAGGGTTTTGCTGCCAAGCATGCTATTCCATCCCAGTTAAAGGAGACACCACTGGCTGTTGAGGCCATCGATGGTAGACCGTTACTTGAGCCTGTTATTTTCCATGAGACCATACCGATTAACTTAACTGTTGGCATCCTACATAGAGAGGACATATCCTTACTGCTCATTTCTTCTCCGTCTATTCCCATAGTCCTGGGGTACTCCTGGTTGAGGAGACATAACCCTATTATTAATTGGGAATCAGGGGAGATAGTTTCGTGGGGACAGAATTGTCAAGAGAGATGCTTGCGGAAGGTCTCGCCTCTCGGATTAACCAACACATCGGCTAACTCTGACAATCCTACAGAGACACAAATTCCGCCTCAGTATCTAGATTTAAAGGCAGTATTTGACAAAAAGAAAGCCGATACCTTACCTCCACACAGGTCCTTTGATTGCAAAATTAACCTACTCCCTGGTACCATGCCCCCCAGAGGTCATGTATACCCATTATCTACGAAAGAGAACTCAGTTCTAGAGGAGTATATTCACGAGAATTTAGACAAGGGATTCATTAGGAGGTCCTCCTCCCCTGCCGGGGCTGGATTTTTTTTTGTTAAAAAGAAGGATGGTTCTTTGAGACCTTGTATTGATTATCGAGGCCTAAATAAGATAACCATTAAAAATGCCTACCCGATTCCCTTGATCACCGAACTCTTCGATCGTTTGAAGGGCTCTACAATTTTCACCAAGTTAGACCTCAGAGGGGCATATAACTTGGTGAGAATCCAGCAGGGACATGAGTGGATGACGGCATTCAATACTCGCTATGGCCACTATGAATATACGGTTATGCCTTTTGGGTTATGCAATGCACCAGCTGTATTCCAAGATCTGATAAATGAGGTTCTTAGGGAATTTCAGCAAGAGTGCGTCATTGTGTACCTAGATGATATACTTATACATTCTAGTGAGATTGAGACTCATCACAAGCAAGTCAGGAGGGTTTTGCACAAGCTTCTTCAGCATGGCTTGTACTGCAAGTTGGAGAAATGTAGCTTTGATCAAACCCAGGTAACCTTTCTTGGCTATGTGATCTCTGGGGAGGGATTCAAGATGGATCCGGATAAACTCCAGTCCATTCTAGAGTGGCCTTTACCCAAAGGACTTAAAGCCGTACAGAGATTTATTGGTTTTTCTAATTATTATAGGCGCTTTATTAAGGGCTATTCTTCAATTATCGCACCTATCACTAATATGACCAAACAGGGGGCTGATACTAAGAATTGGACTACTGAAGCTCTTCTTGCGTTCAAAACTCTCAAGGAGCTTTTCGCTTCCGCTCCAATTTTAGTTCACCCCGACACTTCCCTGCCTTTTCTACTTGAGGTAGACGCATCAGAGACTGGTTTAGGTGCTGTCCTATCTCAAAGGTTGGGTGTTGACAAACCATTGCATCCATGTGGATTTTTCTCTAAAAAATTGTCCGGTACTGAGAGCAGATATGACATTGGTGACAGAGAATTACTGGCGGTTATCAAGGCTTTGAAAGAGTGGAGA
The DNA here is from genome assembly GCF_036172605.1 of Pelobates fuscus. NCBI lineage: Eukaryota > Metazoa > Chordata > Amphibia > Anura > Pelobatidae > Pelobates > Pelobates fuscus. The sequence continues at coordinate 163,876,816 of NC_086321.1, read as the reverse complement.
CATTTATTGGAAGGTACTTTACATCCTGTTACCATTCTAACAGACCACAAAAATGTGTATCATATCGGAGAGGCCAAGCGTTTGTCCTCCAGGCAGGCTCGTTGGTCGTTGTTTCTTACCCATTTCAATTACGTTCTGACTTACAGACCTGGCTCAAAGAATTCTAAAGCCGATGCGCTATCTCGCCAATTTGAGCCTTCTGCTTCAGTTGAACCACTTGTGTCCTCCATTGTACCCAAATGCAATATTATTGCTAATACCAGTCTTAAAATTCATTCTCCGCTACTTGACCAGATCTTGAAGTCACAACATCTAGCTCCCGGAGACACTCCTGAGGGAAGAAACTTTGTTCCTCCTGAACTTCAACTGGAACTCTTACAATGTTTTCACGAAAGTAAAATAGCTGGGCATCCTGGTATTCGCAAGACATACTCTCTGATATCCAAGGATTTCTGGTGGCCTTCACTTCGAAAAGATATTGAGGAGTTCGTCGCAGCTTGTGAGACTTGTGCCAAGACTAAACTACCTCATGCTTCTCCATGTGGCCTGTTACACCCCTTGGACATTCCTGAGAAACCTTGGTCCTGTTTGTCCATAGACTTTATCGTTGATTTACCTGCTTCCAAGAGACAGACTGTTATTCTCACGGTGGTGGATAGATTTACTAAGATGGCCCATTTCGTGCCATTACCTAAACTTCCGACTTCTCCTGAATTGGCGGAGATTTTTGCGAGAGAGGTTTTTCGCCTACATGGGATTCCTTCGGAGATTGTTTCTGATAGAGGTTCTCAATTTGTCTCACGTTTCTGGAGATCCTTTTGTTCTCAAATGGGTATCAAATTGAACTTCTCCTCTGCCTATCACCCTCAGTCTAACGGAGCTGCTGAACGTACCAATCAAAAGATCGAACAGTATCTGCGATGCTTTGTTTCCGAACACCAGGACGATTGGGTCGGTCTGATTCCTTGGGCGGAGTTCGCACACAATAACCTTGTTTGTGATTCAACTCGCTCTAGCCCTTTCTTCATGAACTATGGCTTTCATCCTTCGATTTTTCCTTCGGTTTCCTCTTCTCAGGGGATACCGTCGGTTGATGATCATGTCGCCAACCTGAAGAAATTATGGGATCAGACTCGGCAAATTCTGTTACATAGTTCTTCATTGTTCAAGAAACACGCTGACAAGCATAGAAGAGCGGCTCCTGTTTTTGTTCCTGGGGATAGGGTATGGTTGAGTACTAAGAATATTCGCCTAAAAGTTCCATCTATGAAATTTGCTCCTCGCTACATAGGTCCTTACAGGGTTCTCACTCGTATCAACCCGGTTGCGTATCGCCTTGCTCTGCCACCTGCCTTACGCATTCCTGACTCTTTTCATGTCTCCTTGTTGAAACCCCTTATTTGCAACAAATTCTCCTCTAAGGTCTCCTCGCCTCGTCCTGTTCAGGTGGAGGGTCGGGAGGAGTACGAGGTCAGCTCCATCATTGATTCCAGAATTTCAAGGGGAAAATTGCAATATCTGGTCAACTGGAGGGGATATGGTCCTGAGGAGAGGAGTTGGGTACCTCAGGAGGACGTTCATGCTTCTCGCCTTCGCAGAGCATTTCACCTCCGCTTCCCATCTCGCCCCGGTTTCTTCCGCCCGGTGGGCGTATCTGAGAGGGGGGGTACTGTCAGGGTACCTGAGGCCTCTACCTCTAAGGGAGGTAGAGACTTGGTGGTTTGCCCGTCCAGGCGAGCTGTTTCCTTCGTTCCTCGCGGTTCATCCAGTCACTTAAACACCGGCCGCGAGGAATCCACGTCCTTTTCTAGCGGGACGCTCAATACGTGACGTCATGACGCTATCGCGAGCGACCTGTCACTCAAGTGTCCGATATCCAATCGGTACTTGTCAGAGGCGTGATTACCATCCAGAGCCAGGGTATTTAAGCTTACTTCTCACTTCAGCTCATTGCCCTGTCGTGGTTCTAGCTTGTCTAGTCACTCAGTGCTCTGGTATTCTAGTTTGCTCTATTTGGTTTTGACCCGGCTTGTCTCTCGCTTATCTGTCTTCTCGTTCCCTCGACCTCGGCTTGTCTCTGACTATTCTCTATTACTCTCGGTACGTTAGTCCGGCCATTCTAAGGCCCGGTATACGTACCTTTCCACTCTTTGTACTCTGCGTGTTGGATCCCTGTCCCGATCCTGACAAGTAGTGATTATAGCTCCCAATTCCCCAAACATGAGTCGAGACTTCATGAAGGGGTAAAACGAATGTGTTTATTGATGGCCAAACTCCCTTTTATGATGGTCTCCCAGCAAGGGAACTCCCACATGGGACCTTGTGGAAGACTGTAACAAAATATGCAGAACAAATCAGTATACAGTACAATTCTTATACACACCCACAGGAAGAGTGTAACCCCTCCTCTGTATCCTGGAGATAATTAACTTACCCCTCCTCTCTATCCTGGAGATAATTAACTTAAGTGGTTGCAGAGAACCTAATTATCTCCGGGCAGAGAGAAACATGTGCTTTTTACCTTTTAACAAAACTGTATTAAAATCAATAACTCATGTTTCGCTGAACGAAGTCCCCATGTTCCACACCCCCCCAGATAGCTTGGATCCCAGCGCCTATTATAGGCGAATAGCGCTCAGATCCCACAAACACAGTTCTCAATAACGTCGAGTAAAGTTTAAGTTCACCAGCTGTCCGTGCAAATGTACCCGAAAAGAGTTCCAGAGCGTCGACGACAAACTATCGCTGAGTATTCGGCGATTTAAAATGGCCGCCGCCACGTGTTCGGCAAACGAACGCCGGCCACCCAGGCATTTGACAATTAAGCTGTGGTTAACCGCAGCTTCTGGGTGGCTAACAAGCAGCACACTCCGCAGACCGGGTGGTCGGCCCTTCGGCAGTTTGTCCGTCGGTACGAACAGCCTTAGTCCAGCTGTAATGGAAGTTAAACTGCACGAACCCACATACGAGTGTAACAGGGGAAATGTACAATCCAAGCAAGTAAGGCGAATGATGTGATCCAGAGACAGAGGGCTCTGTCCCAAGTGCCTTAAGACCCCATGACTTAACGGGCCAGCATCTCAGGGTAAGAGGCTAGCAATCCGGCTCCTCCAAGCGATAGGGGGGTAGGGCAGTTTGTCACATGCAGACCCAGTGACAAAAGCCATTTTGTCACACATCTCCCCTTTTCCAAATGGACTAACAGGGTATCTGACCTCCTGCCGGTCAGTGCCCTTGTTAGTCCAGCAGCCCACCCACAAAACAGAAACAGCAGTACAGCCCTCCCACAATAACTGGTTTCTACACCTGAGTGAGGGAACAACTTGTCCATGTCCAGGTGCCTCACCATGTCTGTGTGTGGGACTGGTAGGCTGCCTTGGTGGGTGGCTGAGTGGGCAGAGACCAGCGGTACTCTGCCCTGGTACCAGCACTACTATGGGAGTAGTCTGGTTGAAACCTGGTTGCTGGAGACCGACTGTCTCCCTTTTAGCTGCACAGCTCTGCTGCTGGAGACCGACTGTCTCCCCTTTTTCTGTACAGCTCTGCTGCTGGAGACCGACTGTCTCCCCTTTAGCTGCACAGCTCTGCTGCTGGAGACCGACTCTCTCCCCTTTAGCTGTACAGCTCTGCTGCTGGAGACCGACTGTCTCCCCTTTAGCTGCACAGCTCTGCTGCTGGAGACTGACTGTCTCCCCTTTAGCTGTACAGCTCTGCTGCTGGAGACCGACTGTCTCCCCTTTGGCTGCACAGCTCTGCTGCTGGAGACCGACGGTCTCTACTCCTAATACAGTGTCCTGCTGCTGGGAAAAGGAGACTGGGCTCTCTATTCCCTGCTGGACACACTGCCGCTGGGGAATGGAGACTAGGCTCCCAATTCCCTGCAGGACCGGTGAAGAGACCTCGGTCCCATCTCCACCTGCCGACTGTGGATCCTCCCCGGACCAGTCTATGAGGTCCCATACCTCTGCAGCTGGTAGCGGAGCAGGGTGTACCTCAGCCGGGTCTTGCCAGTGGTAGTGCTGCAGGTTAGGCTGTGAGTGGATCTAGCTGAACAGATGTTGGTAGTCCTGCTCCAGCTCCCACTCCCTTCTGACCAGGAATGTTAGATCTGCTCTCACCCCCCTTTCGGGAGGCCAATCATGTAGGTCTCTCCTGTAGTCCATAAGGTCCCAGAATCTGGACTCTCCCGTGCTCCCAAAATCCATTTTGTCAAAGGACTCTCATAATAGATCAGGGCCATTGTAATCCTCACCCTCGGGTCTGTGGAATTCCTCCGTCCAGGGAGTCTGCCGCACTGTGTCCCACCATAGTGCCTGGTATGCGTCCTCTAACCAGGTCTCCTGCCATACCACGGTCTCGAGCTCCGACACCCACTCCTTCAGGGGCTGCTCCCCCAGCAGAGGCTTTCGCAGCGCCAATCGCATTCGCAACCTCTGCTCCTCACTGGGGAGACTCTTGCTCCGTTGTCGCTGCACATCCTCCATGGCCTCGTGCCATACGCCTTTCCGGGCTGCATCCCTGTAATCCAGGTGCTCCTCCTCATGGAACGCTGATTCCATGCTGCTGTAGCCAGGGGCACTGTACGAATACTAGTGTTGCCCTAATTATCAATCCATGTGTCACTGGGATGCTATTCACTACTTGATTCGGTTCTGTATATCCATTCGGGAGAAAATCCCACTGCTGCCACCAGTGTAAAGGATCCTGCTATCCGTGCAGCGCTGATCCTTGTAGCGTCTCCCGAAATCCAAGCTGAAAAGAGTGAAGTAGTGATTATAGCTCCCAATTCCCCAAACATGAGTCGAGACTTCATGAAGGGGTAAAACGAATGTGTTTATTGATGGCCAAACTCCCTTTTATGATGGTCTCCCAGCAAGGGAACTCCCACATGGGACCTTGTGGAAGACTGTAACAAAATATGCAGAACAAATCAGTATACAGTACAATTCTTATACACACCCACAGGAAGAGTGTAACCCCTCCTCTGTTTCCTGGAGATAATTAACTTACCCCTCCTCTCTATCCTGGAGATAATTAACTTAAGTGGTTGCAGAGAACCTAATTATATCCGGGCAGAGAGAAACATGTGCTTTTTACCTTTTAACAAAACTGTATTAAAATCAATAACTCATGTTTCGCTGAACGAAGTCCCCATGTTCCACACACCCCCAGATAGCTTGGATCCCAGCGCATATTATATGTGAATAGCGCTCAGATCCCACGAACACAGTTCTCAATAACGTTGAGTAAAGTTTAAGTTCACCAGCTGTCCGTGCAAATGTACCCGAAAAGAGTTCCAGAGCGTCGACGACAAACTATCGCTGAGTATTCGGCGATTTAAAATGGCCGCCGCCACGTGTTCGGCAAACGAACGCCGGCCACCCAGGCATTTGACAATTAAGCTGCGGTTAACCACAGCTTCTGGGTGGCTAACAAGCAGCACACTCCGCAGACCGGGTGGTCGGCCCTTCGGCAGTTTGTTCGTCGGTACGAACAGCCTTAGTCCAGCTGTAATGGAAGTTAAACTGCACGAACCCACATACGAGTGTAACAGGGGAAATGTACAATCCAAGCAAGTAAGGCGAATGATGTGATCCAGAGACAGAGGGCTCTGTCCCAAGTGCCTTAAGACCCCATGACTTAACGGGCCAGCATCCCAGGGTAAGAGGCTAGCAATCCGGCTCCTCCAAGCGATAGGGGGGTAGGGCAGTTTGTCACATGCAGACCCAGTGACAAAAGCCATTTTGTCACAAATAGTATTTAGCTGATAGGCTATTCTAACCTTTTACCCATGCCAGGGCTGGTGCAAGGATTTTTGGCTACACAGGCAAAGATTCATTTTGCCCCCCTTCAATGCATATTCATCTCTGTGTCTTGTAACCACCTTTTGCATTTATTAACCCTTTAGTGTTTCATATCATGTCTCTTAAATATCTTGTGCCTTTTGTGTCCTACAACCCCTTTCGTGTAATTTACCCCCCATTAGTGTGTCTCACAACCCCACCCTTCTGTGTCTCTTATTTAGCCACAGACCCTTTATGTGTCTCTTTCTTCCTTCAAGCCCCCTTCTGTGTCTCTTCCATATAGTCATAGATATACAGGCAAAATATATACATGCAAATGCTGCAGACAAGTGATATGCAGCTCAAGTTGTTTTAGATATACCCGCAATGAAAAAATGCATAAGCAAACGGGTATAGATCGTAAACAGTGTTTTTTTAATGTTTTTATTTATTTGGGCTGTGTTCTGCCCCTTTAATACTTTGCATCTAGAATAACACTTGTTTTTTTCATCTCAATAAATACCTGATGTGGGGTGGGGGCGTGTCCGGCAAGCGATGAGAACGGACGTGTGAGTGCTTAGCTCCGATCATGGGCTAACTTAATCTGCACCCAAGCACTGCAATCCGGCAAGATGGGCAACAAAAAACTGAACTCTACCCCGGCTAAAGAGCCCAAGCATACCTCGGGGTCACGATTTCAGCCCCTCAGCAAATATTTCAGCTAAAAAGCCGATGAAGAACCGGAGGCCTCGAGATGCAATATGGTGCCGCGAATACCCTCGCCAATGGCCTCGCAAGCCAGTAGCTCCCTGTCAGAAGCTTCTATGATTCCTAAGCAGACATACAGGAGATATTGCATAAACTGCCATCCTGGGATGACACCGCTCACATGCTGACAGACTTGGACAACTCTATCCAGGCAAAGATCTCCGAACTGGGGAGAGGGCTCAACTCCCTGGACGCACGTGTGCAACAACTTGAATCAACCATGGACACTCACAGCACACAAATCACGCGCTCCATGCACCAAGTCAGTATGTTAAACCTCAAACTCACATCACTGCACTGGTACATGGAAGACCTAGATAATAGGGTAAGATGGAACAACATCCATATTAGGGGTCTCCTGGAATCTAATACTGGCACAGAAAATCTACCTCAGATTCTGATGGGCCTATTCAACTCGATCCTGAACCTTCCAAAAGACACAGTTATTAAGCTAGACAGGGTGCACAGAGCCCTCAGACCCAAAGGAAGGCCAGAAGAAATGCTACATGATATAATATGCTGCCTCCATGAATTCACACTCAAAGAAGCCATCTTGAGACAAGCCAGAATAACACCTGCTATTCGTTATATGGAACATCCTATACAGCTGTTCCAGGATCTGTCATGGGTAACCATACAGTTGCCGGAGAGCCTTGGCGCCCATCACTAATCAGCTGAGGGATAAGCAGTGTAAATACAGATGGAGCTTCCTATTCGCCCTCACTGCCACTGGAAACGGGAGTATAGCCACGATTTTTACAGCAGAGGATGTGCCCACCTTTACGCAGGCACTGGGATTACAAGACACACAGATCTTGGATAGATATGAAGAGATGGGAGCTTTTCCAAAACCACTACGCAGACAGGATACAACAGGACAACAAAAACAAATAAGTAGGAATGCAGAGCAGTAGAGAAAAACACTTCTAAGGTGTAGATATAAGTATATATACAACCTTATTATAACATGATGGGCAATATCTGCAGAAAGATATATAAATCGCACATAGTGTAATACAAAATAAAATATATGGACACGCAGGATGACTATATAAAACTCACGAGAGATCAGTGAATATCAGGCCCATCATCCTTAGTCAAAAGTGGTCTTCAGAATATATTAGAGGAGTCTTCTTTCTCACTTGTAAAGTAAAGAAACCAGATAATAGTGCAGACAGAAATAAAACTGTAAAGAATTTATTTTATAATGCACTTACAAAAAGGTCCAGGTAAAACAGCATATAACCCACTGCAAGGTGGTATTAAAAAGCAACAATAGCAAGTCCTCCAATGGTATAATCCGACGCGTTTCGTCCACAGGACTTCCTTAGGGATTATGATTTTACTTTTGCAGGAGTCTTCATTTAAATATGCCGCCAGAAAACAGGATATGATCCACCTGTGTTGATATTCCGTCATGTGCGTTTCAAGCTGGAACGCAATCAGGTCATCCGGTGTCACTTCCGGTTCCGGTTCGGCAGTGAAAATAATCTGTGCGTTCCATGCTGGAACGCAAATGCGAAAAAAACTCCCGAACACTATACAGACCATTACAGAATTACATCGAGATGTCCCATGATGAAGGGGCATAAAGCTACTGTACAATAAGAATAAATAATATGAAAAAAGATATAAAATAAAAACTATAGTAATCACAGTTCAAATAAATTCAACAGTAATCCCTTTCCTTTACTCATGTGACCAAAGCCACCTCCCTCAACCTCGTAGTGTCCCCGCTCGGAGAACAACTTTCGTAAGTCTCACTACCAGCGGCCAAGGATAACAGCTAACACCGGCCCGAAATCCATATGCCTCCCTCGTTACAGCAGTCCACTAAGTGTGGCCACCACTATCCTCACCCTCGTAGCGCCCCTATGGACCCACCCATAAGTCTCACTACCCCGTGGTGATGGAGACAGCAATGCCTGCCCGAATCCACGCACCACAAATAAAATTGGAATGCCACCAGCCTCAGCGCTCGAAGCTGGAGGGTACCACCTCTCTGCAAGCAGAGCTATGTGCACAATGAGGCTAGCTAGGCTATCAAAATGACACCAGGGGGAATCCCCAGGAAACAGTGAATCTACACCCCTCCACAGATCCCCCCACCTCTTTTTCCTTACTGCTGCAGCTACCCAGCACCTAAAAGAGGTAAACAGGCAAAGAAGACTTCCACAGGTCCACCCCCCTTTTTCCCTACAGCCACAGCCACGTGGCTCCTAAAAGGAGTAAACAGGCAACCGAGGACCCCCAGGCAAACACCCACAGGTCCACCCCCCTTTATCCCAAAAGGGGTAAACAGACAAACAGAGGACCCTCAGGCAAACTACCACAGGTCCACCCCCCCTTTATCCCAAAAGGGGTACACAGATAAACACTCTACCCGGGCACTTAAGCTAAAGACACACCAATACAAACACACCCAGGCAACAGATAGACTAAATGCAGGTAAACAGGTGGGTAACAACAAGACACCGGGCAAGATATTACCTGTCTTTGATGTCCTCCCGGTAGCAGTCACAGACACTTGGACGGGTCAATCAAAGGAGCTGGAACATACCGGCTAGGCTCTGCAGTAGTCTCTACCGTGTATTCAGAGGTGATCAATCTCCGTTCCTTCCCCCCGGATTCCTCCGTCCAACAGCGTCTTCCTTAGGACGGCTTACCGGCCAGAGGCCATAGCCCGGTGCCCCACGTTCTGGGCGCCAAATTGATGTAGATTAATTTAGAAATAAACAAATATGTTTAAATGTCTATCTGTTCCTGTCCAAATCTGAGATGATTAAATTGCGTATACGCAGAAGTAAGTTCACACTGACACACGGAGTTCAGGTTAAAAGCAGTTCTAGAAAATGTAATGGCATCTGGTAAAAAACAGGCTTGCAAGCCCTTATAAGAGCAAAATTACATCATCATTGAATATCAAGATAACAGTAAATAAACATCATTAATTGGATTATGTGTTAAGTGGTAAGTTAAATGCCCTCCCATCTGTATTAGTAATTGGCTTAGGGATTTGAGTGGCTAGTGGGGCATCCTCCCATCATGGGATGTCGTAATTTCTGACAAGGATTCAGTCGCCATTGCTCTTTAGCACGAGGCTCTCTCGATGGGAGGGGGAATCTGGCAGCTAGCCATTTTGAGTACTTGGCACCGTTTTGGGTAGTTAGTGATGTCAGACTCGTGATCAGGTTTAGGGTCCTTTTTTATGAAAGAACATTTCATTAGAGCAGCTTTCTCATGGCCTTGGCTATACTTTGTTGCATGTTACAGGAACTCAATAATTCCGGTGTTAGTCATATTCTTCTAGAAAATACATTCTCTATTCAGTATTCTAAATGCTGTTAGGAAATCTTGTCATGTAATGAAGTTAAAATGGAAAATCTGTCATGAAATGAAGTTAAAATGGAGTTAGTACAACAATTCAATACAGGTTTAATAAAGGTTTTTAATAATTCTACATCAATATAAAAATGATATGAAAGCCCAATAATCGTGGGACACCTCTTCCACAAATATTACATATGAATATAATCTCTAACAATATTCTAAAAGTCATAATCAGTGAACATACAATATTATTTCACAGACAGTTATAGATGCAGATAATGTATGTAATGTACATAATGATGTAATATAGTGATACTCCAGAAAAAATAAAAATATATAGATACTCCAGTACATATTAAAAAATATATTTAATAAAAATAAATATAAAAAATAAAAAATATAATAAATAATTAAGTAAATAAAGGGTGTAATAATTCTTGCTCCAAAAATATGTCTCTGAAACTTAGAAAACTAAAATTAGAATCAGGAATAAACACAATATAATGAGATTAAAAAAGAACAAAAATAGGAAGAACCCAAAAGAATGAAGGAGGTGAAAAATAATCTATTGTGGTGGAACATTGAATACACTTTTTTATTACATACTCTTTGTATACAACAGGCCCTAGGAAACGCAAGACATCTCCTCGACTGAATTATCCACCAGGGATAACTGACTCTGTTAAGAAGCTGAATGACAAAGTTCGCCTCACTGCTGAATTCGCAAGGCGACGGTTGTAATGTATATAATGTACTAGGTTTCTGTACTACTTACCCTCACTTAAGTGTATCTTAGACCTTGTTTGGTTGTGGCACAGGGAATTCATTCTGTATACCCATCCCGACCTACTAAATCCGGTTGCAGGCACAATTCCCGCTACCATAACTCTAACCTCATGCATACCCATTGAGGACTTATTGCCACTGCATTAAGATATATATATATATATATATATATATATATATATATATACACATATATATATATCACCATTGTTCTAATTTATTTTTTATATTTAAAATTTGAGGAGGGGAAGGAAAGGAAAAACAAAAACTCAAACAAGCAACTGTCAGTAAAAACTTAATGCCTTAACTATATTGATGCACCCACCAACTGGCTGTGTAGCCCTCACTAGACTCCATTGGTCCAACCATAGTTCGCCCAGCCATCATGACCAATGACTATCCACTGCCCACACACCCCCAAGGAGCTGTGCCACAAATTGGAAACCGTAGGGCCCCTATCCTGCACCCCAAAGGTTAACACGAATCTCCTCACAAGTCATTCACAATAGAATCACACATTCACAAAATGAATGTTCGCAAACCTCTACCCCACTGTTATTATTGTTCCTTTTCGTTTTATAAGGCTATATGTGACTGTCAAGCTACCCTTTAGAGATAGTTATAAATCAAGTGTGAGTCGCCCCATGAGATGAGACTAGTGAATAACATAATACATGAACGGTTAAGGTAAAGGCATGTAAGGAACTACGACAATAAACTCTTTAGGAGGTGAAATAATGACATGTTTAAACGCTTGCTACTTTACGATTAGTTAATGTGCAGAGAGCAGTTCATGTGATCAAAGGCATGGTGTGGAGGATATGCTATAGTGGGACATGCTTGGCAGGCTGCTGTTTACTGCTTGTGCTCATCCGATCCCTTCTGGGCACCAGGTGCAGACCCTGGGAGTCCCTGATACCTGGAACAACAAAGGCAAGTCTCTGGCTGAGTGCCGGGTTCGCGGCTTGAGGTGGTGGAAGCTTGTTTTGTCGGGTGGTCGGATCTGTCCCGGTGGTGCTTCACGTCCGGTGCGGGATTGTGGTGGCTTAAGGTGGAAGGCTCTGCATTTCTGTTTGTGCCTCCGGTCCCGTCTTCGACACCTTTTGCGTTGGTGGATTTTAATGGGGACTGCTTCGCTTAGCTGTGGTGGAGCTTGTTGGGGCTGTGGTGGAGCTTGTTGGGGCTTCCTGCTTGTTATTTGCTTCCAAAATTGATTAAAGAGTCTGTCCAGCTTAGACTCAATATCCTGCCATGCTTTGCTGGTACCAGGAGGACACGCGATTGCCGCCATATTGGGAGAGTCGCAGATGAGTATGTCAGCCTGGGCGGCTGTGCTCTGTGCGTCCATTAGCTCCAGACAGTCTCTCAGGGGTGAACCGGGATAACCCCCACTGGTCTGAGGGGGTAGGGGGGTAACCGGGCTCCTGCTGGGAAGTAGCTGCTCCTGGGCATCCCTCTCCTGCCACGCGGAGGTAAGTAAGACTCTGACGATTTGCTGACCGCTATTAGGCAGAGTAAGTGATGAGAACCGCACTCCCAATGGCCAAGGGTGCTCCAGAGCAGGACCAGCAATCCCAGTACAATAATCCAAGAAGAAAAAACTCACAGGCTTTTTAGGGCTAGACCATCAGTCTGCTTTTTTTTTTTTGTGTAATCGAATTGCAGTTGCCTGCCTGCCTGCCAGCGTGTGTGTCAGGCTCACACTGTGCCCACTTGCCCATTGCCACCACTCATATCTGGTGTCACAATAGCAGCATATAAAAAAAAAATGTTTTGACTGTGAAATAATAGGAGTCAGTTTCCTTCACACATGTGCGTTTCAGGGCCTGCCAGAGCACAATGTCACACCACTGCAACTCATATCTGGTGTAACAGTAGAGTACATTTTTTAAAAAAAAATACAGGGGGCTTGTTGTCACCTTTCGGGGACCCTTGGTGTTGTACGTGGCTGGGTGGAGGAAGAGACCTTCAATGACATCAGTGAGGACAAGGAACGGGACATGGCTAGCTTGGTATCCAACCTTGTGCAAAAGGGGAGTTTGCGGTTGTGCAAATGGACTGTTTGCGGTTGTTTGCGGTGCGTTAAATGGGGAGTTTGGTCTGTCACTGTGAAGCGGGCGTAACCCTTACACTACCTGATAGATACAACATCATACCTGATGTTTTAAAGCATGTTATTCCAAACAATTTAGGAATGTTAGGTGATTTATGCCCTTTATGGATTAAAACCAGACTCTGCATCAACTATGTAATTTTTCATGGGAGTTTTGCCATGGATCCCCCTCCGGCATGCCACAGTCCAGGTGTTAGTCCCCTTGAAACAACTTTTCCATCACTATTGTGGCCAGAAAGAGTCCCTGTGGGTTTTAAAATTCGCCTGACTATTGAAGTCTATGGCGGTTTGCCCGGTTCGCCCGTTCGCGAACATTTGCGGAAATTCGTGTTCGCCGTCCGCGAACGGAAAATTTTATGTTCACGACATCTCTACTCCTCACTGACAACGAAAGCTCACACAATTAGTTTGAAATTTGCCCACATGTAGTATCTATGAATGTCAGGGGGTTGAATGTGCTGAGAGACATTGCCTGCTCCTTACAGAATTGAAAATAATGGGAGCTGATGTAGCAATGATTTAGAAAGTGAGCTGCGCCGCCTCTGAGGGATTGCAGATATACACAGTGAACGTATACATGACATTCCCCACCATAAATTCCAGAAAGTGCAACTGGAGACTTAATGACTCGCTTTTAGACAATCAAAAAGCCACATACAAGAAGCCATTCTAACATGCATCCACGACAATCCGGTGTCCGACACCTCACCACTTAACACTTGGGAGGCCCATAAATGCATAATCAGAGAAACACTTATTCAATTAGGCACCAGAATAATAAAAGAAAAGACTCAAAAATTGCTGCCCTACTCACAACTATCCAAGACCTAGAGACACGACACAAAAATCTGACTACGCTTTTCACGCTCAGACTTAAGAAGGTAGAATTATCTCTCCTCTTGAATCAAAAAGCTAAACAAAACTAACTAAATACTCGTTCTATGCCCATGGCAGTAGAAACGAAGAGATTCTGGCTAGTGCACTAAAAAAATGGCTTGATAACTCGTATATCTTAAAAAATTAAGGACACTCAGGGCACAATGCTCCCTAATGCAAGACATTGCGTTAAACTTTCGCCAATATTATGCCAATATTATGCCAGTATCACCTACCTAACCCTATGACATCCCAACCTGACAGAACACAGTGCATCCGAAAACATGTAAAAAACAAGATACCTAGCTCGGCACAGGACACACTGGATGCGCCATTCACACATGATGAATTATCGCAAGTCATTAAACAGGCACCTAATAGGAAGAGCCCAGGCCCAGATGGCTACTCTAACATATACTACAAACTATTCTCACCACAAATAGGACTGCCTTTACTACAGGTGTTCAAAACTATAACTAAAGACAACCCATTTAGTTCCACAGCCTTAGAAGTCACTATAACGCCGATTCCAAAACCTGACAAGGATCATACTGTCTTTGGCAGTTACAGACTGATATTGTTGATTAGCAACAATGTAAAAATCTTTGCACGCATACTGGCCAACAGGTTGAAGCCCCTTCTCCAGGGATTGGTACACCCAGATCAGGCAGGCTTCACACCTAGCAGAGAAGCCAAAGACAACACCATTAAAATTCTGAATATAATCCATAAAGTGACTACTACACACACACCCACTTTATTACTGAGTATTGATGCGGAAAAAGCCTTTGCTAGAGTGGATTGGTCTATTCTATTTGAAGTCATGGGGGAGATGGGCTTCGGGGGCAGATGGCTGACTTGGGTTCATGCAATCTATAGACGCCCACAGGCCAGAGTACAAATCGATGGCACGAAATCTGACCGCCTGAACATCCAAAATGGTACTAGACAGGGCTGCCCACTTTCCCTCCTATTATTTATACTATCCCTAGAGCCATTCTTGACCGCAATCCATGAAAATGCAGCCATTACCGGCGTTCAAGGTCGCACATCGCAATACAAAGTCTCAGCCTACGCTGATGACTTATTCTTCACTATTACTAAACCAAACCTATCACTCCCAGCCCTGATGTCTGAGTTGACAATGCACTCTGACATCTCCAATTTCAAAGTAAATTATGCTAAAAGCAAACTCCCCAACTCACGTCATACACAACCTTAGGGATCATTTCCCTTTCAAGATCACCACCACACACATAAAATATCTTGCGGTAAAAATAGACATCTTCCACCGTTACAAAACTTGATGAAGGACCTGGTGAGGTGAAATAAACTCCTCTATAGTTGAGCGAACCCGGACTGTAAAGTTCGGGTTTGTACCAAACATTACGTTTTTTGGACCCCAGACCCGAACACGGACTTATCACTGTATGTTCGGGTTGGAGTTCGGTGTTCGGTGTTCGGTGATTTAATGGTGCGTTTTCAAAGGCTGCAGGGCAGCCAATCAACAAGCATTTGACTTGTGTGCCCTTAGAAGCCATCACAGCCATGCCTACTAACGGCATGGCTGTGATTGGCCAGTGCAACATGTGACCCAGCCTCTATATATAAGCTGGAGTCGCATAGTGCCGCACGCACATGAGCTCTTATTAATGTAGGGAGAAGATGCTGCAGCTGTGAGGGACAGCTTAGGAAAGAATTCTGCAAACTAGTACATTAGTGGGGTGCACTTCATATCTGAGAGTCAAATAGAAGCTTCAAACACCGCGGTTACATCAAAGTTTTATAAAGTAAAATTTTTTTGGTGCTAAATAGTACATTAGTGAGATAGTACATTAGTGGGGTGCACTTCATATGTGAGAGTCAAATAGAATCGTCAAATAATGCTGTCACATTGCAGTTTTGAAACTTACAATTTTGTGGGTGCTAAAAAGTACATTAGTGTGGTGCACTTCATATCTGAGAGTCAAATAGAAGCGTCAAATACTGCTGTCACATTGCAGTTTTAAAACTTAAAATCTTTTGGGTGCTAAACTGCTAAATAGTATTTTAGTGGGGTGCACTTCATATCTGAGAGTCAAACAGAAGTGTCTAATAGTGTGCTTACAGCGCAGTTGTAAAAATTCTAATTTTCTGGGTGCTAATCTGCTAAATAGTACATTTTGGGGCCTGCTCTTCACATCTGAGAGTCAAATCGAAGCGTAACTTTGATTCGAATTTACTACATCGGTCACCTGTAATATTGTTTCACACCTACAACACTTTCTACACAGATCTAACAGATTGATATTTTCTACACTAGAAACTACCAGATAACAAGCTGCTATATTTAAACCAGTTATCAATAGCTAAGAGGTACTTCAACAATATTGTAATTCTGAGGCAATACCCTCACAAGTCAAACTGAGAGGTCAGTTTATAGGGAAAACTGTTACCTGGATACAATTCTCAAATAATTTCCATATGTCCTTTGCAGACTTTACATGCTGGAAAAACACAGGTGCCAACTGCTGTGACTTTCTGCAGTGTGCATACCGGCAAGGAGGGCAGGGTTAGGAGTGGGTGGAAGATGATGTGGAGGATGATTAGGTCCTAGACCCCACATGGAATCAAGGTCATGCGAGTGACGTGTGCGGTTTAGAGGAAATGGCACTGGTCGCACAGAGGCACCAGCACAGCATAAGAGGGAGCAGGGTACAAAAGTGGAGCGGCCATCCCCAAGCGCTTGTTGGCATGTATTATCTTTAGAATTCCCACAGTTATCCAAGTAACAGTTGAAGTGATAAAAAGAATCATAACAGATTTAACAAGCCATTCGCAGTTTCGCAGTCCGGTGACCGGGACCCAGACACTGCCTGGGTGGCGGTCGGACGACCGGGACCCAGTATGCCTGATGTAGAAGATAGGAGTCACAGTGTGGAATGAATGAGCAGGGTCTGGTGCAGGGTAACTGCACACCCCCTGGTGTTGAGCACCAGCGTTTGTGCGGCCACATTCCAGGACCCTGATGCAGCTTCAGTAAAAAGAGTACTGGATACCAGAAGTCATCACCAGACTGATCCGCAACTTGGAACAGGATGTGACATTTACTGTAGCGGCTGTATGCGCTTTAGGCGTTCTCACCCTGCTGCTGCTCGCCTGTCTGCGCTGCAGCATAACTTTGGCCTTCCCGCTCACTGCCTCATATGCAACGTGCCCACAAGGTGGAACTCCACCTTGCACATGCTGGAGAGACTGTTTGAGCAGCAGCAGGCGATAATGGAGTTTAAGCTGCAGCACGCATGGGTCAGTGGCTCTGCACCAGACTTCCCTCCAATTGATCAGAGTTAAAGGATTTCAAGTGGACTCATTACAATTACAGAGCCTATAAAGAGTCCTGTATTGTTATTTGTCGTCACTACCTTCCCGTGTCGGGAGTGGGTCATTTGCACGCCTGCTGCCTTCCTTGCATGTGTTAGCCATTTGTCAGGGTCCATGTATGGAATCGAACCTTGATTCCCCGTTACCCATGGTCACCATGGTAGGCGCAGTCAATGGCATTGAAAGTTGATATGGATTGACATACGAATGCGTACATTGAAAAAGTGCTCTAGCATGACGAGCTGGGTGATCTCCTCCGGGAACTTGGCTTGATGGGAGCCCTTGTGATGCCACGGTGTATACCCATATATATCAGAGCTGCTGCAGAAAGTGCGGGCCGTCTGTGCGGGCTTTTGGTGTTCTCACCCTGCTGCTGCTCACCTGTCTGCGCTGCAGTGTAACTTCGGCCTTCCCGCTCACCGCCTCATGAGACTGTGCGATCAGCAGCAGGGGATAGTGGAATTTCAGATGCAGCATGCACGGGTAGGTCGCTCTGCGGAACAGTTTACTTTTTTTTATGTCCCATTTTTTAGGGGGCTACCCCAATTAAAATAAAAAAAAAAAAAATATATATATATATATATAAACAGTGTTGGCTTCCTCCTCCTTCTCCACTGCCGCTTCCACTGTCACCGCCTCCTCAACCTATGGGTCAGTCACTTAGTGTAAACTATGTACACAATAGCAGAGGCTTGTGAAGGCCTTTTCTCCATGCATCAGGAGTTAATAATTTCTCCATGCATCAGGACTGCAAGAAATGCACCTCAGGCCGCAAATGTTTCTTTTTTTATACAGTATGTCCCAGTATTTTGGGGGCTACCCCAATAAAAAAAAAAAATCAGTGTTGACTACCTCATCCTCATCCTCCACTGCCGCTTCCACCTCCACCTCCACCGCCACCGTCACCACCTCCTCAACCTATGGGTCACTTAGTATAAGTTTTCAAAGTTCAGGATGAACCCGCCAGACCCAAACATACAGGTGTCCGCTCAACTCTAGAAATAAGGTAATGTACTTACATTTACCAGAGCAGGACTTGCTCTAGTTTAAACAGCAAGGGTGGTATGATCCCAAACTATGGATATTTTGGTACCAAGAAGCAAAGGAAAAAATAAAAGGTAAGCAGCTATAAAAAGCTAACTTTTATTTAACCAAAATAATAAAAAACATAAAAAGGTTTAAAAATAGAATAAGGTGTCCCACTTGACACAGATCACCTCACCAAGGCTTTTTCAAAAGTGTGAGCTAGTCCTTACAGAGTTCCATTTATATATGAAGATCTTGATTGTAGATGGCTTTCTGGTGAGCCTAATTCCCAGTTTCGTTGAGGCGCACACGTCATACTGTAAGTGATGCGGCAGTGTTCCATTGTTGGTATCTCAGATAAACTAATTGTGCGTTTAATTGGAATGCACGTATTGCCACAGCATCATATGCTGCATTCCAAATGCCGGTTGTGTGAGTCTCTATTGAGTCCATAAAACACTGGCATATGAAAGTCCCACCTCTTACAAAGGTGATTCGGTAGAGGTGTAATCTTGTTATATTAAGAACATTTGTTCATCTCATATATCTGTAAAGTAGTGATGGCTTGGCGGCCATGTTTAAAAAAGGCAGGAGTTATATATGCACAATAAAATTATAGAAATTCTGGTCTTAATGTGTGAAAGAATTATGTAATTCACATGCTGTAAACAGTGTATAAAAAGGAAAATGTATTCCTACTTACCGTAATTTTCTTTTCCTGGTCATAGGCCATGGCTGCACAGAAATGGGTAGCTCCTTCCTATCCCTAAAAAGACAGGAACCAAATTAAAACAGAAGGTATAAGTAACCCCTTCTACCCCTCCCACCCTTAGTCTTGTTTCTAGCAATATGCCAGGGCGGGATCTTTGTGCTGCCATGGCCTATGACCAGGAAAAGAAAATTATGGTAAGTAGGAATACATTTTCCTTTTTCCTGGCCATATCCATGGGAGCACAACAATGGGTAATACCCAAGCAAAAACCAAGGGAGGGAAAGAAGTACACAAGACTTCCAAAATATGAACGCAAATTGACAATACACACACACACCTCATTAGAACATTGCCAATTCAAAACTGATTGCCCACTATTGGCACATTACTAAATTGACCAACTCAAATGTACCAAAACAATGTTTATTTGTTAGTTTTGGTTCTCATTCTATTACTTACACAATGCTTGTTATACCATGTACATGAAGAGAGGCATTCAGTGGTTTTATTTAGTTTGTTTCCCTTTGTTTCTTGTTATTATCATTTGCTTTTATGCATACTCATCCTCTCTGGCTATTAACCCCTTGACGCCGTTACGGCGTTCCATGCCGTCCCGCATTAAAAGGGCTTTAAAGCCGTTGCGGCGGCATGGAACGTCGTAACGGCTTTGAGCCCCTGGAAGAGAGGTGTACTCACCTCCACCGCGATCCTCTTCTGGGGGGCTGCCTGACAGCCCAGGCAGCCCCCCTCCGGCAAATGAGGCCCCCAGGGGCCATGTAGGCCGGTTGGCTGGAGGATCAAACTGCTAACTATCTGATGGATTTACATCCTAAAATTCCTTTATTGTACACTTTACCAAAAGTTCATAAAGATGTGCAAAACCCTCCCGGACGCCCTATCGTCTCTGCCAAACGAGGAGTGTTGGAACCGCTTGCTAAATTTATTGACCAACACTGCAAAATACCTACTCTATCGATACCTACATGTCTTAAAGACACACAAGATCTCCTCTCTCAACTCAAACTGATTACCCTCCCTGATGGTCCGATTACCCTGGCCACTGTAGATGTGAAAAATCTATATACGATTATCCCTCATTCTGAAGGGGTGGATGCCATGAGACAGATACTCAGTCGATCTGATCTATACAACGGACCCCCCATCGAATTCCTTTTGGAATGCCTTGAATTTACGTTAAATAACAATTATTTTCGTTTTGAGAAATTCTTCTACATCCAACAAACGGGGACTGCGATGGGATCGGCCATAGCTCCTAACTATGCTAATAGCTATATGTACTCATATGAACAGAAGCACATCTTGTCGAAATATCAACCGAACCTCATTTTATACCGGAGATATGTGGATGATATCCTTATGCTATGGGCAGGCTCACCTTCATCGTTTGAAAAGATGATCCAGGAGCTTAACATGCTCAACTCCCCGGTGCGTCTCAGCCACTGCTGTAGCATCGAGAGGATCCAGTTCCTAGATGTGGAAATTTATCGTTCCCAGCAATCTATTGGCTACACTCTATTCAAGAAAAGCTCTGATCGGAATACGTTTTTACACGCCACCAGCTTTCACCCTGGAGCACTTAAAAGATCACTGCCGATCTCACAGTTCCTTAGAGTTCTCAGGAACAATTCTGATCCTAACAACACCAGAGTGCAGATTTCTGCCATGCAATTAGCATTTTTGAAAAGAGGATATTCTCATCCGATACTGAAACGTTCCTTGGATAGAGCGATGGTGATCCACAACAAGTCAGAGGTACGATCTAGGATACCAGACAACAAACCAAAGATTGTCACATTACCCTTGCTATATCACACGGCCAGTGACCAAATGGCAAAATCCATCCGTAAGAGATGGGATTTATTATCCTCTGATCCTACACTACACTCTGCCTTTTCCCATCCACCCCGTATTGCATTCAAACGGAACCGAACGCTTAGGGATATTTTAGTCAAAAGTGACCGTCCTGAACAGTACGAGACATCGAAAATCCATAACAAGACTGGATGCTTTAAGTGTGCCAATTGTGTGACATGTGGCCATATGCTCACTGGCTCTTCATTCGCCCATCCTCATTCAGGAAAGCGCTACTCCATCAAACACCATATCACGTGTCTCACCACCCACGTAGTTTACCTGATATCTTGTCCATGTGGACTACACTACGTGGGGAAAACTGATCTCACTGTACGTGATAGAATGCGAGGACACCGATCAGGTATTATGACTGCCTTTAGGGACAGCAAGACGGATAAACCAGTGGCCAAGCACTTCTTAGAGATGAACCATCGGCTACCCACTCTCAAATTCATGGCCATTGATCATATCCCCCCCCTGTCCAGGGGGGGTGATCGCTCTAGGATCTTGCTCCAAAGGGAGACATACTGGATTAAAACACTTGACACTCTACACCCTAGAGGCCTGAATGAATATGTTTCCTTCAATGCTTTTTTGGACACCCGCTGAGCATATCCCTCGGACACAACCTTTGTAAATATTTTTGAATATTTTGAATATTCTTGAATTTTGACATTATGTTTTCTGTACATAGATTTAGAATATTTTTTGAAGCGATCTATTATAACATATCCTGATGTCCATCTATGGTCTAGTATTGTAATTGGACCATATGTATGAATTCTGTGCTCTGCTCTTCTCGCTCAGTTGCTTTGGGCTGGATAGCCGATTTAGTTTGGATAGCATGGTTACTATCCATGCACACAAATACTGGATATTAGTCTACAGACTATATATATGATTATCTATACCCAGGTCAGTACACATCTCTCTCATTAGAGCCTTCCACACCTCTACTCTTCTAACTTTCATAGTATTCAGGCGTATATCCGCCTCTCCCCACTTTCTTCTTTTCATATACACATCTTGGTACACACCTCGTTCCTTCTGTGATTCTTTACCAGATCATCTTACTCTTTCATACCTTGTTTGTCATTTATCTATTTATTACTTTTCACGTTTTTCTAGACCTCGGTGCCACGGGTCTGCTCTTGGTCACGTTGCCAGTCCACACAGTTTAGTTCGTATTTTTTAGTGTATTTATCATTTTTGCTGCTTCACTACATACATTTCTATTTTCAGGTCATACACATTTTTGATCCTTTCTACTCTATCCACTTGTTTCTATGTTTACAGCTCATCTCCTCCGCTTGTATTCATGCTCTGTATCCTCTGTCGGTATAAGATTAATTCATACATACATATTACATATTTATTTAGAATTATCCAGTATTAGTATTAGCATTTTAACCTCCGATCCATATTTCTTTATTTGCCATTCCATTTATTCACTTATCTGGATATTCACGGACTGGTAACCTAGGTTACCTAGATACACTTACACGATGACTTCCGGTCGCACTCCTGTGACGTCATCAGTTACGGACAGGAACACTCCGGTTTTATTCATTATCACACTCTGGTGTTCACACATGGTATGGGGATACACAGCTTTTTCAGGTTAGTGATCATGTTTTTTATTGGTTTGCTTATATATTGCCACTGCCTTCACTTGCTTTTGTATCTTGATAAAGACCGTAAGGTCGAAACGTCGATAGACTTTTTTCACCAAATAAAC
This sequence comes from Pelobates fuscus, assembly GCF_036172605.1. Taxonomy (NCBI): domain Eukaryota; kingdom Metazoa; phylum Chordata; class Amphibia; order Anura; family Pelobatidae; genus Pelobates; species Pelobates fuscus. The sequence continues at coordinate 163,854,449 of NC_086321.1, read as the reverse complement.
ACCTTTGAACAAGACCTCTGGAGTGCTCTTCCTACATCTCGTATATGTATCTACGCTTTGCAGCACCGAGGCTTTTTTGACGAATCATCCTTAAAGGTAGAGTGCCAGACCTTGAACATTTTATTATATATATATATATATATATATATATATACATATTATATATATGTAACGTCATACAAAGTGTATTTTAATATTAATATAAGTATATATATTAATATTAAAATACACTTAGAATGACGTTACATATATATAATATGTATATATATTATATATATATATATATATATAATAGATGTACATATATATTATATATAAATATACCGTATATACTCGAGTATAAGCCGACCCGAATATAAGCCGAGGCCCCTAATTTTACCCAAAAAAACTGGGAAAACGTATTGACTCGAGTATAAGACTAGGGTGAGAAATGCAGCAGCTACTGGTAAATTTCTAAATAAAATTAGATCCTAAAAAAAATATATTAATTGAATATTTATTTACAGTGTGTGTATAATGAATGCAGTGTGTGTGTGTATGAATGCAGTGTGTGTGTATGAATGCAGCGTGTGTATGAGTGCAGTGTGTGTGTATGAGTGCAGCGTGTGTGTATGAATGCAGTGTGTGTGTGTATGAATGCAGTGTGTGTATGAGTGCAGCGTGTGTGTATGAATGCAGCGTGTGTGTATGAATGCAGCGTGTGTGTATGAATGCAGCGTGTGTGTATGAATGCAGCGTGAGTGTATGAATGCAGCGTGAGTGTATGAATGCAGTGTGAGTGTATGAATGCAGCGTGTGTGTATGAGTGCAGCGTGTGTGTATGAATGCAGTCTGTGTGTATGAGTGTAGTGTGTGTTTGTGTTGCAGAGCCTTGCTGGGGGGGTGGGCAATTTTTTTTTTTTATTATTTTAATTTTTTTTATTATTATTTTTATTCATTTAATTATTATTATTATTATTGTATTATTATTTATTTATTATTTTTTTTATTATTACTAATTATTATTTTTTGTCCCCCCTTCCCTGGTGGTCCAGCATTGGTAGTTCAGTGGGGGGGAGAGGGGTGCTGGCAGAGCTGTACTTACCTCTCCTGCAGCTCCTGTCAGCTCTCTCCTCCTCCGCGCCGTCCGGTTAGCTCCCTCTGTCAGCTCACACTGTAAGTGGCTCTCGCGAGACTTACACTGGGAGCTGACCGAGGTGCTGAACGGACGGCGCGGAGGAGGAGAGAGCTGACAGGAGCTGCAGGAAATGTAAGTACAGCTCTGCCAGCACCCCTCTCCCCCCAGTCTGTATTATGGCAATGCAAATTGCCATAATACAGACTCTGACTTGAGTATAAGCCGAGTTGGGGTTTTTTAGCACAAAAAATGTGCTAAAAAACTCGGCTTATACTCGAGTATATACGGTAATTAAAATAATAAATAGATAAAATAATAAAATAAATACATAAAATATTGAAACAAAATTTAATATCAATTATATATGCATATGTAATTTCATTCTAACTGTATTTTGTTATTAATATATATATATCGGTAACAAAATACACTTAGAATGACATTCTATATATATCTATCTATATATAAAATACAAATAACCGCAAATATATATATATAGATAAATACATATAATTACATAAAAGATTACATTAGTATACACATAGAATTTAAATACCTATAAATGCATATATATTAAAATTCTACGTGTATATTTAAATAATCTTTTAACGTAATTATGTGATTTGATTAATTAAAATTTGATTGACATGCCTGACAACACAGGGAGAAAGTGCAGAGAATTTAATTCGCAAGCACTATATTTGACCCTGTAACTCTCCAAGACACCATAAAACCTGTACATAGGGGGTACTGTTTTACTCAGGAGACTTCGCTGAACTCAAATATTAGTGTTTCAAACTGGTAAATTGTATTACAACGATTATATTTTAAGTAAAAGTGAAGTGTTTCGCATTTTTTACAAGCAAACGGCACTTTTATGGTCTATATTATTGTTGTAATATGTTTTACTGTTTTAAAACACTAATATTTCTGTTTAGTGAAGTCTCCCGAGAATAACAGTACCCCCCATGTACAGGTTTTATGGTGTTTTGGAAAGTTAGAGAGTCACATATAAGGCTTGCATTTCATTTTTTTTTACATTGAAATTTGCCAGATTGGTTATGTTGCCTTTGAGAGCGTATGGTAGCCCAGGAATGAGAATCACCCCCATGATGGCATACCATTTGCAAAAGTAGACAACCCGAGGTATTGCAAGTGGGGTATGTCCAGTCTTTCTTAGTAGCCACTTAGTCACAAACACTGGCCAAATATTAGTTTTTTTGCTTTTTTCACACAAAAACAAATACAGGCAAAAAAAAAAAAACAAATACAGGGGTGCAGAATTATTAGGCAAGTTGTATTTTTGAGGATTAATTTTATTATTGAACAACAACCATGTTCTCAATGAACCCAAAAAACTCATTAATATCAAAGCTGAATATTTTTGGAAGTAGTTTTTAGTTTGTTTTTAGTTTTAGCTATTTTAGGGGGATATCTGTGTGTGCAGGTGACTATTACTGTGCATAATTATTAGGCAACTTAACAAAAAACAAATATATACCCATTTCAATTATTTATTTTTACCAGTGAAACCAATATAACACCTCAACATTCACAAATATACATTTCTGACATTCAAAAACAAATCAGTGACCAATATAGCCACCTTTCTTTGCAAGGACACTCAAAAGCCTGCCATCCATGGATTCTGTCAGTGTTTTGATCTGTTCACCATCAACATTGCGTGCAGAAGCAACCACAGCCTCCCAGACACTGTTCAGAGAGGTGTACTGTTTTCCCTCCTTGTAAATCTCACATTTGATGATGGACCACAGGTTCTCAATGGGGTTCAGATCAGGTGAACAAGGAGGCCATGTCATTAGATTTTCTTCTTTTATACCCTTTCTTGCCAGCCACGCTGTGGAGTACTTGGACGCGTGAAAAGGCCGAAAAGGCCCCACAAGCTCATCTTTGATGATACCAGCCCAAACCAGTACTCCACCTCCACCTGGCTGGCGTCTGAGTCGGACTGGAGCTCTCTGCCCTTTACCAATCCATCCATCTGGCCCATCAAGACTCACTCTCATTTCATCAGTCCATAAAACCTTAGAAAAATCAGTCTTGAGATATTTCTTGGCCCAGTCTTGACGTTTCAGCTTGTGTGTCTTGTTCAGTGGTGGTCGTCTTTCAGCCTTTCTTACCTTGGCCATGTCTCTGAATATTGCACACCTTGTGCTTTTGGGCACTCCAGTGATGTTGCAGCTTTGAAATATGGCCAAACTGGTGGCAAGTGGCATCTTGGCAGCTGCACGCTTGACTTTTCTCAGTTCATGGGCAGTTATTTTGCGCCTTGGTTTTTCCACACGCTTCTTGCGACCCTGTTGACTATTTTGAATGAAACGGTTGATTGTTCGATGATCACGCTTCAGAAGCTTTGCAATTTTAAGAGTGCTGCATCCCTCTGCAAGATATCTCACTATTTTTGACTTTTCTGAGCCTGTCAAGTCCTTCTTTTGACCCATTTTGCCAAAGGAAAGGAAGTTGCCTAATAATTATGCACACCTGATATAGGGTGTTGATGTCATTAGACCACACCCCTTCTCATTACAGAGATGCACATCACCTAATATGCTTAATTGGTAGTAGGCTTTCGAGCCTATACAGCTTGAAGTAAGACAACATGAATAAAGAGGATGATGTGGTCAAAATACTCATTTGCCTAATAATTCTGCACTCCCTGTATGAACGCTAACTTTGGCCAGTGTTTGTGACTAAGTGGCTACTAAAAAAGACTAAACATACCCCACTTTCAATACCTTGGCTTGTCTACTTTTTCAAATGCTATGCCATTATGGGGGTAATTCTCATTCCTGGGCTACCACACCGTCTCAAAGGTAACGTTACTAATCTGGAAAATGTCAATTTAAAAATGGAAATATTCTATATTTGACCCTGTACCTTTCCAAAACAACATAAAACCTGTTAATGGGGGGTACTGTTGTACTCGTGAGACATCGCTGATTACAAATATGTGAATTTTTTTGCAGTAAAACCCAACAGTATTATGACATTCACAGTTAAAATGTCAGACGGAAATGCAAATTTAAAAAAAAATCTTATTTTCTCACATTTTTTTTTAATTTTATTCATAATAAATTATGTTCCATATATGAATAGTTTATGATAAATTAAAGCCCTGTTTCTCCTGAACAAAATGATATATAATAAGTGTGGGTGCATATAATTTGAAAGAGGGGAACTACAGGTGAACAGACATATAGCGCAAATTCTAGTTTTTGTTTATCTTTTGTTTTGATCAGAACGTGCACTATTGACTCCGTCCTGAAGGGGATAAACACACAAATGCCTTTACGTGTAACTAATACTGATTGGTAAGGGCAGAGCTTTCGTCCCTTTACAGTCAAATACTCCATAGGTTGTATTAATTCTGTTTTAGATACACAAATAATCTATGGAGTATGAGGCGTGTACTTTCAAACGAATGCTCCCTTTAGGTCTTGAGTAACAGTTTTCAGCTATTAATACGACTGGCCACATTTTACGAACGAATATGAAAATTATATACAAGGTTATGTTTGGTTATTCTGGACACATAGAGATGGCCTTCTAGTGGTCAATATTTATATTATCTCTTGCATGTAAATTTGGCTCTTTTAATTTATGTTATGAGACACTTACATGGTTATATGCTCACATGTTTCAATAATCATTGCTGGTATGATGCTTTACAATGATGCCAAGTTACAATTGATTGTATTTTTCTCTCATTTGTCCTGAATTATGACTGTTACTGGTTTTCACTAATTGGAGGACAGGCACCATGTGACTGGAATGGATTAATTGAACATGGATATTTAAATGAATTTTTGGACCTTGAAGACATCACAGCCAACTGAAGAAGCTCACCCAGAGAAATGCATATTGGCAACTTAAGGACTTTACTACAGACTGATAAGTAAATTTTTATTTGTTTTTAATATGTATGTATAGCTTTTTGTTTTTAATATTGATACTGAATAAATTGTGGATTTGCACCACATTTGGTAGTCAGTCCTATTCCAGGTTCCAGATAGGGGAGTGTCACTCCAAAATTTTACACCAGGCATTTACACCTGAGAGCCAAGCTTGGTGGGAAGGTGACAACAGTTGGTGCGGTTATTCGCAAATGGAAGAAACATAAAATAACTGTCAGTCTCCCCCGATCTGGTGCTCCATGCAAGATCTTACCTCGTGGAGTTTCAATGATTATAAGAATGGGGAGGAATCAGCCCAGGACTACATGGGAGGATCTTGTTAATGATCTCAAGGCAGCTGGGACCATAGTCACCAAGAAAACAATTGGTAACACAATGCACCGTGAAGGACTGAAACCCTGCAGCGCCTGCAAGGTCCCCCTGCTCTAGAAAGCACATGTACAGGCCAATCGGAAGTTTGCCAATGAACATCTGAATGATTCAGAGGAGAACTGGGTGAAAGTGTTGTGGTCAGATGAGACCAAAATTGAGCTCTTTGGCATCAACTCAACTCACTGTGTTTGGAGGAGGAGGAATGCTGCCTATGATCTCAAGAACACCATCCCCACCATCAAACATGGAGGTGGAAACATTATGCTGTGGGAACAGGACAACTAAGGGGACAGGACAACTGCACTGCATCAAAGGGAAGATGGATGGGGCCATGTACCATCAAATCTTGGGTGAGAACCTCTTTCCCTCAGCCAAGGCATTGAACATGGGTTGTGGATGGGCATTCCAGCATGAACATGACCCAAAACGCACAGCCAAGGCAAAAAAGGAGTGGTTCAAGAAGAAGCACAGTAAGGTCCTGGAGTGGCCTAGCAAGTCTCCAGACCTTAATCCAATAGAAAATCTGTGGAGAGAGCTAAAGGTTCGAGTTGCCAAATGTCAGCCTCAAACCTTAATGACTTGGAGAGAATCTGCAAAGAAGAGTGGGACAAAATCCCTCCTGAGATGTGTGCAAACCTGGTGTCCAACTACAATAAACTTCTGACTCGTGTGATTGCCAACAAGGGTTTGCCACCAAATACTAAGTAGAATGGGTCAAATACTTATTTCACTCATTGACATGAAAATCAGTTTCTAACTTTTTTGACATGTATTTTTCTGGATTTCTTTTTTTGTTGTTATTTTGTCTCTCGCTGTTAAAATACACCTACAATTAAAATTATAGACTGATTATTTAGCAATATCGCATAACCCTACCATTCCCAATGATGGTGGAAATTGCAAGTTTGAGTATTTTTACAATTCCATATGAATCTATTATAAATAGATTATACTGCACAATAATAGGAGGGCTGTAGTACCAATTGTATAGTTCTTAGTGTATATATATATATATATATATATATATATATATATATCAATTTAAGCAGGTGAAACCATATGCATGGAGCCACTAAACTGGTGCTGTGTTTGCCCAGTATGTGTGTCCACCCACCCCCACACACTGGTGGTGGTGAGCCAACTAGTGCTATGTGATTTTCCTATGCAATATCAATTAGAGAGCTGTGATCAAACTTACATTTCGTGAAAACTGTTATGAGTACCGTCTTACTAAGTCTGCCTTGATTCCTCATGGGGCAAAGATTGATCTTTTTTGTGTCATGTATTTTCTTCTGGCTTTTTTTTTTTCAATCTTGTCCTTTTTTCCATTTTAATAGTTGCAATTGGACTTTTTTATTTTATTATTATTTGCCCATTTTTGGAGCTGAATACAAGTTTTAAGAAGACAGAAGACATCTGATGGTAAAACATATATTTTTTTTAATTTTAAAGATAAAAAGATTAGTTTAATGGCCTTCCTTCATTATTAGGGTAATTCATTTTAATAAAAGCTGACGTGGCTAGGAGTTTGGGGGTATTTGGACCATACCAGTGTGGCAGAACTATTGTAGTGAGAGCCCTGGTGCAATTTTTTTTTTGGAGCCCCTCTAGTGTAATGGTGGCCAAACAGTAGATCCCCGTCTGTTGTACAAATCCAATGTTGCTCTTTCAGCTCTGCCAATCTTGGTTGGGTTGTATTTGTGAGCATTGTTTGTGTGCTTGAATGTAATTCTTTTGTAAGGTAATTCTTCTGTAATGCTTTTGTAAGGTGTATATGTCTTTTTGTGTGGGACAGGGGCTGGGGAAGGGTTAAGAGACAAGCAGTGACTAGGGATGGAGCAAAAGAGACAGACAGGGACTGTGGTGAGACATCCAGAGAGTCTTGGGTAAGACAATGTGGCATAGAGGGGTTGGGTAGAAAGAAACAATGTGCTGAGGGATAGAGATACACAAAATGGGTTGGGGGAGACAAAGTGATGGAGAGGGGCTGGGAAAGGGGCAGAAGATGCACTTATGGGCTAAGGAGAGAGACACCCAGAGGGGATGTCGTGGAGACAAAGAGACACAGAGGGACCGGGGAAAAAAGAAACACGGTTCTGAGGTGAAGAGACACACAGAGGGGCTGGGAAGGGGAGAAATAGACACACAGGGCTTAGGGAAAAGAGATACTTAGGGGGCTGGGGAAGCTGCAGAAGAGGCAGACATGGCCCAAGGTAGGCACCCAGAGGGGCTGCAGGGGAGACAAAGAGACACATAGGGTCTGGGAGAGAAGAAGACAAGGTGTTGGGGGGGAGATATATACAGAAGGAGCTGGGGAGAGATGGAGACATACATAGGGGCTAGGAGGAGAATGAGACAGAGGGGATTGGGAAGTGGAGAATGAGACACACAAAGAGGCTGAGTGAAGTAAGAGACACACAAAAGAGCTGGGGTAGAAAGACACACAACATGAGGAAAGTAAGAGACACACAAAGAGGGGTGTAATAGACACACAAAGGGAAAAAATGAGGGACCAGATTTTCTAAAGGAGCTGAGATTCAAAAGAAAGGATACAAATACAAAAGGGGATAAGAAATTCAAGAAGGGGATTAAGGGACACACAGTTGAAGATGCATGAAAGGGAGAGGCGGGGGGGGGGGGGGGAAATGCATCTTAACCAGTGTATTTAAAAACTCCTTGCACTGGCCCTGCTGACATTGGTTCTGCTTGTGCCTGTCTGAGTGATCCTTCTTATTTCCTTGCTGTTCTTAGCACACCAGACATTTGCTCAGCTTGCCCAATGTCCAGTTTAGGACTGTTAGTGACCCTGTCTAATCCATACAAAACTAGAACCCTTCAGTATGTGCCAAGTGTGACACTATAATATTTGCTTAGCAAAGATATTGAACATTGTTTTTATTGAGCATATTAATCTAATGCATATTTTTTGAAAACATTGAAAACCATTTGTACGTCATAATTCAACACTGTAATATTTCTTAATATTATATTTTGTACAACAAATCTTTACATAATTAACTCACAGTGGACTTTACTTATATTTAAAAAAAGGCCACAAGGGTAAAACAGGTGTCAAGAGTATATTATAATGTGTGATACATGCATAATAAATGGCATTCATTTATTTTAGAAGAGCAGAGATCTTCAAACAGTTTGAAAAGGTATTTATTTTTTTAAAACACAATTTCTACTAGAATTTTTTTAATTGTATTTGTATTAGTTAATTCTCATATCGATATTGCCTTTTTTTTTTTTTTAAACAATGCAAACGACCTGTTCTAGATTTCCACTGCTTCCTTTCAGAATTTCAGTAGACAATGTCTTCTGTTTTAATTTGTTAAATCAAAGCATTATATTTGCATTTCTTTTTGTTGGAAGAAAGAAGTTTGATGACATCAGAAAAGACTTCAAAACTGTATGGTTTTGTTTTCTAATTCTAGTTTTGGTTTATATTTTGCAAGTCACTTCTCATCTCACCACATTGCATGCTTATTGAATAGACTTCCAGAGCACAGGATCACAAAGTGTTGCTCATATAAGAAAATAGTGAACATATGAGTTACATAGTGAACATATGAGTTACATAGAGTTACATAGAGTTACATACAACCACATTGGAAAAGCTGTCTAATGCTATTCAGACAGTATACTGAAAGTTAAAAGACATGACATAAAATGTAAAGGCATGTAATCTAAAAGCTGTGATTTTAGTATGTACAGTCATGGAAAAAAGAATTGAATTCTATGGTTTTACATATCAGGACATAAAACCAATCATCTGTTCCTTAGCAGGTCTTAAAATTATGTAAATACAACCTCAGATGAACAACAATGCATGGCAAATTACACTGTCATGATTTATTTAACAAAGATAAAGCCAGAATTGAGAAACTATGTGTGAAAAACTAAGTACACCTTAAGATTCAATAGCTTGTAGAACAAACTTTAGCAGCAATAACGTTGAAAAAAATGGTTTTCTGTATGGCTTGATCAGTCTCTCACATTATTGTGGAGGAGTTTTAGCCAACATTGCCTCAGTTCATTGAGGTTTGCTGGCATTTTTTTTATTTATTTTTTTTGCACAGCTCTCTTAAGGTCCTGCCACTGCTTTTTAATCGGGTTGAGGTCTGGACTTTGACTGCGCTATTGCAAGACCTTGATTATTTTCTTTTTTTCATCCATTCAGTTGTAGATTTGCTTGTATGTTTGGTTTCATTCTTGTGTTGCATGACCAAACTTCAGCCAAGCTTGAGTTAATAGACAGGTGGCCTCACACTTGACTCTAGAATACTTTGGTATACAGAGGAGTTAATGGTTCCCAGGTCCTGTGGCTGCAAAACAAACCCAAATCATCACCCTTCCACCACAATACTTGACAATTGGTATGAGGTGTTTGCATGGAAATGCAGTGTTTGTTTTTTACCAATGTGGCACTGTGCATTATGGCGAAACATTTCCACATTGGTCTCGTCTGTCCATAGGACATTGTTCCTGAAGTCTTGTGACTGGTTTAGATGCAACTTTGCAAACCTAAGCCATGCTGCCATGTTCTTTTTAGAAAGCATAGGCTCTTCTTCCTAACAAACCATACTTGTTCAGTCTTTTGTTTTAATTGTACTTTCTTATTGTACTCATTAACTTTATAATTTAACATGATACCTGAGCATTGACCTTGGGGTGAATTTGCTGTGATGTCCAATCCTGGGATGATTAGCAACTGTTTTGAATGTTTTGCACTTTTGAATAATCTTTCTCACTGTTGAAAGATGGACTTAAACTTGTTTGGAAATGGCCTTATAACTCTTCCCAGTTTTATGTGCAGAAACAATTTCATTGCAGTTGTCTTTTCTCCTTGGCATTGTGTTAACACACATCTTAATTCTGCAGCAAATTGCTATAACTTCTGCTTATAGCAGTTGCTTATGATAAATGAATTAAGGGGATTTCATTAGCAGCACCTCTCTGCTACTTAACCTCTTAATTCATATGGAAGCAGTACATGTACTTAGTTTTTCACATATGGCTTCTCCATTTTGGCTTTATTTTTGTTAAGTACATCATGACATGGTGTAATATGTCATGTGTTGTTGTTCATCTGAGGTTGAACTTACCTAGTTTTAAGACCTGCTATGGAACAGATGATTGAATTCTGTGGTTTTACATATATGGACATAATAACAAAGAGGGTGCAATTTATTTTCCCAAAGACTGTAAATAACTGTATAAGAGATGTCCCGAATAGTTCGCTGGCGAATATTTCCTGGCGAACATAGCTTGTTCGCGTTCGCCACGGCGGGTGAACATATGCGATGTTCGGTCCGCCCCCTATTCGTCATCATTGAGTAAATTTTGACCCTGTACCTCACAGTCAGCAGACACATTCAGCCAATCAGCAGCAGACCCTCCCTCCCAGACCCTCCCACAGCGTATACTGTGCCCAATTGCCCAGTGCCACCACTCATATCTGGTGTCACAATAGCTTGCATTTAAAAAAAAAAACTTTTTTGACTGTAATATAATAGCAGTCAGTTTCCTTCACATGTGTGCGTTTCAGGGCCTGCCAGGGCACAGTGTCACACCAGTGCAACTCATATCTGGTGTAACAGTAGTGTACATTTAAAAAAAAAATACACCTTTCCGGGACCCTTGGTGTTGTACGTGGCTGGGTGGAGGAAGAGTCCTTCAATGACATCAGTGAGGACAAGAAACGGGACATGGTTAGCTTGGTATCCAACCTTGTGCAAATGGAGAGTTTGCAGTTGTGCAAATGGACTGTTTGCGGTTGTTTGCGGTGCGTTAAAAGGGGAGTTTGGTCAGTCACTGTGAAGCGGGCGTAACCCTTACACTACCTGATCGATACAAAAGCACGTTAAAACACATTATTCCAAACAATTTAGGAATGTTAGGTGATTTATGCCCTTTATGGATTAAAACCAGACTCTGCATCAACTATAATATGGTACATAAGGAATAGGGATCCAGCTTGTATCACTAAAACATAAATAAAAAATACAACATAGCGTAATACTGTTGTGGTCTTATTAATTGCCCAATGGTTCAAGGTTACACTCACAGATTTGTTGTATATAGTAAGCCTTCAGGTTGCCACCCCTATAGGTAGGGGGGTAAGTCCTGTTCGTTTGTAGTAACGCCAATCTGGAGACCAAGAAGTTCACACTCTCCCAATGGTTGAAAGTAGAAAACAATGGATTTATTGGCATATAGTAAAATTACATTAAAATATGGTTCTACGCGTTTCGTTCCCCTTAGGAAACTTCCTCAGGAACCAAAATTTAAAAAACAGTTTATACACTCCAAATACTAACAAGTGTATCCATAAGCCTATTGCTTCCGTCCCTTCCCTTCCCTTAAATACAATAAGTGCTGGAAGTCCATTGGTGGTGTGATGGGCGTACTCTCCTTTTCCTCTTCTATTGGACATCTCATCCGTTGGTAAATTACCTCCATCTGTTGTTTCAGCTGTTCTGATTTTCATTCCGTTTTTTCCCGGCATTTTAGGTGTCCATTTTCGATGACACACTTCCTGTATGGGTCAGTGTCTTCTTTTTATGATGCACTAACGTTTTTTTTTTTTATTTATTTAAAAATGGCCATGCATTCCGTTTTGTTCCACTTAGAACTTGTTATGTTGCCATCTGGTGGTCGCCAGAAATTAATACACTTTGTGCATATTTATCAATGATTTCATTATATGCAAAAAAGAGGAAAAAAAATGCCAGAGTTGAATTAACAATTCATTTTACAATTAAACATATAGACTTTATTCCCATTCTATTCACCAAAAATGGAAAGGGAGACTCTCAAACTTCTTAAAGAAAGAGAAGATATAGTTATCAAAGAAGCTGACAAGGGGGGGCGGGGAGGATAGTAGTGATGTCAACTGAATATTATCTCAGGGAAAGTAATAATAAAATATATAAAACTTATAAAAAATTGGATAGTGATCCCACCACATTATTTAACACTCAGCTGGAGAAATTGCTGACAATAGCGAGAACTGATGAAATTATCTCCCAAAAAAATCTTACATTTTTATTTAATAGACACCCCACGATTCCAATATTTTATTTTATTCCCAAGATTCACAAAAGGCTTATGGATACACTTGTTAGTATTTGGAGTGTATAAACTGTATGTTTTTTTTAATTTGGGTTCCTGAGGAAGTTTCCTAAGGGGAACAAAACGCGTAGAACCATATTTTAATTAAATTTTACTATATGCCAATAAATCCATTGTTTTCTACTTTCAACCATTGGGAGAGTGTGAACTTCTTGGTCTCCAGATTGGCTACAAACGAACAGGACTTACCCCCCTACCTATAGGGGTGGCAACCTGAAGGCTTACTATATACAATAAATCTGTGAGTGTAACCTTGAACCATTGGGCAATTAATAAGACCACAAACAGTATTACGCTATGTTGTATTTTTTATTTATGTTTTAGTGATACAAGCTGGATCCCTATTCCATATGTACCATATTATACTTTTTATATAGTTACCATTTTGGGAGGTAACTGAAGGGAAGCAAGTATCCAAAGTTAAGTTTAACCTTTTATTCCATGGGTGATTTGGTGGAAGCCATTTTGTTCTGCATCAACTATGTAATTTTCCATGGGAGTTTTGCCATGGATCCCCCTCCGGCATGCCACAGTCCAGGTGTTAGTCCCCTTGAAACAACTTTTCCATCACTATTGTGGCCAGAAAGAGTCCCTGTGGGTTTTAAAATTCGCCTGCCTATTGAAGTCTATGGGGGTTTGCCCAGTTTGCCTGTTCGCGAACATTTGCGGACATTCGCGTTCGCCATTCGCGAACAGAACATATTATGTTCGCGACATCTCTAATCTGTATATGTGATTATGACACATTTTAATACATATTTTATAAATTATTTATTTGAATAATAGCATTTAATTTAACCAGTTACTCTTTTTTAAACCGTTTGCTATTAGACATGAATTTAAATTTGTTACTCGTGGATATTGTAGTTCGTTAACCCCTTAAGACCGGAGGGCGTACTATTACGTCCTTTTAAAAGCGGCTCTAAACGCCGCCGGACGTAATAGTACGCCCTCCGGTTTTTAGTAACTTACCCGGTCGCTGGCGGTCCCACGCCGGCGATCGCGGTTCGGGGGACTCCCAGGGAGCCCCCCGCGGCACGTCCGCCCTCCAGGAGCCCTCCCGGCCATGTGAGAGTGAGGTCCTTGCGAGGACCTCACAATCACATGGCCGGTATAGCTGCCTGCTGCATTGCCAGCAGGGGGACCAACTGTAATGACAGTTGGTCCCCCTGCTGGCTGAAAATCAAATAAAAAAATGTTAAAACAGTGTAAAAATAAATAAATTATATACTTAGATCATATATATATATATATTATATATATATGATCTAAGTATATATATACACATATACACACATACACATACACCGTCTAGGTGTATTTTAATATTAATATATATATAATTATATATATATATTAATATCAAATTACACGTAGACTGATACTGATTAAATATATATATAATTATTGTTATATATATATTTATAAATAATATAAAAAAAATTAATATGTAAATACGTAAAAAAATTAAATAAAAAAAATAATTAAAAATAAAATATTAAAAAATATATAGATGTGTTTTATTTCGTTCTAACTGTATTCTGATATTAATATATATATATTTATATCAAAATACACTTATAACGAAATAATATATATATCTATATACATAAATATATACGTATATATCACTATATATATATACCTATATATAAATAAAAATATTAAAAAAAAAATATATATATATACGTATATATACACATATGTATATATATACATATATTAATTCTACACATATATTTATGTAATAATTTTACATAATTAGGTATCCTAATTAATTACAATTAGCGGGACCTGCCTGACCACCCATGCCGAAAGTATAGGGAATTTAATTTGCTAGCACTATATTTAACCCTATAACTTTCCAAGACACCATAAAACCTGTACATGGGGGGTACTGTTTTACTCGGGAGACTTCGCTGAACACAAATATTAGTGTTTCAAAACAGTAAAATGTATTACAACCATGATATCGCCAGTAAAAGTGACGGTTTTTGCATTTTTCACGCACAAACAGCACTTACAGGGACGATATTATTGCTGCAATACTTTTTACTGTTTTGAAACACAAATATTTGTGTTCAGCGAAGTCTCCTGAGTACAACAGTACCCCTCATGTACAGGTTTTATGGTGTTTTCAAAAATTACAGCGTCAAATATAAGGCTTGTGTTTAATTTTTTTCACATTAAAATTCGCCAGATTGCTTACGTTGCCTTTATGACCCTATGGTAGCCCAAGAATGAAAATTACCCCTATGATGGCATACCATTTGCAATAGTAGACAACCAAAGGTATTGCAAATGGGGTATGTCCAGTCTTTTTTAGTAGCCACTTAGTCACAAACACTGGCCAAAATTGGTGTTTTTTGCATTTTTCACACACAAACAAATACAAACGCTAACTTTGGCCAGTGTTTGTGACCAAATGGCTACTAAAAAAGACTGGACATCGCTTATTTGCAATACCTTGGGTCGTCTACTATTGCAAATGGTATGCCATTATGGGTGTAAATTTATTTCCTGGGCTACTATACAGTCTCAAAGGCAACGTAACCAATCTGGCGAATTTCAATTTCAAATGTAACACGCTATATTTGACCCTGTAACTTCCCAAAACACCATAAAACCTGTACATAGGGGGTACTGTTTTACACGTGAGACTTTGCTGAATACAAATATGTGTATTTTATTGCAGTAAAAGCAAACAGTATTATGACATTGACAGTTAAAATGTCATGAAGAACGAAAAAAATAAAAAAAAATCTTATTTTCTCCCATTTTTTTCATATTAAATTATGTTTCATAGCTAAATATTTGATATTAAATGAAAGCCCTGTTTCCCCTGAATAAAATGATATATAATAAGGGGGGGTGCATTTAATATGAAAGAGGTGAATTACGGTTTGACAGACATATAGCGCAAATGCCAGGTTTTGTTTACGTTTTGTTTCGTTCACAACTTGTACATTTGGCTGCGGTGTTAAGGGGTTAAGCCATGTAATATAAGACATATTTTTTACATTAATGAAACGCATTTAGGACACTTTTATTTTATGGCATTTTTGTTCAACTATGCATATTGACTTTATTATATAATTTTCCTCTGTCACCTTCACCCTTACTCTGTCACCACTTATCTGACCCAAGATCAGTCTAACCTGTCTGGTTGCTGCAAATTTGCAGGACTTACACAACCATGTACACGTGTAATCAAAATTATTCAACCCCCATTAAAAATCAGGTTTATTGTCAAAATGTCTGAATATTAAACAAAAGCAAATGAAATAGCTCAATACAACAAATGCTTCAAATGGTTTGCCCAAATTCAATTCAGAATGCAACTTATAATGACTTTTTCCAGTCTCAAAATTAATCAGCCCCTTCATGGAAAGCATATTTTTGCTGTTATGACCTGCTGTAAATGAGATGCATAGCCAGACACCAGCTTCTGGCAACGTTCCTGAGGAATCTTAGCCCATTGCTCCTAAAACAATGGCCTCCAGTTTAGTAATATTCTTGGGTTTGCATGCTGTAACCGCCTTCTTCAAATCCCACCAGAGATTTTCTATTGGGTGCAAGTCAGTTGACAGTGAAGGCCACTGTAGAATTTTCCAACCCTTGGTGGAATTTGAGATATGCTTGTGATCTTTGTCTTGTTGGAAGGTCCAATGATGTCCAAATCTCGGCTTCCTCACAGATGACATGACGTTTTCCTATAGGATATATTGATACTTCAATAAATCCACATGCTGCAGGTCTCCAGTGCCATAGAATGCAAAGCAGCCCCAGAGCATCACAGAGTCACCAGTATGCTTAATGGTAGACAGAGTATTATTTTCAGCATATGTTTCATTCATCTTCTTTCAGACATTCCGCTGAAGATTTCCAATTTTGTTTCAAATATATATACATAATGTAATAACAATAAACATATCAACAAAACACATTGATAATACATGAGTTTAAACAACAATGAGTCTACAAAGTTACCAACAATATCATGAAGATAAAAAAATTAAAACAAATTTAAAATGTAAAAATAAATTAAATTAAAAAAAATAAAAAGTGGGGGAAAATAATAAAAAGAAACTAAACAATAAAATAATTGCGTAAAAATATGTAAAATCATCCTTAAAAAATCATCCTTAAAAATTAAAATTTTAGGGACGGGGCCTGAAAGCCGACCAGGACAGTCACATGGTGCTGGATCTACCCAGCTTTGGCAAACCAGAGCATGGAGGCCTGGAGATCAAAATGGACGAGCCGATGAAGCCTGGAGCTGTGGTTGCCTCCACGTGGTCGCCTATACTAATGGACCCTCTACTTGCCGCATTCAACAAAAGGGGTCTTACCTCTCCTCCTGACGAAATCCAGGAGCCATCCTTCTGTATGACACCGCAAGCCTGAGAATCCCGCATGTCTCTCCGTAGAGGTGCAACCTGGGAGAAGGTGCAGATGACAGCCGCAATGGTGGGTCATGCTCCATGGCAAGCCGCTCACCCAATACAAGCACCGCATCCGGAGGTACAAGCTCCCTCAGCTCCAGCGAGACTCACCAGATCCGGTGGCCATCCCATTACACCACCAGGGAAGCGGAACCACAAGCTTGCGGGCTCTGGCTGCCTTCCTGTAGAGGAACAATGCGGCATCTCGGAGGGCTGGGGCTCCTTGGAGGGGCAGCCTCGGGACAGCCGATGTTAAGGGAAGCCCGGCTACTGTGTCTCTCCACTACTCCAAAGAATCACAGGTGGGGATCATACGACCTACGCTGTTGTCATAGAGCAGTTAGCCTGCTCTATATATTGTGAGTATATTTTATTATATTTTATAACTAAAATATTTTATTGAGAGCACTATTGCTGTTTTTTATTTTCTTCCATTTGGGTTCCTGTTACCACCATCTTTAAAGAACACTCATCATAAATCTCAGAGGCGGGGATTGTACCGCTGTATGCCTACCACACTAGAGCTAGTATAAGCTCTATTAAATATGAGTGTTATCCCTATATTTTATTATCCTTTATTTTACTGTGGAACATACTGCACCATTATTGTTTCCATTTTTACTGTCTCCCCCCGGATCTATGATACTGTACCAAGAGGACACCCACTGCATATCCCACAAGCGGGATCATACAACTGCAAGCAATACACACCAGAGCTGGATTAAGCGCTAGCAAACGTGAGTAATCATTCTACCTTTTCTTCTATATTGGCACCTCTTGGAACGTACCACACCATTAGACTTTCTCATCTCTTATCGCAGTCCTTTATATACCTGACTACTGCAAGAAGCAGAACTCCGCAGCCCAAGAGATCAGCACAAGACCACAGTTCCTACCTCCTGGACTTTCGACATCCAGGAATTTACCAAAGCTAGGACTTACATATATTTATTTTGTATTTTCATTTTTAATTGTGGCGCAGCCCCATTACCCTGTCTTTTGCCATCTTTCCAATTATTTTCAGGGACACTTGAGAGAGTCCTTGCTTGGGATTGCTGCCTTTTCCCATTAGGATTCGTTAGCACTGACTCACTTCCCCATTTTACTGTGTCTCTAGGCATAGGTTAGGTGGCAAAGGGACATCACCTACAGCTTGGCTGACTTATTGCTGTTTACTTATGCAAGTTCTCAACAGCCATAGTATTGTCTACACATACCCAGTGGCAAATGTCTAATGCAATTCTCTACAGTTATACAGTTCTGCAGTTATATATCACTATGCTTACACTCATCTTGTATATTACAGAGCTGTATGCCATGCTAATGCCTATTAAGAAAAGTCTTATCGTTTTACTTGTTTTATGCCTGCTTCTACTTCTACTCCTGTGACTTCTATATAGACAAGTATGACTAGCCTGTTTATTACTATACTTAAAAATCTGTGCCATTTTCTCATGCCGTGTATATGTACTACATTGAGATTATTGCTTGCGTATGCTGTTGTGGCATAGTAAACTCTTGTGCACAGAAAAAATAAAGAATTAAAAAAAAATAATGTTTACAAACTGACAGAACGTTGTTGCAATATTAACAGTATATATTTACATAGTTTAGTAAAATGGGTATCATATTACTAAATTTTATTTGCTTTGAATATTTTTTCCCATTCATTACATTCTTATCTTAATATAATATTAGTTTCCAAGTATGGGCGGTAGATACATTTGTAATGTTTATTATCAAGAATAAAATATACAATCTCTTTAACATCTGGCAAGTCACTAGTTTTCCAATATCGGGTTATGATTATAGTTGCTGCAATTAAAATATGACCCAACATTATTTTTTGGTGTTTTGGAAGGTGATTTGGAATTTTTTTAAGTAGACACATTTTGGGTGGCAACTGGGGGATTGAATTTGTGATTGTATATATTAATTTGTGGACTGATTTTCAATGTGAGTCCAGCTAGGGACATGTCCACAGTATGTGACACAATGAGTCCACTTGTCCACACCCCTCCAACATTTTTCCGAATTGGTTAATTTAAATTTATGTAAGCTAAAGGGGATGAAATACCAATGATAACTTATTTTGTAATGAGCCACACACTGTGTAATGCCCCCCAAAGCCATCGCACATGCAAACCAGTCTGTAATATCCAATTATTTTTTTTTTACATCTTTTTCCCAAGCAAACATCGAATCAAATTTCTGGTTGTTATTTTCTATCAAATATGAATAGCAAATTTAATTTGTTTTTCTTTTTGCTGTGATCTGAATTATATATTTTTTTTCTAAATTTGATAATTCAGGTGAACATTGATATAAATTGTTTTCTGAAAAGGGCATATTTGATTTTGAGCAATTCACTTATTCTTTCATGTGTGGGGCTGTCAGAGTTTGTTAAATTAAATTTGTCTTTTAATTGCATGAATGAGGTAAGTTTGTTTTACATAAAAATCAGTTTTTGTACGAAAAATAGAATGTGAAGTCTAATAGTCCATGTTTAAGTCTGGGATGTCTTTTTTCAAGATGGAAATAGGAGTTGCTTTAGACCAAATGTTATTGGGGTTTATTTTTTTAGACAAGATGTCCCATGCTTTTATTGTAATCTTGGTTGATGGAAACATAATGAAATTTGGTCATTGAGATGGAGGAAGCCAAATGAAGTTATTAATTGAATGTGGAGGAATTTTAATCGATTTCATGTTAAGCCATTAAGTGTGTCCAAGGCTTAAATTAAATTTAATTGCATTTGCAGTATTAGTGGCATGGTAATATTGTATAAAATCCGGTAAACCCACACCTCCTCCAATTATAGGTTTTTGCAGTACGATTAAAAGGATTCTTGCCGGTTTCCTATTCCAAATGAATGTCAAAGGAGCAGAGTGAATTGTGAGAGGAATGGTGAGAGGAATGGCTCTAATGAAATTTAACATTTTTTGTAGTATATTCATTTTGAATTAATGTATTCTTCCAAACCATGAAATTTCTAAACTACACCATCTTTCTAAGTCATCCCTAAATGCGGGCTAGACTTTACCCAAGTTATCTGCATGCATTCTAGACAGATTCTAGCATAGCTTGATGCCCAAATATGTGATATATGATTTTCTCCAATCAAAGCCAAATTCTTTTTTTTTTTTAAATGTGTAATTCATACCATGGTATAAAAAATGGCAGTGCTTGAGTTTGTTAGTATTTAATTCTTGCAAGATAGACATTAGCGGTTTAATTGAGGACATTGGATTTTTCAAAGATAGCATAATGTCATCTGCAAATAGACCAATTTTATGTTCTTTGTCTCCAACTACAATGCCCTCAATCTCTTTATTTTTTATTATAGCCTCAGCCAAGGGCTCTATTGCCAAAATAAATAAAAGAAGTGACAGTGGGACACCCTGTCTTGTTCATTTGACAGTTTTAAAGTTTCTAGAAATGAACCCTGTAGCTGAAACTCTTGCTGTTTGGATACTATATAATGCAAACACAGCCCTGATGAAAGATTCTGGGAAATTAAATCTCAACATAACCTCCCTTAAAAAGCCCCAATGAATTATTTTAAGCGCCATTTCCACATCCAAAGAGAGGAGCAAAGAAGGTGTTTGGTTTAATCTAATCTGATTTATCAGATTAATTAAACTTCTTCTACTATACAGGGCTTGGCGGTTTAGAACAAAGCCCATCTGATTATAATTAATTATTGAAGGGAGAATTTCAGCTAAACAAATGGCCGATATCTTTGAATACATTTTTGTGTCATTATTTATTAATGAGATCGGGTGAAAATTCGGACAAACGTTAGGTGTTTTACCAGCTTTGGGCAGTGTTATAATTAGTGCATTCGAAGCTTCGCCTGGCATTACACCCATGGAACAATATTGATTAAATAATTTAGTTAAATGAGGTGTGTAGCGGAGAGCTGATTTCTCGCAGCTATTCTCCACTTTAGATCCAAGGAAGGCTCAGGAACAAGTCATTAGTAAATCCACAGCAGAGTTTCCAGCAGGTAAAAAGTTACAGAAATATCCCCACAGCACTCCCAATAACTGGACGACACACAGTTTCAGGAGTAGAACTGACAATCGTTTATTCCAAGGTTTCTTATAAAGCCTGCTCCCATGCAAGGGAGGGAACTACAGTAATTATGACAGTAACCAATGCAGTGCTTGTTACCTCCCACACATCTCCTCCCCTCAGAGAGCGTCATAATCCCCTTAACTTGTACAGTACTTTACCCCAAACTTGGATGTACCCCTAAACCATCACATATCCTTAATATTAGGGTACCGCTAGGTAGCCCTGATCTGGGTGAATATAATATCCAAAATTCACCCAGATCGGACCAGTGGTTCGGCAGTTACAGGAAGGTGAAGTTTGACCGACCGCACACGAGTTGGTATCCGAAAAGGGTTCCATGAGAATGGGCCCTGCGGTCGGTCTCCGTTCGGCAGTTAAAACAGACATTTATAACTGCCATCCATACTTTAATTCCCCTAGATAGTGATTCCCTCATTCGGTACTTTGTAACTACCGAATGGGGATTCGTTAACTCTCTCCGTTCGGCAGTTACAGAGCTCTGGAGGTCTCAGCGGTGTTTGGTTGTTTGAGTGTCCGATTTGAGTTCCAGACACTCGATGACAAAACACCGCTGAGATTTTCATGCGTAAGATGGCCGCCGCCACGTGTACGCATGCCGAATGGCGGCCACCCAGACACACTGTTAATGAGCCGGTTAACTTGCGGCTTGGAGAGAATGTGAACCTTAATTGCTGGCACACTTCTCTCCGGGGTGGTCTCTCCGTTCGGTAGTTTCCAGAAGTATATAGTACGGATGGAAACTACCGAATGACATACAATTCACATATTACATAGGCGAATAGCAATTTCAACATAGGTAAAAATATAACAATTACAGTCACACAGGCATTTTGCAGGACAGGCTTACTGCGTTCCGCTACACTGTGTCATTATACTAGAGAAAGACTTGCCAGTTGGTATCAAATTAATGGTTTTCAAGTCTTCAGTTTGAGAAATTGGGAAATTTAAAATATCTAATTTATCAGATGGAATTTTGCTACTCTGATTGAGAATACATAATTCTCTTGTTAATTTCAAATTTTGTTTCATCACTCCACAGAACAAAATCCCCAAACTTCTGTGACTTATAGGTCAGTAGTGGGGTACATCTTGGAGTTCTAGCATGGAAACCTTCTGTGTTTAGTATGCACCTTACAGTGCTCAATGATACCTCAGTTCCTTCCACCAAGTCTTGCTGCAGGTCTTTTGCAGTTACTCAAGGATTTTTCACAACCTGCCTTCTCAGAAAGGTTGCAGCTATTGATAGCTTCCTTTTTCTGTCCCGTCCAGGAAGTGTAACCACTGTTTCCTATACTTTAAACGTGCAAGCTATGCTTCCAATGGTGCCTCTAGGAGCATTCAGTGCCTTTGCTATCTTTTTGTATCCTGTTCCTTGTTTGTGAAGAGCGATGATCTATTCTCTTAACTTTGTGGATCATTCTTTTGACTTGGTCATATTTCTAACATTCAGTCAAACGTAACACTGAACAAATGCATTAGTTGCCTCAGATGTGCTTGAGACAACACCTGCTTTGCATATTTGTGCTGTTGTGAGGGATTCTATTCAGGGAGTTGAATAATGTTGAAACTGGAAAAGTTATTATAAGTTGCATTTTTAGTTGAATTTGGGTAACCACTTGAAGCAATTATTGTGTTGAGCTATTTTAATACAAAATATACAAATATAGATATAGTATTATTATTTATAATTTGACGATTACTAGTATTAATTTAAAGAATATTATATTTTATATTAAACAGAACTGACTAAAATTGGATTTGGAAAATAACAGAAGATTGCTCGTTATCCTGGAACATCTACATCACCAGTTGCTTAAAAGCATCTCTAAAGCATGACTTGGACAAATCATACTTTAATAACACATTTTTACTTTGTTGGATTGCAAATGTCTCCAAAATTTCAATTAATCTGTTTCCTACTGTTACTTATTATATATGTTTTAACAATATTAGAAAATGTTGTTATCATTTTACTTGTCTGGACACAATCCCAACTTAACACACCCATGTATTTCTTTCTTGGTAATTTATCCTTTATGGAGATTTGGTATGTTTCAACCATACTTCCAAAAATGCTTGAAGACATTATTTCTGAGTTAAAAAAGATATCAGTCATTGGCTGTATTGCTCAATGTTATGTCTTTTTTCTATTAGGTGGCATAGAAAACTATTTCCTTGCAGTAATGGCCTATGACCGATATTTGGCCATATGTAACCCACTTAGATATTCATCAATCATGACCCACACTCACTGTTGCAAGTTAGTTTTGGGATGCTGGTTAATTAGTGCTACAGGTTCATTCTTGCCCTTCTATTATCTATGTAAATTAACTTTTTGTGGTGGAAATCAAATCAACCATTTTTTCTGTGATGTGTTCCCTTTACTTAGCCTTTCTTGCACTGACACATCTATATTGAAAACATATTTCTTTGGTATAGTTTGTATTATAGTATTTGGCTGCCTACTTTTTACTATTGTGTCATATTTACAAATTTTTTTGACAATTTTGAAAATACCATCAGCTTCTGGGAAATCAAAAGCCTTTTCTACATGTGGAGCACACATCACAATAGTAATTATTTATTATGTTTCTGTTACCTTAATATATGTAAGATCTCCAAATGCTATCAGCAATGGATATTCTTCTGAGTACAACAAAATTGTAGCCGTGCTCTACATTGTAGTAACTCCTCTATTAAATCCCATAATCTACAGTTTAAGGAACAAGGAAGTTAGGGACATATTACAATTATATTTTAGTAAGAATAGCAAATTCTGGGAACATTAGTAATGGAATTCTGAACAGCATGCTCTGCATGAAGATGCTGAACTTTTCCATACAGTTATTGTATAATAGTTTCTGCAAATCTGTTATCAATCATAGGTGGGTGAGTATTTTGCAAACAACCCTACAAACTCCACATGCCATAAACACCTATTTTGCCTTAGCATAAATGTAACCTCATTCAAAACATAAACAAACCATTTTCCTGCTAAAATGTAGCATAATGGGGGGGCGTGGCTAACCGCCGGACAAGATGGAAGCATAATCCTTAGCTCCGGCACATGGGCTGATAATCCACTTCAATCCTACTATACAGAACAGCATCCAGACCCCATATCTGAAGATGTCACACAATAAAGGAAAAAAGAACGCAACTAAAGCAGAGAAAATGAATTTTTTTCACCAAAAAACGCAGCAAGTGAATTCGGGCCTACTAAATGCCACACAAGATGGCGACGACTGCTCGGAAGATGATAGCACACAGCAAAATAGGCCAGAACCCAGAGAGGCCTTGACAAAAAGCTATTTAGCTCGAGCGCTAGAAAACCTCTCCCAAAAGCTAATTGGATCCTGGCAGATCACTGTGGAGGCCCTACGCAAGGATGTTCAAGACATCGGCAATAGAACCTCACACATGGAATCCAAAATGGATGAAGTCGCGATGGCACATAACGACTTAGCATCTCATGTTGAAAGCCTGGAAGAAAAACTGCTACTCACCGAGGCCAAGCTGGCGGACATGGAGGATAGATCGCGGCGAAACAATCTAAGGCTGCGAGGTGTGCCGGAATCAGTGCTTCCAGATGATCTGCAGGGGTATGTGAGAGGTATGCTGCACGCGTACGCTCCAGAAATCCCGACTGATATGCTGCTACTGGATAGGGTACACCGAGTGCCTCGCCCGCGCCATCTTCCAGACTCCACACCCAGAGACATCCTGCTACGTGCTCACTACTTTCATGTAAAAGAACATGTATTGCACGCCAGCAGGAATAAGCCTCAACCGCCAGAAGATTACGCCAAGGTACAGATTTACCCTGACATATCGGCGGCAACTCTCCGAAAAAGAAAATAATTCATGCCAATTACAACTGCGCTCCGCAATAAAGGCATAAGATATAGATGGGGTATCCAACGAAACTGTTAATGGTGAAGGATGGAGCGTTGGCACCAATATTAACTCCAGAAGATGGAGTCGTAAAGCTGAAAAAGTGGGGTATCCACCCTCAACTAGAACCCGCACAAGCTTCATCAAGGCATAGGATGAGGCTGGAATGGCAGGCAGCCCCGAGCAACCACTAAATAGAATCGGCAGCTACATGAGGGAAACTGCAAGTATTGCAAGCTAATAACACACCACAATCAGGCACACATCCATTGAAGGGGTATAATGAGATGATGGACTCCCGGCTCTCTCTCCCTGACCTTACTCATGCACACAAGGCTTAGACACAGTGGGTATTTATACCACTTGCATGGGGAGGCTAATTATTGAAGTGTGTATAGACAATGGACATTAGGGTCTGATGATGATTAATTTACACATGTGGTCATGGCGGGATCACCCACTGTCTTACTCAGTCGATATGTATTATCCGATTTAGCTGGTGGCTCTGGATGGGGCAGTATGTGGAGGGGTGTAGGCCCGGGGCACCGCTGGTGCATGTTCAACTGTCCACACTGGTGCATTGCTGATGTACATAGCGCTTGAGGGTGGGTGCAGGTGGATTCCTGGGGCCTAAAGACTGGGAAGTGAGAAGCCTCGCTGGGCCTTAATTGCTTTGCTAGCGGGATGGGTGCGGGGGGCCCAGGTGCCATCCCTCCGCCGTTCCCCCTGTTAGTGGGGGCGGGGGGGATGCGCGGGGTTCCCTCGTTGCCTGGACTAGGAGCATAATAGGTGCGAGGGATGCAGTGATCTCACTCAGTGCCAATCACATGTACATACATGTACATACATGTACATACAGGGACCTAACATGGCAATATCGAAACATTAAGAACACCAGTACCCAAGATAAATAATGATACCTGCTGAGTGTCTACCAAGTCACCAGACTGGGGGTGTGGGGGGGAGAGGGGTGGGAGAATAGTGGGATACACGCTTGTAATGAGAGACCAATCAAACAAAATGGGGAAAGGAGGACATCCCAGTGGTAACTCAGCCCCTGATAGTGCTGCATAAGACCGTAGAGGTGGCGGGGGGCCCGGGTGCCTTCCCTCCGCCGTTCCCCCTGTCGGTGGGGGGGTGGGGGGGATGTGCGGTGTGCCCTCGTGCCTGGACTCGGAGCATAATAGGCGAGAGGGATGCAGAGATCTCATTCAGTGCCCAATCACAGGTACTCATTGCATACGGGGACCTAACATTGCAATATCGAATATTAAGAATACCAGTACCCAAGATAAATAATGGTACCTGCTGAGTGTATACCTAGTCACCAGACTGGGGGGGGTGGGGGGAGAGGGGAGGGAGACTGTTGGGATACACGCTTGTAATGAGAGACTAATCGAACAAAATTGGAAAAGGAGGGAAGTCCAGGTGGCAACTCAGCCCCTGATAGTGTCGCACAAGACCGTGGGGTGGGGAGCGGGGGGGGCCAGGTGCCTTCTCTCCGCCGTTCCCCCTGTCGGTGGGGGAGGGGATGCGCAGGCTGCCCTCGCAGCCTGGACTCGGAGCATAATAGGTGAGAGGGATGCAGGAATCTCGTTCAGTGCCCAATCACATGTACTCATTACATACGGGGACCTAACATGGCAATATCGAAACATTAAGAATACTAGTACCCAAGATAAATAATGATACCTGCTGAGTGTATACCTAGTCACCAGACTGGGGGGGTGGGGGGAGAGGAGAGGGAGACTATTGGGATACACGCTTGTAATGAGGGAAAATCGAATAAAATTGGAAAAGGAGGAAAATCCCAATAATAACTCAGCCCCTGATAGTGCCGCATAAGACCGTAGAGGTCGAACACTAAATAACAGCAATCTTGCGAACTGTTTTAAGATGACACCAGAATAGGCCCTCGTGTAGAAATGTTAATAAAACCAACTATGAACTTGCGGATGGGTTTAGCCATATCCTCAGCCTCATACATAAATATATAAGAAAAAAAAGGAAATACATATAAATAATAGTTCTGTTTAAGCTAATAAGGGAGCATTCAGCCCATAGGCCACACTACAGGAGACGAATGTTTCCAATTCCCACGGTGCACAATTGTCGCACCAGTTTCCCACGACAGGGAACATGTATATATTCACTTTCTACCCCTATCCCTATCATCACTTCCCAGTTATGCTTACCCCAGGTCGAGGCACACTCAACCATACCTCACAAAATAATCACCACTTTCTCAGCAACCACACAGAGAAAACAACCTGAAGATACAAACCATTAATGTATGCGGGTTAAACACACCGCACAAACGACGGGTCCTCATGGACACAGCAAGAAAAGAGAAAATAGACATACTTTGTGTTCAAGAAACACACTTTACACATGCTAAAATACCCACATATGCACTAAGAGACTACCCTATTCAATATCACGCCACATATTCCACCAAATCAAGGGGAGCCTCAATGCTAATACATAAATCACTATCATATGAATTGCTTCAAGTAAAAAAGGACACTCAAGGCAGATACATCGTACTTCATTGTATTATAAATTACATTAAATACACGATAGCCTCTGTATATAGTCCAAACACTAATCAGAGAAACTTTCTACCCAAATTTTTAGTAAAATCCCGAGCCCACAATTACAAAATCTAATACTATGTGGAGACCTAAACCATATTCTGGACCCACACCTGGATACGACAGTACTGAAAGATACCAGGAGACATGCTGCCCTGAAGCCGCAATGTAAAGCTCTAACAAAACTCCTCATGGAATTTAATCTCTATGATGCATGGCGCACAATACACCCAAACAATCGTGAATACACGCACCACTCGAGAGTCCACAAAACTAGTTCACGTATTGATTTCATACTTGTACCGGCACATCTCCTCACCACAATCATAGAATGTAAAATCGGAGACATAACATGGTCAGACCATACACCCACATCATTGACATTACAAGACAAATTCCAGTTTCGGGGGACCTCACCCTGGAAATTGAATGACACTATTTTACATAACCAATCCTTTAAAGATTCACTAGAAAAGGAATTACATCTCTATTTTGCGACAAATTGCACACCCCAAACACAACCACAAAATACATGGGTGGCACATAAAGCAGTAACTAGGGGATTAATCATCAGCCGAGCGGCATACCTGAAGAAAATAGCACAACACGATTATACCTCTTTACTTAAACTCCTCAGAGATCAAACACGTGCCCAGCTTATCTCCCCAACCCAAGAAGGACAGACCAAAATATACCAAACTACAAAAGCAATAAATTACCTATTGTTTCAGAAAACTTCACACATACTAAGTAAACTGAAAATGACACAATATTCACAGGGTAATAAAGCGGGGAAGGCCTAGCATCCTCACTACGGCAAACTCAAGCCCAGTCTAAAATACATCACATGTTCACCCCCACGGGCACCAAAATAACAAATCCTCAACATATAAATGACACTATGGCAGACTTTTATACCAAATTGTATAACCTAGACAAAGATGATGAGACACACCAACCAACGAACCAAGAAATACATGATTTTCTGGACCAGGCCCATCTCCCTAAGATTAACTCATCACAACAAGAGGAGATCCAAAGGCCAATCACCCAGACAGAAATAGAAAAAGCCATTGACTCTTTACCAAAAGGGAAGTCTCCAGGCCCAGGCGGCTTCACGAATTGGTATTACAAATGCTTTAAATCCACCTTATCACCTCACCTAGAAGAGCTGTATAATGCAATCATAAAAACAGGTCACATGCCGCCCGAAATGTTAAAAGCCCACATAGCCACACTACCCAAACCAGGAAAACCACGCAACAAACCACAAAACCTAAGACCCATCTCCCTACTGAACACAGACACAAAACTCCTATCAAAAATACATGCAAATAGACTTTCCACTATTATTCCATCGGTGATTCATAGAGACCGAGTAGGATTTGTAAAGGGCAGACAGGGTTCGGACGGAACACGGAAATTGTTAAATCTAATGTCAAAAGCGCGCAGCTCGGGGAGACCCAGTGTATTCCTCTCACTAGATGCTGAAAAAGCATTTGATAGGGTGCACTGGGGGTTCCTGGAGTCAGTGCTACAAAAACAAAACTTCCCATCAAGTTTCATGTCATTGCTGAAAGCATTATATTCAGTCCCAACGGCCAGTGTAGCTAACAGCGGCTTCACATCAAAGGAGTTTAGCATCACAAATGGATCACGTCAAGGGTGTCCACTCTCCCCCCTGTTATATATTTTGGTCTTAGAACCCCTAGCGCAACACATCTGGGGACATACGGGCATTAAAGGAATAAAAATAGGCAACTTGGAACACAAACTCACAATTTTCGCAGATGACATCATGCTATCCATTGAATTCCCAAACACAACACTACCATGTCTACACAACATACTCACCAAATACAGTGCATGCTCATACTATAAACTCAACATCACAAAAACACAGGCGATGGGTATGCATATACCGACACCAACTTTACTAGACCTGAAAACGAGCTATGCATACGAATGGCGTAAGGATCATCTCACATTCCTGGGTATAGCCTTCACGTCGACATCGCATGCCCTGATGACAGCCAACTACATCAAACTTGTAAATAAATTAAAGAGCCAAATTGCAGGGTGGAAGGGCAAGTATGTCTCCTGGTTAGGTCATATAGCGGCCACAAAAATGATACTATTACCCAAACTCCAGTACTTGTTTCGTACCCTCCATATAAAACTCCCTAAGATCTTCTTACGCGACACACAAGCTATGATTAACGCATTCATATGGAATAACAAAAAACCGAGGGTAGCAGCATCCACACTATACAAACCCTTCAAAAAAGGGGGTACAGGGATACCACACTTGGACACATACTACTCGGCTTCGATCCTTAGTCCCCTGATTATGGCATTCCACCAACAGCAACCACCGGAATGGCTCACGATAGAGGCAACATACACGAAAGGCAACAGTTTAACTGCACTGGTTTGGATACCACAACACAATAGACCTAAATAGAAAGAAATGTTGCCAACCACCAAGCTGTCCTTGTCTATATGGGACACACATAAGACCAAATCGTGGCCTTCACCTTATCCTTCACCAGCTATGAAGCTCCAAGCCCTCACAATTATTCAACGCCAAAGAATGGGCCAAGTATGGCATTACTTCCTTACACCAGATGATAGATAACAACAAACTGATCCCGTTCGCACACCTGCAGATTAAATATAAAATACCACAAACCATGAACTTCAAGTATTTACAGATACAGTCATGGTATCGCAAACACTACCCCATGAACACCACACTCAGGCAGGATTGGCAATTATCGCCTCTTGAGCAATTATGTATACAGGACAAGCCGCCCACTAAACTAATATCCCAATTATACAATATAATTATTCAAAGACTTTATACTGCAAAGCCCTCTTTTCTCTCACACTGGGAAACAGACCTCCAAAAGAAATTGGACGACTCCCAATGGAGCCGCATATTTATGGCAAATAGGAACTTGACCCTATGCACCACACATATAGAAATATCTAGGAAGTTGTTATATCGCTGGCACCTGGTTCCATCCAAATTAAAACACTTCAATCCTCAAGCCTCGGGGCAATGCTGGAGGTGCAAACAGCAGCCGGGCACTGTATATCATATATGGTGGTCTTGCCCGAAAATAACACCGTTCTGGACTGAAATTGCGAAGTTAATCACAGAGTCCTCAAGATTAATGATGCCCCTCCAACCCGAACAATATCTGCTACAACTATTCCCACAAAACATCACAAAAACCGTAAGATACTTGATTTATCATATACTCATTGCAGCACTACAAACAATCAGTAGAAACTGGTTAGCATCTCACACACCGACCTTAACAGAATGCACCCTGATTATAGAATCCTCTAAACTATATGAAACCATAGCCAGGAAAACAAGGCCTGCACAAAATTTTTTGGTAGAGGCTTGGGATTTGTGGGATAACTATAATAAGCAAATAACCCTAAATATCGCAAAGTGAGAAGAACAAAATGGAACTCCAGTATTAACTGGAACTGCTAGTTGAAACATAGGCCTTTTCTATCTCGACCATACCTCCCCCCCCTTCCCCTACCTACCCCACAATCCCTATGTTTACACCAAAAACAGAAATGTACGAAGTGCAGCGGAATTACTATAGTGAAAGTAAATACGGGAAATAGGCTAATAAATGTAACTGCTTGTAATAAATGTATGACATATGAATGACAAATACTAGACTTGTACAAAATGATGTCGGTTCAAGACAGTGACAACATGATGTAAAAAACAAAAAAAAAAATGTAGCAGAATTTACTTATGGGTTAGGTCCTCTCCTCGCAGCAGAAAGGAAGGGCCAGGAAATAGAACTTTGAAATTGGTGTAAATAGAACCTCTCCATCCGGCAGTCGTTTCTCATGGTCTCAAGGTTCAGTCCCTAATCCCTAAAGACCAAGCAAACAGTGCAGATGTAAGAGTGACCTGGTTCTGACCTACCTCTCTTCCAGAGTGACATTTGTCAGCTGGATACATGGGGCAAGCTAGGGCTAAGCCTCTTTCTCTGATGACCCAGTAAACAGCACTTGCATAAGGTTACTTCTTGGGTGTGCTTCTTTTATGAATACCACCATATGGAGGTATAATTTAAACCTTCCTCCTCTGGTGATAACGAATGGCATATACAGTATGCCCATAGTTTAAGCGGTCTGTTGTTCAAATCCTCATTAGCCCCTGAAATACTGACCTGCATCAATTTTTCTCCAAGGCTGTTTAGTATGTTTCCCCACCTCAAGTATAATTACCTGGGTTTCTGTTTTTTGAGTTTCTCTAAGTTGCTTACATCAGTCTTCCTTCTAACAAATAGGAGTATTTAGGGAAGTTTATACATGCAATGTTGCAGTTTACGAAATAACGCTTGTGACGTAATACCCCATCACTTGTAGCATACTTTAAAACTTTTCCTTTTTATCAATTTGGGAGTTATTTTATCTAAACCCAATTGGTTTGACTCCTGAACAAAGACTACCCATTAAGTCTCGACTAATGTATGGGGGAAAAGATATACCAGCTATAATTACTTCAACGATTGGAGAGAGCTACTACATTAGGAAAGGGAGTCTGTGGCGATGATACTCTGGTGGTCCACCACAGTCTGATTATGGATATCCTGGCTGTAGAAAGTCTGCTTAAATACCACATTTTGGAAGACATAAAAGAGGCCAATAACCATGGTAAGAGTAAGCTTCCTTGGGTGACTTATTGAAATACACACTTGTTTATGTCATGGGTTTAAAAGCCTGACTCTAACTCCACGCAGATACTTATTCTTATCAAAGCATGTTGCATTGATTGCTGTTATCTGTGCATTTTAGCACATAAGCAGGCTTTTTTAGAGAGTTGAATAGTAGTATATTGTTTGGATCTTCTTGCTTATCTGAATCAGCTTAAAAGTTCAAGATCTCTCTGTATGAGCTGGTGTGAATACACACAGCCTCAGTATATGTATCCATCGTGTGCTCTATTTATGAGTTACTGTGAAGACACTGTCTAAGTATGTATCCTCTACATTCTCTGTGTATACGTTGGTGTGAAGACACTGCCACAGGGGTACTACAGGGGTCAGCAACCTATGGCATGTGTGTCATGCTTGGCACTTGAGATGTATTTGCACTGTACTCAAGGCTCCCAGAGTCAAACAGCCTCTGGCCTTTCAGTAGTCCCTTTCAGGAGCTGGTGTGGAGACATAGTGGCATTGAATATAGCAGATTTAGCCTTTGTGTGATGTTTTGTTGAAACACAGTCTTGGTATATGAGACTATTACCACTGTATAAGAGTTGATGTTAAGACACACCCTCAATATATGGAAATTATATCTCTGTGTATAAGGTGAGGTTTAACCACATCCTCAGTATATTCTGTGTGCAAGATGGAGTTCTTATACAACCCAATATATACAAAGTCTTAGTATATTTAGTAGATGCAACTGATATAAGATCTGTGTATGAGCTAAAAAGTAATAGACCAGTTCCATCAAAACAAATGTACTTTTCACTGGGTAAGTACCAATTACAAAAAGGTGGATTCTCTACTTTAGTTTTCTAAATGAAGAGGATAAGAGAAACATGCTTCCTTTTACATTAGAGTTCTCCTCCCACACTTCTTTTGGGCTGAGCCATTGACCAGTTTACATGGACTGCAGGTGTTACTGAACCTGTCTGATATTTGTTATATTCAGTATTAGGTTATTGGAACCCTTGTAAACCTTATGTCTGTCAGTCCCTTTAAAGTTTGTCATTGATGGCATGCTCTTGGCTCTTAAGGGGTTAAGGATCTGAATGTCTCACATATTCCCCTGTTGTAAGTTGGAATAGTAGGAACATTATTTATTATGTATTTTCTGCAAGAAAATGTACTATCTTCTTTTTCTTATTATTATTGGTATTTATATAGCGCAAACATATTCCGCAGCGCTTTACAATATTCTAAATGAGGTGAAGATTTAACAATAAATGTGATATTTAGAAAATGATGCAGGAACAATAGGTTGAAGAAGCCAAGTATATGGCTGTTTTGATGATGGCGTTAGTAAGAGGTTCGAATGGTGCTGTATCCAGTAAGTCTGACATAAGTTTGAATAACTGTATGTCAATTGGTAATCTACATTGTGGGGTAGGACCGTTTGTCTTGGATATGCCCTTGATGGGGTAGGATGTGAGGAAGCTTGGGTTGTTGGGAAAAGTTGAGAGCATGTGGTGTTGGATGCCCATTAGGTATAACTTAGGTGTTATGTGATAGCTTCAATTTGAGGTGCCAAAAAGTGGCAAAAGCCACCAAGGTTGTTATGTCGAACAAGTTAGCAAGGTGGTGCTCTGTCATGAATCTATGATACAAGAAAAACGCTCTGTCATATGCTTTATGCATGTTTTTGGATAAGACAAGTTTTGTCAACCCTTTGCTATGGTGTAGTAATTCTTCTAATCCATAATTAGATCTTGGAGCAGGGGGGTGGTCGTGGCCAGTACTGAAGCAGTAGGTTGGGACCTTCTGAATGCCTGAAATTGAAAACGAGAACTGGTCAGCAGCAATGTTAAAAATGCCTGGGACACGGTAGCATACCAGATAAAACTGGTGACAGGCTGCCAACCCCCGTCAGTTTCCTGATAAACCTCATAATCATTGAGGATGAGCAGCCTTTATATATTATGTAGCAGATTGCCAAGTTATCTTAAAAGCATCGCACCGGTCTCCCTGCCCATAAATGGCCAGATGTCAATGCTGCTGCTACTGTAGTATAAATCTCAAACAATGCTGAGTTCTTGTAGAACCCCTCTGTGTCACACTTCTTGTGGCCAACTACCCCAAAGCCATTTGTTTCCGAAAATTGCTGCAAAACCAGTGGATGCTGCCCGCGTCTGTCCAAATGCTGGGGGAGTCTACGGATACCTGAGGGAAGAACATGCTTCTCCCGTTCCAATTTGCGAGAAACATGTAGAGGTCTGCTGTGGCCTAATGGTCAAGGGGGATACGGCTGTTGTCATCGGGGAATGTGGGGAGGAGGCTCAGGAGCCTTGAAATGAAAGCTCTGCCTTGTGGAATATTACACATAGCGAAATTTAGTGAGTCAATTAGTGATTGCAGTTCCTTCCTGTTACATGAGCCAGTGTGTATGTAGTAGTTTATGTCGTGTCGAATACTGGTGATTTTATCCTGTGGTAGGCTGGATCCATGGCTACTGAGTCAAGCTGTATCCCAAGAAAATGGTTATGGTGTCTGATCCTTCTGTCTTTTTAGACACTGGTACCCCAAGTGAGTGAAATAAGTGTACCGCCTTGTTTAGACTGCGTGAAGGGGATGCATTGCTTTCTATGAAGAGAAAATCTTACAGATAGTGTATGTCATTATGGCACCGGCTTGTATTTAGGAGCAGCCATCACAAGGTCTCCGCAAAAGTGTAAAAAATGTTCAAGCTACTCTTTTGAGCTGAAAGTGAGCCTCGTAAAAAAATAGTAGAGACCCTTCCATTTAATGCCATGCAGGTGCCATAACGATGGATGAATGGGCAGTAACTTAAATGCATTTACAATGTCTGTCTTGCTATGCCCGCAGATATAATAGTGGTCACTGCATCGTCGATCGTAGAGTACTGCAGTGAGAATTCTTCAGAGGGGATCAGAGAGTTAAGGCTAGGGAATGCAGAAGAATGTGGTGCAGAGAGATCTATAATCAATCTCTGCTTGTTTGTGTTTTTCCCCGTGACCAAACCAATAGGGTTAGTCATCCAGCAAGAAAAGAGGGGTTCTTTGAATGGCCTTAAGACAAACCCTTGCTCTTGTTCAATCAGTAGTAACGCCTCCACTGCCTCTGTGTCGGGCATGGCTGAATGTAGGTTGTTAGATTCTCAAGTCCCCCCTGGCATGTAGATAAGACCCGTGTGGAAACCCTGGGAACAACCTGTTATTAGATACTCCACCAGACGTTTTGATGGGTGAGTGGACAGTAGCTCTGCTAGAACGTCAATATTAACTGATGTCAGATAAGGTTTCAGAGGCATTTTATTCGGGCACATGGCTTTCGCATGTGCCCTGAAACAATGAGAGCATATATGTAATAGACAACATGCGCTATATGCACAAGCCTCCACATTAAAGTTATTACAAATCTGGGACTTGCCTAGGTAAACATTCGGACGACCAAGTTTATGCCTACCTTGCTTCTCTACCTTTAACCCCTTAAGGACCAAACTTCTGGAATAAAAGGGAATAATGACATGTCACACATGTCATGTGTCCTTAACCCCTTAAGGACCAAACTTCTGGAATAAAAGGGAATCATGACGTGTCACACACGTCATGTGTCCTTAAGAGGTTAAGGGGTTAACGTGCCTGGGATGGCAGTTGCTGGGGCAGTGTCAAGTGTAATTGGGCAGAGATTAGCTGCGTGTTTGGTTGCTGTACATATTGCACAAGCTGGGGTCCTCAGCTTCCCAGTTGGCTCCAATCCATCCTTACATTGTACTGAGCAAGAGCTGCTGATGCCTTTGTTGCAAATGAACGGTGGTAGTCATAAAAAGACGTTCCACCGTATTTGTTGCCTAGATCCACCAGCTTGTGCATATAAAAGTCCAGCTCCTCTCTTCTATGTGGGTACACAGAACATAGCACATCCCTGTAAATCCAAACAGCAATCACAAAGTCTAGAATTGATAGTTTTTTGTTCGGGCCTCTAGCCTTCAGAACCACCGAGATATCCCTGTATGAGTAAGAACGATTCTCTATGACATCCTGAGAGGCAATCAGAAGTAAGACAAGATTAATGTCTTTGCCCTCCAGGATGTCCTTTTTAAGATTCGCTGGTATCATGTGTTAATGACCTGTAACCCCAAGCTGGTGGGTGTAATTGTAACGGACCGTTTTGCTCAAAAGGGGATAAAAATCGTTTAGGCGATAATCCCCTTTTTCCTAGACCAGCAGCTACTGCAAGCACCAATCTCCCGAACTGCTAACTGTACGAATTCTGGAAACTCCCGAACTGGAAACACACGAACCCTGGATTCAGCCAAACAGGAAAAGCATACAATCCGCTTACACTCCTGACAGTCAGCATACAATCCAATTCCCCCAAAAACGAGATGAAACATCGGTTTGAGGGTCAAGCAGAATCTGTTTTACTGAGGGCTACCTGCCCAGTATTTATGCAGGTCTCCCACCTGGTGCACACTCCCCTAAGGGACCAAATGGGAGACTGAAACCACAGACAGACATGTATCACTTTAGTACACACAGCCACAATACTTTCCCACAATGCATCCTGGCTTCCTCCTCTCTGTCCTGGAGATAATTGGAGAAGTAATTAAATTATCTCCCAGGACAAAGGCAAAACTCCATTACACACGTGGGGACACAAAGACAGACTATCACTTTAAAATACATAAAGACACATTTTATACATAAAACACAGACATGTAACATATCCTCAGATGTCTCAGGTCTGAGTGCACATTATTAGGTGAATGGCACTCAGACCACCCGAATACAGTTTAATTGCCATGGAGCTAAAGTCTTTAATTATACGAACAGGCTCCATGGCTGTGCTATCTGGGTTAAAACATTCACATAAAACAAACTACTGAATTTACATGCATTCACCAAATCCATACGAATTAGAACCAGGGGCTGGAGGTTATATTTCAACTGTCAAAAGTAAAGACAAATAAGTCAATGGGACCTGATGGAATACACCCAAAGTTATTAAAAGACCTTAGTGGTGTACTAGCAAAACCATTAACAGATTTATTTAACCAATCATTGCTAACAGGAGTAGTCCCAGAAGATTGGAAGATAGCAAATGTTGTGCCCATTCACAAGAAATGTAGTAGTGAGGAGTCGGGCAACTATAGGCCAGTAAGCCTTACTTCAGTAGTGGAGAAAGTAATGGAAACCATGTTAAAGGATAGGATTGTTGAACATCTAAAAATACATGGATTTCAAGATCAGAGACAACATGGGTTTACTTCAGGGAGATCATGCCAAACTAATCTTACAGATTTTTTTTGATTGGGTAACTCAAATAATAGATCAGGGTGGTGCAGTAGACATTGCTTACCTAGATTTCAGTAAGGCTTTTGACACTGTTGCACATAGAAGGCTTATCAATAGAGATGTCCCGAATAGTTCGCTGGCGAATGGTTCCTGGCGAACATAGCTTGTTCGCGTTCGCCACAGCGGGCGAACATATGCGATGTTCGGTACGTCCCCTATTCGTCATCATTGAGTAAACTTTGACCATGTACCTCACAGGCAGCAGACACATTCCAGCCAATCAGCAGCAGACCCTCCCACCTCCTGGACAGCATCCATTTTAGATTAATTCGGAAGCTGCATTTTTAGTGAGAGGAGGGACAGAGTAACTGCTGCTGATTTAAAAGGGAAATCAATAGCTAGGCTAGTGTATTCAGTGTCCACTACAGTCCTGAAGGACTCATCTGATCTCTGCTGTAAGGACAGCACCCCAAAAAGCCCTTTTTAGGGCTAGAACATCAGTCTGCTTTTTTTTTTCCTGTGTAATCTAATTGCAGTTGCCTGCCAGCCAGCATGTGTGTCAGGCTCACAGCGTATACTGTGCCCACTTGCCCAGTGCCACCACTCATATCTGGTGTCACAATAGCTTAAATTTAAAAAAAGCAAAAACTTTTTTGACTGTAATATAATAGCAGTCAGTTTCCTTCACACATGTGCGTTTCAGGGCTTGCCAGGGCACAGTGTCACACCAGTGCAACTCATATCTGGTGTAACAGTAGTGTACATTAAAAACAAAAAACTAGAAATTTGACTGTGAAATAATAGCAGTCAGTTTCCTTCACACATCTGTGTTTCAGGGCCTGCCAGAGCACAGTGTCACACCAGTGCAACTCATATCTGATGTAACAGTAGTGTACATTTAAAAAAAAACTAGACATTTGACTGTGAAATAATAGCAGTCAGTTTCCTTCACACGTGTGCATTTCAGGGCCTTCCAGGGCACAGTGTCACACCAGTGCAACTCATATCTGGTGTAACAGTAGTGTACATTAAAAAAACTAGAAATTTGACTGTGAAATAATAGCAGTCAGTTTCCTTCACACGTGTGCGTTTCAGGGCCTGCCAGGGCACAGTGTCACACCAGTGCAACTCATATCTGGTGTAACAGTAGTGTACATTTAAAAAAAAAAAAAACTAGAAATTTGACTGTGAAATAATAGCAGTCAGTTTCCTACACACGTGTGCGTTTCAGGGCCTGCCAGGGCACAGTGTCACACCAGTGCAACTCATATCTGGTGTAACAGCAGTGTACATTTAAAAAAAATATACAATTTTGACTGTAATAGATTGAATAGCAGTTAGTTGTCTGCAAGCGTGTGTGTCAGGCCTACAGCGTCTACTCTGCCAACTTCTGCCAGTGCACATTGCCACTCATATCTGTTGCCACAGTAGCTTGCACGCATAGTACCACTAATTGAAAAAAAAAAATGACAGGCAGAGGCAGGCCACCCCGCAGGGGCCGTCGTGGTCGTGGTTCTTTGATTCCCTTTGGCCCTAGAATAATGCCCAGTGTTCAGAGGCCACGTACCCTGAACTCGAAAAGATCTGAGGACATAGTTGACTGGCTAACACAGGACACCCAATCTTCTACAGCTTCCGCTCGGAACCTTGACGCACCATCCTCCTCCAGCTTAGCTTCGGGCACCTCTCAAGTTACCACTCGCCCGCCTGCCGCCACCACCAACACTAGCACCACAGCCGCTTCACTTGATCTGTCAGAGGAGTTATTTACACATCAGTTGGAAGAAATGAGTGATGCGCAACCATTATTGCCAGAGGATGTAGATAACAGGGATATGTCTCAGTCAGGCAGCATTACACACATGGACGTACGGTGTGATGATGATGATGATGTTGTACCCACTGCTGCTTCCTTTGCTGAGTTGTCAGATACAAGTGAAGCGGTTGATGATGACGATGTGTCCATGGATGTCACGTGGGTGCCCGCTCGGCAAGAAGAAGAACAGAGCAAAGGTTATTCCATTTGAAAAAGTCCTTTTGTGACGAAACGCGTTATGGATATTTAAAAATTGTGTTTTTTATATATTAAAGTATTTTTGGTCATTTGCTTGTGCCAATTATCTTTTTTATAGACACATAACCTTTCTTTTTTACCCTGGCTTTTTATTGTTATTTTATTTATTTTTTATTGGTTTTATAAGAAACCTTGAAAATTCCTGGAAGTTTCCTGTACTTAAAAGAAATCCTTAGGTGGGGATTAATCCACCCAAGCTGTCATCATAGAGCAGTGGGTCTGCTCTCGCTTTGTAAGTACATTCTTTTATTATTTTATCAATATTGCCATACAGTGAGCACTATTGGCTGTTTTCTTTTATCCCGAGAATTGGACACCATTCACGGAGAGGAACCTGCTTTATATCCCATAAGCGGGGATTAAACCGCTGTACGCGCTTCATTCCAGAGCTGGACATTAGCTCTGGTAAATGTGAGTTTTATACTATTATTTTTTACGTCTATATTTGAATTTTACATACTACACCATTGGCCGTCTCTCTTTCTCTTTTTATCTTTCATAATAAGTGGAACCACTACAATAGTAGAAGACCTCATCTATCAAAGGACACTTGTAAGAAAAAACTGTTGGACTTTCTTTACTTTTAATTGGACTTTATTTCGTGTGCGCAGCATTTTTTATTGTTTTTATTTATCTTGTTTCAAAGGGTTTGAGGGATCCCCTTTTTTAAGGTTGCTGCCTAATAGTTATCTAGCGCTGTCTCTTTCCTTTTTATTTATTACACACATGGACGTATGGTGTGATGATGATGATGTTGTACCCGCTGCTGCTTCCTTTGCTGAGTTGTCAGATACAAGTGAAGTGGTTGATGATGACGATGTGTCCGTGGATGACACGTGGGTGCCCGCTAGAGGAGAAGAAGAACAGGGGGAAAGTTCAGATGGGGAGACAGAGAGGAGGAGGAGACGAGTTGGAAGCAGGGGGAGGCCGTCGCAAGGAGCTAGTGGCACAGTCAGACAGCATGCATCGGCACCCGGGGTCAGCCAGACAGCACGCCAATCAACGCATGCTGTTGCCACCACCAGAATGCCGTCATTGCAGAGCTCAGCATTGTGGCATTTTTTGTGTGTCTGCCTCTGACAACAGCGATGCCATTTGCAACCTGTGCCAAAAGAAACTGAGTCGTGGGAAGTCCAACACCCACCTAGGTACAACTGCTTTGCGAAGGCACATGATCGCACATCACAAACGCCTATGGGATCAACAAACGAGTACAAGCAGCACACAAACTCAAAGCCGTCATCCTCCTCCTGGTCCAGCATCTTCAGCCACGTCAACCACTGCTGTCCTCCTTGCCCCCTTTCAACCATCCGCCACTCAGTCTCTCGCCTTGAGCAGTTCCTGCTCATCTGCCCACAGTCAGTGTCACAAAGTCACCCCCTTGCCCGGCATCTGACAGCTGGCTTGTCTGAACTCTTAGCCCACCAGCTTTTTCCATACAAACTGGTGGAGTCTGAGGCGTTCCAAAAATTTGTAGCTATTGGGACACCGCAGTGGAAGGTACCCGGACGAAATTTCTTTGCACAAAAGGCAATCCCCAACCTGTACTCAATTGTGCAAAAGGAAGTAATGGCATGTCTGGCACACAGTGTTGGGGCAAGGGTCCATCTGAACACTGATACCTGGTCTGCAAAGCATGGTCAGGGCAGGTTTATCACCTACACTGCGCATTGGGTAAACCTGCTGATGGCTGCCAAGCATGGAATGCGTGGCTCTGCAGAGGAGTTGGTGACACCGCCACGACTTGCAGGCATTCCTGCTGCCACCTCCTCTACTCCTCCTACTCCATCCTCTTCCATAACCTCCTCGGCTGAGTCCTCTTCTGCTGCTGCGTCTTGCTCCACATCAACGGCACCCTCCAGCTCCCCAGGTACAATACCACATCCAGGATACGGCAGTGTCACGCCGTCTTGGGGTTGACTTGCCTGAAAGCAGAGAGTCACACTGGACCAGCACTCCTGTCCGCCCTGAATGCACAGGTGGATCAGTGGCTGACTCTGCACCAACTGGAGATCGGCAAAGTGGTTTGTGACAACGGAAGAAATTTGTTGGCGGCATTGAATTTGGGCAAGTTGACACATGTGCCGTACATGGCACATGTGTGTAATCTGATCGTACAACGCTTTGTGCATAAGTACCCAGGCTTACAGGACGTCCTGAAGCAGGCCAGGAAGGTGTGTGGCCATTTCAGGCGTTCCTACACGGCCATGGCGCACCTTTCAGATCTCCAGCGGCGAAACAACATGCCAGTGAGGCGCTTGATTTGCGACAGCCCGACACGTTGGAATTCAACACTCCTAATGTTCGACCGCCTGCTCCAACAAGAAAAAAGCTGTTAACGACTATTTTTATGACCGGGGTGCTAGGACAGCCTCTGTGGAGCTGGGAATTCTTTTGCCACGTTACTGGACGTTCATGCGCAATGCCTGTAGGCTCATGCGTCCTTTTGAGGAGGTGACAAACCTAGTCAGTCACACCGAAGGCACCATCAGCGACATCATACCAT
This sequence comes from Pelobates fuscus, assembly GCF_036172605.1. Classification (NCBI taxonomy): domain Eukaryota; kingdom Metazoa; phylum Chordata; class Amphibia; order Anura; family Pelobatidae; genus Pelobates; species Pelobates fuscus. The sequence goes on along the minus strand of NC_086321.1, from coordinate 163,812,265 downwards.
TTGTTTTCTTCCTGGAGCGTGCCCTGCGAAGAGTGCTGGATCAGGCCGTAGATGAGCGTGAAGAGGAAGAGTTGTGGTCACCATCACCACCAGAAACAGCCTTATCAGCATCGCTTGCTGGACCTGCGGCAATGCTGGAAGAGGATTGTGAGGAAGAGGAGTCAGAGGAGGAATGTGGCTTTGAGGAGGAGGAGGAAGACCAACCACAACAGGCATCCCAGGGTGCACGTTGTCACCTATCTGGTACCCGTGGTGTTGTACGTGGCTGGGGGTAAGAACATACCTTCAGTGAGATCACTGAGGTCGAGAAATGGGACAGGAGTAGCTCGGCATCCAACCTTGTGCAAATGGGGTCTTTCATGCTGTCGTGCCTGTTGAGGGACCCTCGTATAAAAAGGCTGAAGGAGAATGACCTGCACTGGGTGTCCATGCTACTAGACCACCGGTATAAGCAGAAAGTGCCTGAAATGTTATCAAATTACTGCAAGTCGGAAAGGATGCAGCAGTTCCAAAATAAATTAAAAAGTATGCTTTACACAGCGTATAAGGGTGATGTCACAGCACAACGGGAATCTAACAGGGGAAGAGGTGAAAGTAATCCTCCTCCTCCCATGACCACGCCGGCAAGGACAGGACTCTTTACAGACGTGTTGTTGATGGAGGACATGTGGAGCTTTTTAAGTCCTACGCATCGCCACAGCCCTTCGGGGTCCACCCTCAGAGAACGACTCGACCGACAGGTAGCAGACTCGACAGTTTTTAGTTTTCCCACATATTGTAGACCGCAGGTGCAGCTCAATATAAACAATATGCGGTCTACAATATGTGGGACAAAATAAAAGAATGTTAAAAACAAGATTAAGCGAACATATTTACAATATTAACAGGAAATTCGAAAAACACTCACTCTCAGAACATTTTAGAAGTCATCTTAACAGCGACCCAGGGTCTCTATCGTACTGTGGGATTCAGAATGTCAAAGTCCCCATGGGGGGGACCTTATAAAAGATTTATTATATAAAAAAATGTACTGGATCTACACATTAAAAACTTTGGCACCTTTTGGACTGAATGCAGAGTTGGAAATGCTACATATTTTATGAAGCAAGTTTGTATGATTTTTAATTTTATTAACATTACCCGTTTTTTATTTTTAGTGGATTTTTAGTATACATTTTTATTTGATCACCAAGATTCGTTTTATGTTACCCTGATTAGTGAACTGTAAGATTTTTTCAGTTTATTCTCGGCCGCATATAAATAGGGTTTGCATTTTCAAATGCTATTCGTACAGACACTTTTATGTACGAACTATCCAATTTATCTGAGTACAATAAGCATCCCCTATAGCTTTTTATCACCATGCATTTGTTGGGATCACTGCTTTGAATTAATATATGTTTACAACTGTTTTTATTTAAAAATATATTTTTATGAAGTGGATGCAAACAGGACTAGTTTCGTTAAAAGACAGTTTAATTTAGGTAAAGGGTTAATTATATTTTATAAACCTTTAAACGGAATCAATCTAGGTTTGAGGTTGTAGTGTATGTAATTTTTCAGGAGAAAGAAAACTATAAAGGATAATGGTTATACCCCAGTATAAGGATGAAAATTTAAGCTAATCACCATCATAAAATAACCTTAAATCGATTAAATCGATATGCTGTCTCTGCATATGGAACAACCCTGGTTAGAAGACATCAGGCTGGAGATGTCTACTTTCGTTACATAGACACTAAAAAATAAAAAAATGTTTAACTATAGTATATAAATATAGTAGTATGAGCTGTTTGTACATATATTTATATGTGTGTTAGACAGATTGGAAGACAGGAAATTCCTTTCTTCCTTCGTATGTTTTCATATTACAACTGTTTTTATTTTTATGTTAAGAATATTACCATGGTGTATATTTTAATTTTTATATACTTTGTATATCCGCTAGATACGAAATACGAAATTGTTTGATTTCATGTCTAATCAATTTGGATCAGTCAGTAGGAACTGTCTTATTACAGAACAGACCTAAATGGTACACCTTTATTAAACATGTTAAGATGGTCTGCTTGTAACGAAGAGAAGTCATCAACTGTATTTTAATATGTTTTTAAGTAAGAATTCATTAGATACCAATACTTTGGTTTATATAAATACAAATATGGTAAAGGATAATGTTTATAGGTCACCATGAAAACAGAATCATGTAATTGAATCATGTGATTTGAAAATATACCAATTGATTTTTAATTGAAAGGTGTAGATGTGTTTTTGGCGGGACTTTTGAATTTGCTACAGCACAGCAGTATCTGGAAGTCGGTGTTCTTGTGAAGGACGGATCCAAGTGCACAGGATCGGTTCGGATAAGATTTATCCACGGAGCGGTAACATCCTATTCTTCCATTGATACTCTGTTTCAATTTTGCTTTGACTGTGAACCTTAGAGATAAGCTTCACAACACATTATTGTAAGAGTTTCTCTTATGGAGGGGGGGTTTCTTATGGGAATAAAAATTGTAACGTTTTTATGCTATGTCAGTTTCCTTTTTTTCAAGGTCTGGATACGTATAAAGACACAGACTTGCCATATGTGCTACTGTTACAGTAACTAATCCCTGTGGATTCTTGAAAGTACCCCTACATAACATTGGAACTGAAACTCTTTGCTGAATGGTTATTTTGTTGTGCTGGACCCTTTTTTTAAAAAAAACAGGGGCATACCCACTAAGAGCTGATACTGAATTTATTTTTATTTCTTGTCCTATGGGATGTTCTAAAACTTGGGAAGGTTTTTATTGTATCTAGCAGCTTTTCTTAATAATTTTCTTGTGGATAATTGAATTTGGAGCATTGTCTTAGAAAGTCCACTGTTTTATTTATTTATTTTTTCACCTTGCGCTCTCTATTCTGTGTGTTTTATCGATACAACATCATACCTGATGTTTTAAACCACGTTATTCCAAACAATTTAGGAATATTAGGTGATTTATGCCCTTTATAGATTAAAAACAGACTCTGCATCAACTATGTAATTTTCCATGGATCCCCCTCCGGCATGCCACAGTCCCGGTGTTAGTCCCCTTGAAACAACTTTCCCATCACTATTGTGGCCAGAAAGAGTCCCTGTGGGTTTTAAAATTCGCCTGCCTATTGAAGTCTATGGCGGTTCGCCCGGTTCGCCCGTTCGCGAACATTTGCGGAAATTCGCGTTCGCCGTTCGCTAATGGAAAAAAATATTTTTGCGACATCTCTACTTATCAATAAATTGCAATCTTTAAGTTTGGATTCCAATATTGTTGAATGGGTAAGACAGTGGCTGAGTGACAGGCAACAGAGGGTTGTAGTCAATGGAGTATTTTCGAAGCTTGGGCTTGTCACCAGTGGGGTACCTCAGGGATCTGTGCTTGGACCCATTCTCTTTAATATTTTTATTAGTGATATTGCAGAAGGTCTTGATGGTAAGGTATGTCTTTTTGCTGATGATACTAAGATATGTAACAGGGTTGATGTTCCAGGAGGGATAAGCCAAATGGCAAATGATTTAGGTAAACTAGAAAAATGGTCAGAAATGTGGAAACTGACATTTAATGTGGATAAGTGCAAGATAATGCATCTTGGACATAAAAACCCAAAGGCAGAGTACAGAATATTTGATAGAGTCCTAACCTCAACATCTGAGGAAAGAGGATGATTATTTCTGATGAATTAAAGGTAGTCAGACAATGTAATAGGAAAGGGGGTGATTATTTCTGATGACTTAAAGGTAGTCAGAAAATGTAATAGAGCAGCAGGAAATGCTAGCAGAATGCTTGGTTGTATAGGGAGAGGTATTAGCAGTAGAAAGATAGAAGTGCTCATGCCATTGTACAGAACACTGGTGAGACCTCACTTGGCGTATTGTACCCAGTACTGGAGACCGTATCTTCAGAAGGATATTGATACTTTAGAGAGAGTTCAGAGAAGGGCTACTAAACTGGTTCATGGATTGCAGGATAAAACTAACCAGGAAAGGTTAAAGGATCTTAACACGTATAGCTTGGAGGAAAGACGAGACAGGGGGGGGATATGATAGAAACATTTAAATAAAAAGGGAATTAACACAGTAACAGAGGAGACCATATTTAAAAGAAAAACTATCACAACAAGAGGACATAGTCTTAAATTAGAGGGGCAAAGGTTTAAAAATAACATCAGGAAGTATTACTTTACTGAGAGGGTAGTGGATGCATGGAATAGCCTTCCAGCTGAAGTGTTAGAGGTTAACACAGTAAAGGAGTTTAAGCATGTGTGGGATAGGCATAAGGCTATCCTAACTATAAGATAAGGCTAAGGACTAATGAGTAATTTACATATGGTTTAGTTTATTAAGTTAGTGACTACTGTCCTTGTCTCAACAGCCATTGAATAAGAAAACAAAATATATATATATATATATGGTGTGCCCCCCTTGACATTTCAATATTGAATTCAAATACTATTCTAGTTTCAATGCTTACAGTCTTGCCTATATGATGAGAGTGAAATTATATATTCATTTGGTTCAGCACTCCATCTTTTAGGGCTGGTTATTACATATTTACTTCAATAAAAAGCACTGTCCAGTGTAGTGGTGGAATCAGCTTCTTATCTGCTCTAAAATTATACCTGCATAGTCATAAATTGTATTTATTTATTTTTAATAAATGCTGTTTCTCTAATTTTACTTTGTTAACAACTTTAAATTGTTTTGGGTTGATTTACATCCCACAATATTTACATGGTGATGAGAGGAGTGTGTCTTTTTTTCTGTCTCCATAACTTCAACCCCAGGGCAGGAACCTATGAGTTTATTATTATTCATGATCACAGTTCAGTTTGACACAGTGATAATGGTTCAGCATACATACAATAAAGAAAGAAGTCTGCCACGCTCTCCTTGTGCTCTTCCTACCTCTCCAAGCACTCCTTCAGTGTTTCTTTCTCTGGCTCTGCCTCTTCTCCACAATCCCTCTCTCTGTTGGTGTTCCCCAAGGGTCTGTCCTTGGTCCCCTATTGTTCTCAATCTAAACTGCCTTCCTTGGTAAACACATCAGCTCCTTCAACTTCCAGTATCATTTCTATGTGGATGACATGCAAATGTATCTGTCCTTCCCTGATTTCTCACCAACCCTCCTGACTCGTGTCTCTGACTGCCTCTCCGCTATTTCCAACTGGATGGCTGCTTATTTCCTTCAACTGAACCTGTCAAAAACAAACTGAACTTCTGGTCTTCCCTCCCTCAAGTGTTGCTACTCCATTGTCTGCTTCCCTCCAAGTCAATGGTGCTACCATACGCTGCCTAGGTATTCTCTTTGACTCCGACCTCTCCTTCACCCCTCCTGTCCAATTAATCAGCAAATCCTACCGCTTCCATCTGAAAGACATTATGCGCATCCAACCCTATTTAACCCCTCAAATGGCAAAGGTGCCTGTGCACCTTGACTACTGTAATCTGCTTCTTACGTGTTTCCAACTTGCCCCATTATAAGAAAGCGGCACGTTAGTGCAAGTGTTCCCAATTGGTGGGAACTAGAGTGTGTCTGCAGACCCAGGAGGGCATAACCCTTGTATATATACAAAAAAATAACGAAAGAACGTGAGCCCAAGCTGAAAACAGCTTCAGGAGCACTAGGGAAAGGTGCTGCAGGGACGATTCTACCTGATATGGCAAACTTAAAAAATCAACTTTATTGTGGGCACCATAGCGAATATATGATCCCAATAAAAAATATATACAAATAGAGAAAGGAAACTTAATATACCACAACCACTATGAACCAAATGGGGAAACAGTATAGAATAGGCTGTACCTATAGAAAGATATAGAGAGCCTATACATAGAGCTAGTCGAACCTGTAGAAACCAGCCCTGCTGTATACTGCCTTTCAGTAGAAACACTCTATGTGGAGAGGCTGAAAATGTATACGCTTAGGCTAGGAATCAGGTACTAAGCAGCGTAGAGATATGCTCTTTATGGCAACTGCCTATATGACAGGGATAAATGAGTGTGTAGGAAAGGAGAGAACAGAGTATCTCTTTTGCACTTAGGAAATTGTGACAGAACGAACTTGATCCAAATAGACTGGGCAAATGCTGCAGAGCTTAATAAGAACGAAAGTTGCAACAAAATATGCTTGGTCTAAGTAGTGGATCACTGTAGGTCAACAATAGAGAACACTCAACCCTGTCTATAAAGGAACTAAATGTTGCTTTTAAAAGAGAGTCTAGTCTCCGCACTGAAAACACTCAAAACAGTGATGATGATTACAAAAAAGGGAAGGTGTACAGATGGTTCAGGAAAACTACAAGGGCAGATTCTGATCAGTACATGACTTCTGACTATGAGACGTCTGACACGGACAATGAACAAACTACTGCTCCAACGGGTAACACCAATCCACAGTCTAACAAAGGGATCCTTAAAAAAGGGGTGGCTTTTTTAGGGCAGCCCCCCCTGAGAGGGGGAGGCTCAAAACCAAAGACAGACCCGATACAGAGGGAGAGCACGCAGACGCTATTAACTGATGAATTAAGAGTTGTCAACTTGTCAGATGTCACCCTCACTCACACACAGGTTAAGGTTCTTATGAGAGGGTTATCCTTTGTCCCAACCCCGCCGTTCAATCATTTTGAATGGATAAAGGACATTAACCTCTTTGGGAGGAAACTGGCCTTACATAAGTTCTTTAAACTGAAAGATGAAAAAAGGGCCAAAGAACTTGGCTTTAACCCCAGAGAGTATCAATGCCTACAGGAGTTAGTATCTCTCCTCGATGATAACGATACCAATCCCACAGCTCCCTACACTAATCTCTGTCAGCGAAGTAAATTTACACCAAATTTCAGAGAGTTTAAAAACATCGATACGTTTATTGACTCAATCACCAACATGATCAAAATAATAAATACCGACATGCTGACAGTCAAACCAAGGGGGGACCTTTCAGGGAAAGAGTGGAGAGCCCTGTGTGAACTCAGGGATAATGAGGAAATCATAATCAAACCTGCAGACAAGGGCGGTAACATCGTCCTACTCAATAGAGTGCACTATGTACGAATGGTTGAGGTCATCCTCCACGATGACAAGACTTACAAACTACTGACCACTGATCCCTCTACTAAGTATCAAAGTGAATACAAGATCCTTTTGGATCAAGCCTTTGATCAGGGTGTACTCTCGAAGGAGGAACATGGCAGTATCTATATTAAGAACCCAACAATATCCACGTTCTACTGCCTCCCTAAAATACATAAACAACAAAAAATCCTGACAGCAAGACCAATAGTCTCAGGCTCCAATAACTTCACGAGCAAAGGCAGCATTTATGTGGATAGGATTCTACGCCCCTTCGTAGAAAAATTACCATCTTACCTAAAAGACACTAAGGACACCCTTAAATGCCTAGCACCACTTAAAGTACCGGAGGGATCAGTACTATGCAGTCTAGATGTGGAGGCCCTGTACTCCTCCATACCACATTCAAGTGGTCTGGATCATGTAGAGTACGTCCTTAAGAAAAGAGGCACCGAACACAGCACCCATACTTCTTTTGTATTAAACCTACTAAGGTTCATTCTCACTCACAACTTCTTTCTCTTCCAGAGCAAATACTATCACCAGGTGCAGGGGAATGCGATGGGGACGTCTTGTGCCCCATCCTATGCCAACCTGCACCTGGGATGGTGGGAGAGCGAGCTGGTCTTCTCTGGGTCTCTCAAGGAATTTACGGATTGTATCTTCCTATGGAAAAGGTACATTGATGATGTCCTTATCATCTGGACGGGCACCTTAACACACTTCGTAAACATTGTAGAGACTCTCAATAAGAATGACCTTAATCTCAGGCTTACCATGGAGTTTGGTGATCAGACACTAAATTTCCTAGATTGCTCACTAAGGATTACTGAGGATCTTATTATTGAGACCACCCTATACCGTAAGCCCACATCCACTAACAGCATGTTACGCTGGGAAAGTCACCATCCCACACCCCTCAAAAGGGGGATCCCAGTGGGCCAGTACCTTAGACTAAGGAGGAACTGTTCATCCATTGAGGATTTCAAACTCAAAGCCACGGAGCTGAGGTCTAGATTTAAACAAAAAGGCTATCCAAATAGATGCCTCAAACATGCCTATCAGAGGGCATTGAGCAGCACACGCAATGATCTACTCAAAGACAAGCCTAATAAAGACTCTCAGAAACTGATTAGATGCATAGCAAGCTATGACGCCGGTTGGAATGAGGTTAAGAAGGTTATGGGCCGTTTTTGGCCTCTATTAAGTCAGGACCCGCATTTAAAGGACATCATCTCCACTAAAGTATCAGTTACAGCTAGGAGAGGTAGGAATATGAAGGAGATACTTGTACCCAGTCATTTTGCCACACCGAGAAAGAAAAACACTACCTGGTTGAATGTACACGGCACGTATCAGTGCGGCAAATGTGTTGCATGCATACACATAGCCAAAGGATCCAAAACCATAACGGACTCGACCAATACCATCGTTATTCCCATAAAGCAATTTTTTAACTGTAACACCTCAGGGATGGTATACCTTTTGACGTGCAAGTGCGGCATGAAATACGTGGGCAAAACCATACGCCCATTCAAAAGACGCATTATGGAACATGTCCACTCTGTAACCTCCAGCAAAGATACACCAGTAGCTAGACACATCAGAATCCATCACATGGACACCCCCAAATGCATCAAATTCGCTGGTATCGAGAGAATCCAGCTGGGCAAAAGAGGGGGTGACCTGGATCTGACCCTCAAAAGAAGGGAATGCTATTGGATCTATAAATTGGATACACTATCGCCCAAAGGCTTAAATGAAGGTTTTACCTTCACTCCGTTTATTGACTCTTGAATTTTTGCACCTTTATGTATATATGTATATAGATATGTAGTTTTGATTCACACTGTTGGCTCTCTTTTTAAGGTTTCCAAATTAAATAGAGTGTTTTAACACCATGTACTCGCCGCTCTCATCCTGTCACACCGAATCCTCAAACAATGGTATAGACTTAAATAAGTCCTCTCTTAGCCCAGGGACAAAGCATATCACTAGGATATCCCATAGGTGGTCCTGCTACCCTAAGGACCACTTATCTCCCTTGGCATCGGAGCCCATACTGAGGAGTTGATTGAGTGCATCTTCGTACGAACCCCCCCCTTTGGTGGTCCCCAGCTATACACAAATAGCTGCTCAATCAGCTTTCCTCACTCATGACACAGGCTCAGGACTCGTTCATACACATATCGTGGGGCCCAATGCCGAAGCACCTCACCACCATACCCACACACAGTGTCTGACATCCATTCATCTAATGCATGTGTGTACATTGTGCATAATTAAACCGGCGATTAGTGAGCGGTCAATCCGCTCATGATCTCATTTGGTGTAGTCCACTCGGCTATATAGGCACACAAGCCATTTATTTACAGTCTCCCACTCTGGATACTAACGAAATCCTGACTGATTACGGTCAGTCGGACTCTAGCCGGAGTGAAGATACAGTGTGACAGCGCCTCCCCGCTCACACCCACGTGGGCGGATCGAATGTTGAGTGACAGCGAACACAGACATCCACAGGTTGGCGCCAAGAGGCAATACACGCCCAGTGCCCTGATTGGCTGTTTGAGCCGCATGATCCGGCTTTTAAACGCTGTAGGCTGCAGTACATGCCTCACCTTTGACAAAGGCGCTTTAGCAGCGCCGAAACGTGCGTTAGGTCGTCTACTTTCTTATTTTAAACTACACAGTTTGATGTGATCACCAGGGGAAGAAGTTTAGTGCCATTTGAGCTAGTCAGTAGCTCTTCAGCTACTCTATTTATTGCAGTGCAGAATCTTTTTTCTCCCTACAGCCTGAAAACGTTAGCTCCTCTCTCTACACAAGTGAGAGAGGTCTCTCCAGCGGTTGACTACAAGCGAGACAGCAAGTGGCGAGGCAATGTTGCTGCACTAACTTGTAGCGTTTTTACGTTCCAAAGTATAGATATATTTGTGTCTCCCTACTAACCATTAGCTCCTCTCCATACATAGGAGAGCGTTTTCTCTCCAGCTGTTATACTTGCAAGCTCTACAGCAAGGCTGGGAGGGCTCCTTAGGTATTGGCACCAGTCAGTAGCAATGTTACACACTGAGATGTAGAATTCTCTTCCTCCTTACAGACTGCAACCACTAGCCTCTCTCCCTATACGGAAGATTGTATTACCGCCAGCTGTTTTGAGTGTTTTCAGTGCGGAGACTAGACTCTCTTTTAAAAGCAACATTTAGTTCCTTTATAGACAGGGTTGAGTGTTCTCTATTGTTGACCTACAGCGATCCACTACTTAGACCAAGCATATTTTGTTGCAACTTTCGTTCTTATTAAGCTCTGCAGCATTTGCCCAGTCTATTTGGATCAAGTTCGTTCTGTCACAATTTCCTAAGTGCAAAAGAGATACTCTGTTCTCTCCTTTCCTACACACTCATTTATCCCTGTCATATAGGCAGTTGCCATAAAGAGCATATCTCTACGCTGCTTAGTACCTGATTCCTAGCCTAAGCGTATACATTTTCAGCCTCTCCACATAGAGTGTTTCTACTGAAAGGCAGTATACAGCAGGGCTGGTTTCTACAGGTTCGACTAGCTCTATGTATAGGCTCTCTATATCTTTCTATAGGTACAGCCTATTCTATACTGTTTCTCCATTTGGTTCATAGTAGTTGTGGTATATTAAGTTTCCTTTCTCTATTTGTATATATTTTTTATTGGGATCATATATTCGCTATGGTGCCCACAATAAAGTTGATTTTTTAAGTTTGCCATATCAGGTAGAATCGTCCCTGCAGCACCTTTCCCTAGTGCTCCTGAAGCTGTTTTCAGCTTGGGCTCACGTTCTTTCATTATTGCAACTTGCCCCATTACAGTCTATAATCATCTTTTTATAATAATTTTTTCCTTTTCCCTTTTAATCCATTTTTTTTACTTATCTTTTATTGTTACATTTTAAAAACAGGGATATATTTTTTTCCCTTTTTTCTCCTAAAAGGCTTGTAATATTCTCTAATATAATACCCTTTTTTCCATCTCTGATGATCTACTTTGGTCCTTCAAACTATACAACCACAAATAGGTGGTAGGCCACCAGCCTATAATATTGCTTGTTAGATCACTCTGTGTAACTTTTATTGCATTTTTTATATTCTTTATATTTTATATTTTTTACATATTATTATATGGAATTTTTTATCTGTCATTTTAAATTCCAATGATATTGGGGATTCCTTAACTCTCTTTACTTTTTCAACCAATAAACCACTTCTTTTTAGTAAATGTGACCCTATTTTTGTTTGGGGGGGGAGGGGGGGTGGAGGGGGGGTTTCATTTAATTTTATCATGTTAGCACTTTAAATCTATGCTTTTGACCAAATATATAACGGACACATATATTATGCCTATTGGAATGTAAAAGAAGTGTTAGAATCATGAATGTATAATTCAATACTGATTAAGTTTTATCCTTTCCCTGTTTCCCACACTTTGCCCTTCCACAACATGTCCGAGAACACTCTTCTGCAATATGAAGAGTATAGCTGAAGAGAGTATGACGTCATTTCTGATGGACGCCACATATACACATCAAACTGGGCTATCCAGCTAGGAACTGCCTTTACAAAGTATGTGGCAGAGACAATGACTGAATACCACAGGCTTGTCTCTATAATTTTTGTTGTATATATCACGGCATTTGCCGACCGGAACGCAACGGCGCCATTTTGGCACCTTATGAGTTCCAAGCTGGAAATCACCAAATACCACACTGATTAACGCTGCGTCACTTCTGGTATGACGTGTGTGTTTTAGAGTGGTGACAGGAAATTGGTAATTGAACACTAGTGATGTACCGAACTGTTCGCTGGCGAATAGTTCCTGGCGAACATAGCATGTTCGCGTCCGCCACCGCGGGCGAACACATGTGGTGTTCGGTCCGCCCCCTATTCATCATCATTGAGTAAACTTTGACCCTGGATCTCACAGTCAGCAGAAACATTACAGCCAATCAGCAGCACACCCTCCCTAGCAGACCCTCCCACCTACTGGACAGCATCCATTTTAGATTAATTCGGAAGCTGTAACCATTTTTTTTTTCAATGTATTATTATTATTATTTTTTTTAGTGCATATAAATGTTACAAGCAGATACTCCCCCCAGACACTCTGTATTACTGCAGATACTCCCTCCAGACACCCTGTGTTACTGCAGATACTCCCTCCAGACACCCTGTGTTACTGCAGATACTCCCCCCAGACACTCTGTGTTACTGCAGATACTACCTCCAGACACTGACACAGAGCAGAATAAGGACTGTTCCCCCTACATAGGGTCACTTGGCAGATATGGATTGACACCTATCAAGAGGATGCATGATAAACACTGAAACGGAGCCCTCCATGGGTGAAGATGGATACATTTTTTTTGGTGCTTGGGTTTTTTATTTTATTTTTAAGTTCGACGGGTATGATGGCTTTTTATTTAGCCTTTTTTGGGGCTGAAAAATGAAGATTTTAGAAAAAAGAAGTGAGGGGGGTAGGTAGGGGCTTTTTTATTTGGTTGTGTGACTAGGGGCTTGGGGACCCCTAGTCACCTTTGATGGGGGAGGGGGGATTTTCATTTAGGGCACCCACCCGCCGCTCTACACACACTGCATACACACTATACACACACTGCATACACACTATATACACACTATACACACTGCACTCTTATACACTCTTTAATGAATCTCAATCTCCCTTCCCTTCCAACTGTCCATCCATGTCTCTTCTCCTCCCCATTCACGTTTCTCAGTCTCCCTTCCCTTCAAATATTCCCCCATGTCGCTACTCACTTCCATCCCCTCTTCCCAAGTGATAGTCAGCCTGTTCCCTCACTAAGCTGGTGCCATAGGTGATGGTAGTGCTGGCTCTGCTCACTCACACACTGATGCCCCCCTTACCTGCTATTTTACATGTCATTGCAGGGGAGGGATGCTTCATCAATGTCTGTAGCCCTCTGCTGGTCAGAACGAGTGCCAGGTAGCCACGTGACAACCGGCGCTCCTACGCAGAGGGCAAGGGGGACGCTGTCCCCTACTAGTTTATTGTGTGTGTGGTTCCCTTATAAGCCACACACTGCTTAGAAGGAAGAATGTGTCTGGATTCCGGCATTGTATGCTGGCTCCATTGGAAGAGAGCCACACCTTTAATCAGAGCCACACTAGGAACAAAAAGCAGCTCTGGAAAAAAAAATATGCATATAGTTGTGCTTAAAAGTTTGCAATACCCTGGCTGAAATTGTGACATTTTGTGAAATTGTGACAATAGGTCCCCCCCTTATTTTACTTTAGGGCCCCCACCCGCTGCTCAGGGGTGGGGCCGGGGGGAGGACATTAGGTCCCCCCCTCATTATTTTACTTAAGGGCCCCCACCCGCCACTCAGGGGTGGGGGGCAGGGGGGGCAATAGGCCCCCCCATTATTTTACTTTAGGGCCCCCACCCGCCGCTCAGGTGTTTAAAAGCCACCACTCGCGCATCGCGGGTGGGGGCTCGGGAGGAGGGACCCACTATTTTTTTTTTTAACAGCCACTGGCTGCTCACTGTTTAATAGACATGCCCCTATTCGCGGTATAGCGAGTAGGGGCACAATTTCCTAATACTAAGTAACTTTTACTTAGTATTAGTAAATTTGGCTGAAAGACCAATTTAGGTCTTTCAGCCTTTTGGTAGATAACTCCCTAATACCGTGGGAATTAGGGAGTTATCTACCAAGCGACTGCAAGAGACGTTCCGAAATTCCGAAGTGCCAAATTGCCGAGGTTCCGAGATTACCGAATTTCCGAAGTGCCGAAGTCCCGAATTTCGGAATGCCGAACTGAACAAATTTTTTTTCCCATGCACATGCCTAGTAAACACATCAAAATCCAAGAAAGGACTCAGGCTCCTCTTGCTTCCTCTTCTGCTGCTGTACTCTACTAATGGTATTGAGTCCTTGCAGAGCTGGAGGCTGGGGTGCACCCATTGAACACGGGCCTTAAGCCAAACCGACACTAACGAACCAATTTGACCCTGACCAACGACCCCACATGTTCCAATACTCACACCCACCATGACCGGTGACAACCGAATGGTTCCCTAAAATAACTACTCCCCCACGCCCGATTTACCAATCCTAACCATAACGTACGACATGGATTGCCCGTCTCTCCCTATGGAAAGACATCCCGTAAATTCCCCCCCATTCTGATCATTCTAATCAATCTGATCGATCTGAAATTGCTATACCACTCTAGAATCAAGTGAAGAGTCACCCAGTGCCTGAGCGGTGCCAACCTAACTTCCCCTGGCCATAAGTGCCACCAGGGGGAAAGCCACCGTCAATCAAGGCAGACTGACTCCACATTCACCCGTACCTCAACTCCCAGCTCTACAAGAGTAAGAGTTGGACTGTATATAGTTTATTTGATTGTTTTATTGTTATTTCTGTTTGTAGTTTGTTCTGTACACCTCGCACCCACTCAAATCTACCACACCCTACTGCCCTCCTCAGTGATCAAAATGGCCAATCTCATGGTTATCTCCCTCAATGTCAGGGGCCTCAATTCCCCCATGAAGAGGGCTTTGACCCTCCGAGAGCTACACAACCTGAAAGCTGATATAGCTTTCCTCCAAGAAACCCATTTCAAACTCGGCTCTACCCTCACAATCCGCAACCGCCACTGCCCCACAGGTTTCTATGGGAACTACAATGAAGCCAAAGCAAGAGGAGTGGCCATCCTCATAGGCACACATGTACCTTACACGCACATAAGCCACTATGCAGACGACAATGGCAGACTCCTCATGGTGAAGGGGAAGATAGGCAATACAGTGGTGACGTTTGCTAACTTGTACTTACCTAACACCAAACAAAGCACACATCTAAAGAAATACATCACCAAAATAGAAAATTACATGGAAGGTATCCTCATAATGGGTGGGGATCTAAACATGTCCCTAGACTCCAGCCTAGACACCACGTCAACATCCACATTATACAACGCCTCCACTAGACTTAAGATGACCCAATTACTAGATAATGCTCACCTATTCGATAGCTGGAGGATCGCCCACCCACACACCAAGGATTACTCCTACTACTCCATGGTAAATCATACCTATTCCAGAATAGATATGCTCTTCCTCCAACATAGACACCTACACCTGATCCAATCTTGTATATACGGCCCAATCACTTGGTCGGACCATGCACCGCTGTCACTTACTATCCAAATCCCCTCGCTGACCCCCAACTGAACCCAATGGAAATTAAATGACACCCTACTCAATGACCCGATCGTCACCAATGCACTTACTGATACATTACGACACTACTTTGAAGAAAACAGCTCCACCGATTCCCCCCCACCAATCATTTGGGAAGCCCACAAGGCAGTACTTAGAGGTCACATCCTCCAATGAGGATTTGACCAATTTCCTCTCCGCAAGGATCACCCAAACTATCCCCCCAAATATTAGACGATCTTTCGACAGCCCTATAACTTCGGAGGAATTCACCACAGTTGTCAAAAAACTTCCCTTGGGGAAAAGCCCTGGACCGGATGGCTTCACAGCCAAATATTACAAAATTTTCGCCCATATCCTTAAAACACCCTTTGTAGACACATTTAACGCACTCACAACAGGGCACACTCTCCTGACTGAATCCCTAGAGGCCTACATAACCCTCATACACAAACCAGGGAAGGACCCCGAAGAATGTGGGAGTTACCGTCCTATATCTCTGATCAATGGAGATCTTAAGATCTTCACAAAAATCCTGGCCGAACAACTCCAACCATTACTTAGAGGGTTGATCCACCCCGACCAATCCGGTTTCGTGGTGGGGCGTGAAGCAAAAAATAACACAACTAAATTACTCAGCCTCATTCACGCCGCTAAGTCGGCACGCTCCCAAAGCCTCATACTTACCATCGACGCCGAAAAGGCGTTTGATAGGGTAGACTGGTCCATGCTCAAACTGACACTGCAAGCACTGGGCTTCGGCTTAAACTGGAGACATTGGCTCTCCGCCATCTACTCCAAACCAGGGGCACGTATACGGGTAAATGGCCACCTTTCGGACGTGTTCCAAATCACAAATGGCACGAGACAAGGGTGTCCCCTCTCTCCCCTGCTGTTCATCCTTACAATGGAACCGTTCCTACAGGGAATAAGAGCCTGCCCAGACATATCGGGCCTTACAATAGCACAAACTGAATACAAGGTCACAGCATTTGCGGATGACCTTCTGTTCACAATCTCGAACCCAGAGTCGTCACTGACCCATCTCATGCATAAAATTGAACTATACAACCGTGTCTCCAATTACAAAATCAACGTAGGCAAGAGCAAAATTCTCCCCCTACGCTTATCCCACGACACCCGATCCCGACTTCGCAACACCTACGTTCCAATGGCCCCCAGATTCGGTCAAATACCTGGGTGTTCAACTCACCACCTCCTTAGGCCGCACATACGAAATCAACTTCCCTCCCCTCCTGGCCCAAATAACGTCCGACCTTAAAGCCTGGAACAAGCCACAATTTGGATGGCTCTGCAGAACCCACATCCTAAAAATGAACGTACTCCCCAAAATTCTTTACATGATGCAAGCCCTCCCCGTCAAAATTCCGGTCTCCTTTTTCACACAAACCAAACGGGCATTCACAACATTCATATGGGCGGATAAGCCTCCTAGACTCCGATACGACTGCCTCACCAAAAGAAAACAGAGTGGAGGCCTAGGCCTCCCCGACACAGAGGCATACTACAAAGCCATCACACTCGCAAGGATATATGAATGGGCTCATCCCCAAAATGACGCATAATGGGTGAGGATAGAGGCCAACTTCTTCACAACCCCGTTACACATTGTCCCCTGGTTGGGACAGAAGCCCAACATAACAACTTTCGACTCGGGACTACACCCGACAATTCCCCACACCCTGAGGACCTGGCACCAAATCAGGAGTGACCAATACTTAGCTCCCCACCCCTCACCGCTTTACCCACTCACAGACAACCCAGCCTTCCTCCCGGGCACTAACCCGACCACTCTCCAATTCTTCCCCAAAAAATCCCACACTCTCACCCTAGGTGACGTCTGTAACAACAAAGGGATCATCCCATTAGCGGACCTCATCCCAAACACCGAACCCTTGGACATGCTCAGATTCAGACACACACAAATCAAACACTTCCTGCAGACGAACCCAACACTCCTCCAGGGTCATAGAAACCCCACGGTATTCGAGACACAATGTTCACAACACACCTTACGAAGGGGTTTGATATCCTCCTTCTACAAAACAATTCGCCGGAGTCAGGAAGAGATTCTACCGAATTTCACCACACATTGGGACAAAGAATTGTCCACCCAAACACAGACCAAAGACTGGCAAACTATTTTCCGAAACATATTCCATACATCCAGGAGCAATAGCACCCACGAAAGCAACTATAAGAGAGTCGCCAGATGGCACTGCACGCCAACTCGCATCAACAGATTCTTCCCCAACACGTCCAAAACATGTTGGAGATGCAAACAAGCTGAGGGAACCACAGGTCATATCTGGTGGCTCTGCCCTATGATCCAAGACTATTGGAGAAAAATTACCACCCTCATTCGCACCATCACTAACATCCACCTCCCCCAAACGCCTGAAACATTACTATTCCTCATATACCCCCAACCATTAAACAGATGCTAACGCATCCTGCTCAACCACCTCCTTACGGCAGCCAACGCTCTCATCCCCACGATGTGGAAACAAACCACAGTCCCGACCATTAGAGCCTGGATTACCAAGGTTGACTCTATTAGAACAATGGAGGAACTGTCTTACTCCTTCACTCTCAAATATGACGAATACCATGCCACCTGGTTGCCATGGTTCAAATTCCTCCAAGGTAAACAATGTCATGGGGAAGACCACCAGCCCCCCCTATGATAAGCCGTGTGGACCACTTAACCTGCTGTACAACCCACCCTATCACTACCTGGCGTCTTCCTCCACTTGCTACCCGCTGTTACGCCATCCTTTGCTCCCCGCTCCCCAACATATATCACATTTTAGGTATACACTCACTGTTCTCACACCGACCTCTCCCCATTACCAACATTGCAGATACCATATCCTGTTAAGTATGTTATCTCACTGTATTGTTATATTGTTTATGACCCTTAGTCTGACCTTGTACACAATGTATCGATTTCTATGTATATCTTGAAATGATTCCATCCTATGTATAAATGTGTCGATCCAAATCCATGCGCAGGAAATTTGAGTCAAGACCGAACGCACTTCCATCCCAACGTTGAAAACGCATAGCTTACACCTTAACGCATCTTTTTGTACTTCTTTCAATGTTGCACTTCTATCATTGCAGTATTCATTCTGTGACAAATTGTTATCTTATTCAGAAAAAATAAAAACTTAAAAAAATAAATAAAAAAATGCATATTCACAATTAATCCATTCAGGGGAACAAGATGTTAAAAAATGGCATTAATCAGACCAGGGGTTCAAAAGTTAGTAAATGTATCTTTTGGGGCCTAGCTGGCACATGGCTATCTGGCCCAGACCAGTTTCAAAGTCTTCTATCCTGGAGATAACGGAGAAGTTGCCTGGTAGCTAGCAAGATAGCTGGGATCTGAGTGCACAAAACTGCCGAATAGTGCTCAGATCCTATTCACACAGTTCAATTGCCATGGAGCCGAAGTCTTTAACTACACAAATGGGCTTCATGGCATAGCTATCTGGGTTAACACATTCACATAAAGTCTGGTCCATAGTCCAAAGGCAGCAGGCGGGCAACCAGGCTCCTCCAATGCAATGTGGCGACATTGGTCTCGTCACATCTCTCCCCTTTTCCAAACAGAATAACAGGGTATCTGACCTCCTGCCGGTCAGTGCCCTTGTTAGTTCAGTAGCCCACCCACAAAACAGAGAAAGCAGTACAGCCCACCCACAATAAATGGTTACTACACCTGGGTAAGGGAGAATCTTGTCTATGTCCAGGTGCCTCACCACGGCTGTGTGGGGGACTGGTAGGCTGCCTTGGTGGGTTGCTGAGTGGGCAGAGACCAGCAGTACTCTGTCCTGGTGCCAGCACTACCACGGGAGTAGTCTGGTTGGAGCCTGGTTGCTGGAGACCGACTGTCTCCCCTTTGGATACACAGCTCTGCTGCTGAAGGGGGAGAGCGACTGTCTCCCCTTTGGCTAAACAGCCCTGTCATGGGGGGTAGGACCGACCGTCCCTACCTCCTGGGTGGTTAGTGTAGAGACCACGGTCCCATCTGCACAGGTGTGGGGCTTACAGTCTCCCCTTGGTACATTAAGCTGCCACTGGGGAGAGGGGGTAACAAGCTCCTCTCCCGATAGAACACTCTGACGCTGGGGAATGGAGACTGGGCTCTCTATTCCCTGTACATTACTAATCTACCGCTGGGGAGAGGTGGTAACAAGCTCCTCTCCCATTCATACCTCCAGTCTCTGCGGAGGGAGACCGACTGTCTCTCCTCCCAACACAGAGTCCTGCTGCTGGGGAAAGGAGACCGGGCTCCCTATTCCCTGCTGGGTACTCTGCCGCTGCAGAATGGAGACTGGGCTCCCAATTCCCGGCACATCACACTGCCACAGGGGAATGAAGACTGGGCTCCCAATTCCCAAAAAAATCACGCTGCTGCTGGGGAGGGAAGACACTGTCCCTGGGATTCACACTGCCTTCCCGGCATATAACTCTGCTGCTGGGGGGCAGGGACAACTACCTCTGCCCCCTGTAACTCAGCTTGCCGCTGGGGAGGGAGGACACTGCTCTCCTCTCCCTGCTCTTCACACTGGCGCTGGGGAATGGAGACTGGGCTCCCAATTCCCTGCAGGACCGGTGGAGAGACCTCGGTCCCATCTCCACCGGCCACCTGGGGTTCTTCCCAGTAAATCTCCTCAATATCTGCCCAGCTGAATGGGTCTGGATCTCCGCTTCCCTGCTGAGCCTTCTCACTGGAGTGGAACAGATTTTGGTAGCCCTGTTCCAGCTCCATCTCCCGGGTCACCAGGTGGACCTTGCTTGCTCAATCTTATGAGTGTCGTCCCAGTCATACCTGCTCTCCCTCCACTCAGAGAGATCCTGGAACCGGGCTTGTGTAACGCTCCCAAACTCAGGCTCTGCAAAAGTCTCCCATAACAAGCCAGGACCATCAAACTTGTCTCCCTCTGGCTTGTCATGCTCGGCTGTCCGGGGTATGTACTGAGCTTCATACCTCCAAGGAGAGCGTAACAGGAACAGCTCTTAAAAGAGCTAAGTGATTCAAGCTCAGGGGAGTACGCAGAGCATAGCAATCCCCAGTGTGATTATAACAGCTGCCTCCAATAACGAGACAAGGCTACGTTTTGAGGGATCAAGAAGAACTGTCTAAAACATTATTTTACTTGGGACTAGCCCACATGGTCATAACATTAACATCGCTGTGAAAACTCAATAAAATTACAGTCAAATCATAGCAGGCAACATACAGTGACTTATTATAACATAATTACATATTTATAAATGGGTGGGGAAGACCATAATTAACACAAAATATCTCTCCTGCATGCAGAATTAGCGATATGCAAATCTACCCAAATATGCAAATTACCAGTCTTGCTATTCAGGTAGTGCATATTACTGTTGCTACCAACAGAGGGCACTACACAAGCTCCATAGCCAAATCCACCTAGTTGGTAGCAATCCTCAGCAGTACAGGAGATGAGGCAATACATTTCACAGTACACACACACACACTATAAACAATTACATTACACACACCCTGCACCTATAATGGGTACAGGGTGACTAAAACATAATAGAAATAAAGCAACCTACATAAATAGTCTGTCTGAAGGTAGAATAGGGGCTTTAAAGCCAAATTCATCAAAGAGTCATAGTCACAGGGGAGGAGGCTGGCAAGCAGGCCTCTCCAGGACCAAGTGGCGAAGGGCACTTCGTCACATACACATTAGCAGAGGCTTGTGAAGGCCTTTTCTCCATGAATCAGTAGTTGAGCCCAGTTTGAACAATGAAAGAGAATATCCTATACTCCAACCCTCTCTCAAATGGATAATTCTGGTAATCCTCCTGACAGCCATGCTTTAGATTTTGCTTTATGTTCTTCCAAAGCTAAAATCAAAGATTCCATCTAGTGCTATTTTTTTTTTTTTTTATTCTTTATTTAGGCCGTGACATAGTACATAGCATATTTGTCTCATGTATGTAAGGCTTACGCAGAAGCCACAATTGGCATAGTAATATTTTGCTTGGCTTATACAGCAAGTACATTCTAGCCTATGTCACAGTTTTGTAGTTCATAAAAACAAGAAAGAGAAAACGAAACAGAAGAAGTGTCTGATACATTTCGGATGTCATAAGTTTCAGGAGGTGGTCATGCTCCTCAGTGGAGCGGGTGTCCATACAGTAGCTATATGGTACATGCCTTGCTCCACATTTTCCATGTCTATAGTGATCAAGTCATGCTGTGCATTTTATACTAAAAGGGAGGCAGTGTAGAGAGGATGTTGTGTAGCTCACGTGGCGTTGTACAGTGTGCATACCCTAGTATTTTATGTCGTCTCTATGTCTCTGCTGTATTCCTTGTGCCTTTAGCAGTTGAGCTTTAATTACGCTGTTTTCGGTGATCACCTCTGTGTGTCCTCTGCTCACTATGTGAGTCGTTTATTGCATGCATGATCCGTCAGCATTTTGAAGAGGAGAGAAGAAAAGGGTTGAAACGAGAGATAATAGTAGGTCTAGTGGGGGAAGGGGGAGGGGGTTTGGGGGGCCAGGGAGGGATCACAGCCATCCCGTGGAGGTTTGGCTGTTTGTTTTCTGTCAGATTTAGCTTGAGCCTTAGAGTGTCATCGGTTCGTGTAGTCTTCCCATGGCTCCCAGATTTTTATGAATAGCGGGTAGGTATCTCTGAGTTGCGCTGTGAGCTTGTCCATAAGATGGGCTTCTTTTATGTTTTATGTTCTGTGTCACTCTATTCATGTGGGGCAGATCTGTGTGCAGCCATGTCTGTGCCATGGCCCTCCTGGCCGCCAGGTTAATTTTGTTGAGTATTTTTTGTTCTTTGTGTGTGAGGTCGTCCAGTGGTCTTGCTATGAGGAATGTCCCTGGCTCAGGTGTAATAGGTTTGTGTAGTACAGCTGCCAAGAGGTTGGCAATGTTTTCCCAGAAGTTTTTTGCTTTAGGGCCCATCCACCATATGTGGAGGTAGGTTCCCTTGTCCCCGCACACCCTCCAGCAAGTGTCCGTTGTTGTTTTTCCCATTCTGTATTGTTTGACTGGTGTGGTGTACCACCTCATGAGTGTTTTATAGCATTGCTCCTGGTGTAGAACACAGATGGAGGTCTTTGCCACCGCCTCCCATATGTCCTGCCAATCCCCGCTTTCTATTGGGTTTTGTAGTTCTGATTCCCACTGTGCCAAGTATGCGGGTGTCTGTGCTTCGGTTGATGGTGCACTGAGTTGTGTATATAAGAGCGTTATGAGGCCGGCCCGTGGTGCTTCCCTGGCGCACAGTGTTTCAAAAAAAGTCGGTCTGGCCATAGCTGCTATGCGAATGTTTGGTTTTCTGGCGAAATCGCTGAGTTGGATATACCTAAAATAGTCTTTCGTGTTTAATGGGGCTAACGTTTTTAGGTCGTCAAAGGATCGGAGTGTACCCACGTGGTAAAGCTGATGATACCTCTGTATGCCCGTGTTCTCAATGTTTTGGAAGTCTTTAGCCGTGAGACCGGGTGGGAAAGCTTTGATTGGGTAAGGGGAGACGTCGGGTGGGATAGAGCATATTTATGTGTCATGGCGTCCCATATCCTGATGGAGTTCAGGATGGCCGGGCAGGCTGTGCTTAGGTCAGGTCTATCGGTTCGGGGTACACATATCCAGTATTGTGGGAGGTCTGTATTCATGAGCATGGTTTCTAGGTCTACCCATCTGTGTGTATCTGGCGGTGAGTGCCATTTTATGATTTGTTGGGCTGAGTTGGGCTGAGAGATAATAGAGGTAGAGGTTGGGCAGGCCCAGTCCGCCCTTGCTTTTGGGAGTGTATAGTGTCTGTCTCGCTATCCTGTGTCTCTTGCGCATCTATCGCCGTTTGTAGCGGTTTTAAGTCCCCCTTAGTCACCTTTATCCGTAGTGCTTGGAAGATAAATAGCAGTCGAGGGAGGAGGTTCATTTTGATGCTATGTAATCTTCCAATCCACGAGATGGGTTTTTCATGCCATTTATCCAGGTCCCTTAAGAGGGTGTTAATGATTCTTTGATGGTTCTCTCTATATAGTTCATTGGGGTTGGCGGTTAATTTGACCCCTAGATACTTAATGGGTCGGGGGCATATGTTTAGGTCCGTCGCTTGTTTGAGTCATTCGATGTCCGTCTCTGTCAACCCTATCGGCATGCCAACTGACTTGTCCAGATTAATCTTATATCCTGAGACTTGGCTGAATTTGTCCAGGAGAGTGAGAAGGTGTGTGATCAAGCGTGCTGGGTGAGTGATGGTGAGGAGTACATTGTCTGCGTACGCGAATACCTTGAACTCTTTCGTGGCTATTTTGATGCCCGTTATCTGTTGGTGGGTTCTTATGAGGTGTAGCAAGGGTTCTAGGGCCAGTATGAATAGGAGAGGTGAGAGGGGGCATCCCTGACGTGTGCCATTTGTGAGCTTAAAAAGTCTTGGTGTTGCGTTTGGTATCACCGTCTGTGCCCTTGGGTTGGTGTACAGGGCTTTCACAGCTGTTATAAAGAATTCAGGCATCCGCAGTTTGCGTAGAAGCGCAAACATGTAATGCCATTGGACTCTATCGAACGCCTTCTCCGCATCCAGGGAAAGGATCAGAGAAGGCGTCTGATTTTCCCCTGCCCACCAGATGAGGTCAGAAGCTCTTCTTGTGTTTTCATACAGTTGCCTAGTGACACTTGATCCGCGTGTATACATTTGGTTAGGATGGGATTTAGTCTGTTTGCAAGTATTTTAGCATAGACCTTGATGTCGAAGTTGATGAGTGAAATTGTGCGGTAGTTGGCTACCTGTGTTTTATCTCTGCCTGGTTTGGGGATTAGTATAATATTCGCCGTCGCCAAGTCTTGGTTAGGGGCGTCTCCTTCCGTCCACCGTGTGTACATGTTGGCTAAGTGGGGTACTAAGTCTTCTTTGAAGGTTTTGTAGTACGCCCCGTCAAAACCGTCGGGGCCTTGTTTCCCTTCAGGCCCGTAATTGCTCTATTTCCTCCTTGTATATGGGGTCTCGTAGCGGTGCAGTTATGTCTGCCACTAGGCGTGGGAGCTGGGCTTGTTCTAGGAATGTATCTACAAGGGTAGTGTAGTCTTCGTTATGTGCGGTCAGCGTGGGGGAATGTTTGTATACCGCCGTGAAGAAGTCCGTAAATTCGTTGTTAATGTCTTTGGGGGTTGTGAGGACTTTACCCTGTTTGTCTTTCAGGGCAGTTATTAGGGAGGTGGCGGGCTTGGGTCTGAGGGCTCGTGCTAGGAGTGTGTCCATTTTATTGGACTTTTCATAGAAAAGTCGTTTAGTTTTGATAAGTTCTTTACTAACCTCGTCAAGCATCAGTTCCCTAATTAAGTGTCTAGTATCCTTCAATTCTTTGGTTGTGGCATGAGTTATTGTTTGTTTATGTCGTAGTTCTATTTTACGCAATTGAGTTTGGAGGTCTGTCAGTCGCTTACTTCGTTCCTGCTTTAGTCGGGTGTCTAGCTTTATGAGTAGTCCGCGAATTACTGTTTTGTGGGCTGCCCAGAGAGTCGTCGGGGAGATGTCTGGTGTGGCATTGGTCTGGAAATAGTGTGTAATTTCCTTTTGTATTTCGTCCTTGACCTGTGGGTTTCTCAGTAGTGCGGCATTCAGCCTCCATCTCCACGGTGCGTGAATGCCTGGAGTTTTGAGAGTGAGAGCTATGTCTGCGTGGTCTGACCACGATATGGGGTTGATCGCTGATGTTTTAATCCAGTGCATACCGGTTTGGTTTGTGAGGAAGAAGTCTATTCGGGAGTAGGAGGCATGTGCTGCCGAGTAGAATGTATAGTCCTGTTCCCCTGGGTGTTGGAGTTTCCAGGGGTCCAGTAGCCCAATGTTTTGTATAAAGTTATATAAAAGCTTGTCCTGTCCCCCCCTGTTCTGTTACTTAGGGAGGCGGGGTCCCCCACCTCTGTCCGATGCCGGGCAAGGTGTAGCGTTCCAGTCCCCTCCCAGGATGAGTATTCCCCTCGGGAGCTTCCTAATTAGCGTTTCTAGGTCTGTCCAGAACTGCGGGGAAGGGGTGTTCGGGGCATATACATTGATAAGGTGGTAAACGTTTGTAACGGATCCTCGTGTACCCCGACCGAGTACCCTCCGTTGATGGATGCTCCTAGCGCTCTCAGAGGACTCCAAGCACTGCAGACGACACCACAACCACCGCAGACTCCACAACCGCCGTAGCTTAACTGGAGCCGCGCCGTCTTCCTTCCACCCTGGATCGGCTTCTGTCCTCCAGGACCGTGTGGGGAAGACCTCTCCTCCAGGAGAGCGTATCTGGAACAAGCTCTTAAAAGAGCTAAGTGATTAAGAGCTCAGGGGAATATGCAGAGCATAGCAATCCCCAGTGTGATATAGCAGTTCCCTCCAATAACGAGACACGGCTACGTATTGAGGGTCAGAAGAGGTCTGAGGACTGGAACACCCAGCCTGCTTTTTATTAGGATCAGGTACATACAGGACACTCCCAGGGGGAGGATGAAATTGACCAATCACATGCATGGTAACACCCCCACGTCTCCTCCCCTCAGATAAACACATAACCCAATTAAAACATACATTATTTTACCCAAGTTCTGGATGTACCCCAAAAACAGGGGGTACAGCTTTAAATCTGGTATCCCCAAATAGCCCTTGTTCAGGGGAACAGTCTGTCCAAAAATCAGCCCATTCGGATGGATGGTTCGGGAGATACAGGGCTCCAAAGTTTTGACCGACCGCACAGACCAACTAGCCGAAAATAGTTCCATGAGTTTTGGCCTTGCGGTCGGTCTCCGTTCGCACGGTAAAATAGACGAAATTCTTGCCATCCATTCGCATCTTTGTGGTCGCTAGAATCCCCATACTAAGTTAAGTATAACTACCGAACGGCCGGTCGTTCGGTAGTTTCCGTGCGTAATTCTGGATGTCTTAGCGGTATTCGCCTGTTTGCGCTTCCGATTTCAGTTCCATGCGTTCACAGGCAAACACCGCTGTTCGCACGCAAGATGGCCGCGAACACGTGGAAAAGTCCCGAAATGGCGGCCACCTATTCAGAGCACAAAGAATTCGCATGAAATCATGCGAACGGCTGTATTCTCCAGTAATGTGATTCTTATGCAATATATTCGCCTAAATCTCCTGGCTGTTAGGTTATATTAGTAGTCCAAACCTACAGCATAGATAAAGGGAAAAAGACAGTCTAATACAAGCCCATATGCCTGAATACAGGGTTTACAGTGCAATATAGTCCAGGACCATAGTCGCAGGGGAGGAGGCAGGCAAGCAGGCCTCTCCAGGACAAAGTGGCGAAGGGCACTTCGTCACACATCTCCCCTTTGGGGGGAAGACTAACCAGGCACCTGACCTTCTGTCGGTCAGTGCCTCCGTTAGTCGATCCACCAACCCACAATAAACAGATGTCCGAGTAGCCCCCCCACAACATCAAAGTACAGGAACAGCCTACCCACAACACACAGTTACTGCACCTGGGTATTTGGCTGTGGTAATGAGGCCACATGCCGAGGGTACTTGAAGGGCAGAGGCCAACTGCACTCTGCCCAGATGCCAGCTCTTCCGCTGGGGTAGCCTGCAGGACATCAGGCTCTGGATCAGGGACAAAGGTAGGGCAGAGGCCGACTGCGCTCTGTCCAGCTGCCAGCTCTTCCGCTGGGGTAGCCTGCAGGACATCAGGCTCTGGACCAGGGACAAAGGTAGGGCAGAGGCCGACTGCGCTCTGTCCAGCTGCCAGCTCTTCCGCTGGGGTACTGAGACCATAGTCCGGCTCAGTAGTCAAGGGAACATGGACGTCAGGAGGGGTTAGCATCGCCTCCGTTAACCCTGGTGCCACGCTAGGAGTTAGCTGGGGAGGGGAATTTGTACTTACCCCCTCCTCTGGGTGTCCCGGTGAGGGTAGTTGGGGATCTGGAAAGGCTGTCCAGCATCCCTGTAGGTCAGGCACAGAGACCACGGTCCCATCTGCGCCGTCTGGAGGATTGGTGTCTCCCCTTGTTGGGGGAAGCTGCCGCTGGGGAGAGGGGGTTCTGTGCTCCTTTCCTGGAAACACAGGCTGCCGCTGGAGAGGGAGACCGCCTGTCTCCACTCCCTTACCATGGTCCTGTTGCTGTAGAGAGGGACCAACTGTCTCTGCTCTCTGTAGGACACACTGCTGCTGGGGGGGAAGGACGGCACCTTCGGCCCCCTGGGGTACACACTGCCGCTGGAGAGGGAGACCGCCTGTCTCCGCTCCCTTACCATGGTCCTGTTGCTGTAGAGAGGGACCAACTGTCTCTGCTCTCTGTAGGACATACTGCTGCTGGGGGGGAAGGACGGCACCTTCGGCCCCCTGTAACTCACGCTGTTGTTGGGGCGCAGGGACGGAATACTTTGCCCTCACTGCCCGATATTCTGCTTCCATCTGCAGATACTCCGCCAGTTCTCTCCTTATTCTTGGTACCATTTCCTCGGTTAGAAGGGGCCCGTAGATATCCAACCGCCGCTTCAGCATAGCGTCAAACTGTACGTGACTATACCAATAGTCCAGTTTTGCTGGGTGTTCCCAGGATGCTGTTCCTCGCCCTAGGGAAGCCATCCTGTTGTAGCCAGGGGCGCTGCCCAATGGCTAGCGTTGCCCTCAATTGTAACTCCAAACGTTACCAGTGTCTCTGAGCTGCTTCTCCTCGCACTAGGACGCCATCCCACCGCTGCCACCAATGTAACGGATCCTCGTGTACCCCGACCGAGTACCCTCCGTTGATGGATGCTCCTAGCGCTCTCAGAGGACTCCAAGCACTGCAGACGACACCACAACCACCGCAGACTCCACAACCGCCGTAGCTTAACTGGAGCCGCGCCGTCTTCCTTCCACCCTGGATCGGCTTCTGTCCTCCAGGACCGTGTGGGGAAGACCTCTCCTCCAGGAGAGCGTATCTGGAACAAGCTCTTAAAAGAGCTAAGTGATTAAGAGCTCAGGGGAATATGCAGAGCATAGCAATCCCCAGTGTGATATAGCAGTTCCCTCCAATAACGAGACACGGCTACGTATTGAGGGTCAGAAGAGGTCTGAGGACTGGAACACCCAGCCTGCTTTTTATTAGGATCAGGTACATACAGGACACTCCCAGGGGGAGGATGAAATTGACCAATCACATGCATGGTAACACCCCCACGTCTCCTCCCCTCAGATAAACACATAACCCAATTAAAACATACATTATTTTACCCAAGTTCTGGATGTACCCCAAAAACAGGGGGTACAGCTTTAAATCTGGTATCCCCAAATAGCCCTTGTTCAGGGGAACAGTCTGTCCAAAAATCAGCCCATTCGGATGGATGGTTCGGGAGATACAGGGCTCCAAAGTTTTGACCGACCGCACAGACCAACTAGCCGAAAATAGTTCCATGAGTTTTGGCCTTGCGGTCGGTCTCCGTTCGCACGGTAAAATAGACGAAATTCTTGCCATCCATTCGCATCTTTGTGGTCGCTAGAATCCCCATACTAAGTTAAGTATAACTACCGAACGGCCGGTCGTTCGGTAGTTTCCGTGCGTAATTCTGGATGTCTGGAGGTCTTAGCGGTATTCGCCTGTTTGCGCTTCCGATTTCAGTTCCATGCGTTCACAGGCAAACACCGCTGTTCGCACGCAAGATGGCCGCGAACACGTGGAAAAGTCCCGAAATGGCGGCCACCTATTCAGAGCACAAAGAATTCGCATGAAATCATGCGAACGGCTGTATTCTCCAGTAATGTGATTCTTATGCAATATATTCGCCTAAATCTCCTGGCTGTTAGGTTATATTAGTAGTCCAAACCTACAGCATAGATAAAGGGAAAAAGACAGTCTAATACAAGCCCATATGCCTGAATACAGGGTTTACAGTGCAATATAGTCCAGGACCATAGTCGCAGGGGAGGAGGCAGGCAAGCAGGCCTCTCCAGGACAAAGTGGCGAAGGGCACTTCGTCACAACGTTGGTGTGCAGTATGCCCGAAAGCACCACGTACCGGCCCTTCGCATCTGTTTGTACCTCAGTTACTTGTATGGGACATCGTTTGTGTATGAGTGTTTCTACACAGTTTTTTTTTTTTTTTGAATGGTGCCCTGGATGCGTAGGCCTTTGTATAAATGTGGTTCGTTAGTTGTATCTTAGAGGTGCCTGGTATGTGCGTTTCTTGGATAAATGTAATGTCAGCTTTTTGCCTGTTGACTTCCCATAAGAGGAGTCTGCACTTGATAGGGGCGTTCAGCCCGTTGACATTCAGGGAGGTCAGTTTGAGTTCCATGCTTTGTGAGTGTAAGGTGCGTTAGGAAGCTTACCCGTCTCTTAATGGAGCGGCTGTAGTTCGGTGGTGTGTCCGCTAAGGTGCTGCTAGCTGTCTGTCCCCAACGAGTAACGATCCCTCCACTGGCTGGTGGGGGAGGGAAGGGAGGGAGTAAAGGGTATAGGGGTAGGTAGGGTGGAAGGTGTCTGAGAAAAACAGAGAAGGTAGCAGGCTGCGGTCAGTCTACTACCTGGAAAAAGGAAAATGAACAATATACAAGGTAGTACACTTCAGGTACTTAGTACAGCGATTTGATCACTTGTGTAGCAATGCTAAATAACAATTCCGGGTCTTACCTGTCGCCAGGAGCCAGTGGGGTGTGCTCCCACCGCGCCGAGGTGTTCTCCTCTTGCAGGGTGGGGGCTCAGCCGCCTAGCACCCTGGCGAGACCCACATGTATATTTTTACAACCAGTGCGGTTCCGTCCTATCCGTCGGCCTCCGTTGGGGGTGGGGGTATCAGGGCAGTGTCTTTGTCATGTAGCGTGCCTCGTTGTCTGGGGGTAGGGTATTGGCTTGTGCAGGGGGGGGGCCTGGTGACGGGCCATTGGTTTACAGTGCAAGTCAGCGCAATAGGCGCCAGGTTGGTACGTCAATACTCTTGTTAGCGGTATGTCCCCTAAACCCCCTCCCCCCTCACGGCCCTTTCCAATATTAGGCTAAATTGGTCACCGTTCCCATATACAATAAAATGTAGATATGATGGCATTCTAGCCTTAACAATTATAACATATGACATTGGGAAAACCTTATGTAACGTTTTGTTAGCTTGCGTGCTTTCGAGTCCCTTGGGGTGTCCATCTCCTGCAGCCGCAGGATCAAGTGGAGCAAGTGTTGAGCTCTTCCCAGGATGCAGGCAGCGGAGCGATGTCGTCTGCGCCTCGTGTGGGCAGTTGCAGGTCGTCAGGAGCTTCTATGTTGAGGTCTCATAGAAATGCCCTTGCGTCTGCTGTTGGCAGTAGGACAGTCGGTCTGGGGCCGTTGAACGCGACGATCTTAAATGGGTATCCACAAGCGAAGCGGACACCCTTTTCTCGTAGCAAGTCGGTGATCGGCTTCCATTCCCGCCGGCGTTGTAACGTGGTTGGGGCGACATCTTGGTAAAGTTGGAGCGGTGTGCCTTCCCACCTGTAAAGCTGTTATCTGCTCTGCCTGAGGATCGCCTCTTTCGTTTTGAAGTAATGTCACTTCATTATGACGTCCCTGGGTGGGCTGTTGCTAGAGCCCTTGACCCTCAGGGCGCGATGCACTCTGTCAACGAGACAAAGATGATCAGGGATGTCGGCTAGGCCCTGGCGGAGGCATGTCACTAAGGTGGCTTCCATGTCTGCGTCATCCACCGTTTCAGGCAGGCCTCGGATCTGCTAATTATTGCGCCTTGCCCTGTTTGAGAGGTCTTCAAGTTCGAGTTCCAGATCCGCGATCCGGTGTTTCATGGCGTTGGTGAGTTTCATTGCTCCATTGTGGGCAGTGGTTACTTGGGCCATGTGCTTTTCAATTGCAGTGGTGCGGGCCCCAATGGCGGCGATCTCAGCCTTCACGTCTGCCGCTGAGCGGGCTATTTCTGCCGCCAAAAAACCCTTTGTTTCTGCCAGCGATTTTAGTATAGCGGTGTTGGAAGCATCTCGGGAGTTGTCGAGTACTGCTACGGGGCCATCCACCTCCGTGGGAGATGAGCTCGCTTGCGAGCCTCGTGCCGAGAGCCTGTGAGTAGTCAGCATGTCCGCGACGGAAAGTGCCTCCTTCTGGCCCTTATTAGGCGTTTTGCGGTTGGGCATCCGTGTTTGTTAAACGGGTCCGGTTCGTGCCGCGTGTGAGGCCACTTTTCAGGTCGCCAGCCGTGGTTGTAGCAGATTACAGTGCTTAGTTATGAGTCTCGGGTGCGGAGCTCTGAGTTTAGGCGGCCATCTCGGTCGGCAGTCAAGACCACGCCCCCCATCTAGTGCTATTTTATGGCTCAGCTGTATTTTTAATTTTTGTTATTTTAAGTGATTTCCCTATCCACATTTGTTTGCAGGGCACTTGTCCTACTCTTACCCCCCTTTTGCAGCTCTCTAGCCCTTTCCAGGACTTTTTTAGAGGCATTTTTGTGCCCAAAAGTTCGGGTCCCCATTGACTTCAATGGGGTTCAGATTCAGGGTCAAGTTCGAGCCCAAACTCTGCCTTTATTTTCAAAGTTTGGCCAGACCCGCCGAACCCGCCGGACCCAAACATCCAGGTGTCTGCTCAACTCTACTCTTGAACTTTGTCTAGGTGTCTGAATCACGAAAGCAGATCTAGAGATCAAAAATGACAAATACTAAGTTAATATATACCGCAAAAGCGTCCCCTGGGGAAAATGCCTGTATGCTATACAAAGAAATTTGTAACTGTTACCTAATGCACATACCAGTTAGAAAGAAAAAAAAACACTTCTTGAGCTCTGACTAGGTCTATCAACACGAAAGCAAACCTATAGAACAGAATGATAAAATACCGTTATAAACCGTCAACCTTAATTTCACCGGGAGAACTAATTCCATACTGTCCGAAGCTTTGACAGCTTCAAGAATATGAAACTTGTTAAGATATAGTACTGACTTGTAACATGCATATTGTATAGTTTTTTGCTAGTAGCTATTTGCAACATGGCCACTAGATGGTGTTGTGCTGCCCTGGTCACCCGGTGTAACATATCTGGAACTATAAAAGTAGAGTTTGCAACATAACAATTTAGAAAAACAGTGATAATTAACATGCCCCCGAGGGAACACCCTCTACAAGTGTGCTAACGTGTAGTTACTTTATACATGACATACTAAAGACCAGCCATATTTAAATTATATATATATATATATATATATATATATATATGTAACCAGCTTCGACCAAAACATAACTGGCTTAATTGGTGCTTGTACATTATGTCCTTCCTTGTCCCCTACATAAGTGCCGCATTTATAGGCTGTGACTGCCATGCTGAGCATGCAGGATGTAATCTTCCTACGGTATGCAACACTATCTGCCTGCTTGTCGGCAAGAGGCAGGCAGATAAGTGGACCGGAAACCTGTGTTTGTTTTGCACCGTCGTGTATGTGCCAGTTTCTGGATTGAGCAACCCAGCTTAGCGATGCCCGTTAGCTGTAACCCATCCCCCTTAACTGCCCTTAATAAAACAGCCTGCTGCAATTTGCCATCCTGCCTTACCGTGACTTGTGCCTAATGCAAGGCTTTTTCTGGGATACCACAGACCTCTGTGACCTATGGTGAGTCCGTGGGGGGTCTGTAGTATTCCCGTTGTGAGTTTCAGGAGCTGGGGACCTCGGCAGGTCGGTCTAGTTATGGTGCAGACGGGTACAATTATACCGGTCTGCCTACTCACTGTTCAGGCGGGCGAACGCTGTACTGGGCGGCGGGGTGTCAGGTGGAGTGAAACCGGACTGAGTGCCACGGTCAAAATTCGACACTGGGAACCAGAAGTGCAGCCAACCAATCAGCAGTACGTCTGAAACCAATTAGGTAATGTAGGGAAGAGGGGGAGTTCCTTTTAAAGGTACATAGTCCCTCCCACAACTTCAAGCCCAGCCTTCCAATACTTAAATTAAATGTTTATTTAAGTTTGGGATGCCATCCAAGTTTGGGATGCCAAATTAATTTAAATGCCTGCATTAATTGCCAGACTAACGGATGCGGATAGTCATGGCCCTGCTGGATTGTCAGAATACAATATAGTGTATTTGGACAAACAGCCGACCGGCTTATGGATACCTTATTACTGATAAATTCTCGTTAAATAAACATTATATATATAATATATATTACAGAATACGAGATTATCAATTTTCAGAGCACCATTTTCTCATCATACCTCAGAACCTGTCAGTAGGTTGGTATATGAAGGTATGCATTGGAGAATACATTCTTGGAGGGATTTTTTTGTGTTCTTCAACTGTATAATACTTCATATGTTTCTCAGCTGTGTCATTTGAGTACAGCAATACCCCCATATGCACCTTTGCCAGGTATATGTGGACATGAAAGAGGCACATTTGAGACACAGCCATTCCAGTTTCTTTCAAACTTTAAATGTTTGCGCTGTGCCCATGTCCCATTTTAGAGTATTTTACCAGGCTATATAATCCAAATACCCCATAAAGCCATACCATATCTTAAAGAAGACATCTCAGGGTGTTTCAAAAGGCATATTTTGAACCTTGGTGTGGGGTAATTTTTTTCACTATGTGTGCTACGACTGTATAATACTTCACATGTTGCTCAGCTATGTTGTCTGAAATGTGAAATAATACACTAATTTACATACATAGTATGAAATAGTGAGAGTGTGTAGCGCTTTATTTTGTGAACTTACTCCACAGGAGATCCCTCAGAGTATGAAGGGTTAATAATCTATTTAAACAAATAGAGAAAAATATAGTGCACTATGTGTGGAACGTAATATTTATACACCACACGATAAAGGACACACTCACGTGGTTTAGAGCCTATTGAGGATTGGCTCTGATCACTTTCGCCTTGTGTCCTTTTAGGTGACACACACCTTACTCTCCAAGTGAAATTTTCCTCAAAAGAGAGAGAAAAAGACAGGGGAAAATCGCCGTAGTGTTGAAATCCTCAATGTAATATGACAGCAAATTTAAAAGCAAATAGGTGAAGGTTGCTTCTCACCTGAGAGAGAGCCTGTGACCTGGCTCAAAGTAGATCAGCATGTGAGTCCTTTTAGGGATGACTCCTTCCCTCTTTGATAGGATGGAAAATGCACCAGATATGTATTCTAATAAAAATAACTATTTATTACATAAGCTTTAAAATCAAATGATACATACAATATAAGGTGAATCCGAAACGTGTTTCGCCGGTTCCATCCGGCTTTCTCAATCGGTATTTTCCATCCTGCTTACTTCCTGATTATAAACCCCGCCTTTCGTCCTGATTGGATGCCGGAAATCCAGTGTCATCCAATCACGGGCGTCGCTACGAGGGAGGGCAAAGTGTTCCAACTGTATTGCTTTATCCCTTAATGCGGACGTCGTCACGCACGC
The DNA here is from genome assembly GCF_036172605.1 of Pelobates fuscus. Classification (NCBI taxonomy): domain Eukaryota; kingdom Metazoa; phylum Chordata; class Amphibia; order Anura; family Pelobatidae; genus Pelobates; species Pelobates fuscus. Next base: position 163,777,549 of record NC_086321.1, on the reverse strand, counting down.
ACATATGATCGTGCGGACGGCGTCACTTCCGGGAATGTGAAAGGGTAGTATTTATCCTATTAGTCTTTGGGATCCAATCCGTTTCTTTTTAGAACGATATGTGTCACATCCGGTCTCGCAGGTTTTCTCCTTTAGTCTATTGTGAAAGTTCAAACAAAATTACAAGATTAAACAAATAATCACCTGCCATACAACCAGAGTAATCTATATGATTACATGTCCCTGTGGATTAGCCTATGTGGGAAGAACCAATAGAACTCTGAACACTAGGATTCAAGAACATATTAGGAAGATCAGGAAAGGTTTCTTAAATCATAGTGTATCCCTGCATTTTAAGAATCAGCATAATAGTAATCCCCAATTAATGAAGTTTATGGGAATTCAAAAAATAGTAGGTAATTGGAGAGGCGGCGATCTCAATAAACAAATTGGACAAACAGAGATGAAATGGATTTTTAACTTGAACATTATGCAACCATATGGTCTTAATGATGACTTCGAACTATGCCACTTTTTATAATTTTTACATATAATTTATTTATATGAAATTGCAATTTTGCACATTTTATACATTTTTGATACACATTTTTATATATTTTATATTTCTATTTTTAAGATTTTTAGTGGCTTAAATCTATAAAACATCATTAACACATATGTACCATATTATTAATCTTTTAATCTGTAATATGCTCCCCTCTATGTATAGATGTGTATTGTTACCTTTGTATACTTATAATCTATTGATGCACTTTATTGTTTGTTATCTATGCTCATTATGAGCACATCTTTAGGATTGAAGACTATTCATAATGCTATGGATGACCTTTCCGGTCTTCCAGGACTTTTGCCACCACTTAAAATGGACGTTTGAACTTTCACAATAGACTAAAGGAGAAAACCTGCGAGACCGGATGTGACACATATCGTTCTAAAAAGAAACGGATTGGATCCCAAAGACTAATAGGATAAATACTACCCTTTCACATTCCCGGAAGTGACGCCGTCCGCACGATCATATGTGCGTGGGTGACGACGTCCGCATTAAGGGATAAAGCAATACAGTTGGAACACTTTGCCCTCCCTCGCAGCGACGCCCGTGATTGGATGACACTTGATTTCCGGCATCCAATCAGGACGAAAGGCGGGGTTTATAATCAGGAAGTAAGCAGGATGGAAAATACCGATTGAGAAAGCCGGATGGAACCGGCGAAACACGTTTCGGATTCACCTTATATTGTATGTATCATTTGATTTTAAAGCTTATGTAATAAATAGTTATTTTTATTAGAATACATATCTGGTGCATTTTCCATCCTATCAAAGAGGGAAGGAGTCATCCCTAAAAGGACTGACATGCTGATCTACTTTCAGCCAGGTCACAGGCTCTCTCTCAGGTGAGAAGCAACCTTCACCTATGTGCTTTTAAATTTGCTGTCATATTACATTGAGGATTTCAACACTAGGGCGATTTTCCCCTGTCTTTTTCTCTCTCTTTTGAGGAAAATTTCACTTGGAGAGTAAGGTGTGTGTCACCTAAAAGGACACAAGGCGAAAGTGATCAGAGCCAATCCTCAATAGGCTCTAAACCACGTGAGTGTGTCCTTTATCGTGTGGTGTATAAATATTACGTTCCACACAGAGTGCACTATATTTTTCTCTATTTGTTTAAATAGAGTATTAACCCTTCATACTCTGAGGGATCTCCTGTGGAGTAAGTTCACAAAATAAAGCGCTACACACTCTCACTATTTCATACTATGTATGTAAATTAGTGTATTATTTCACATTGAATCACGACAGGATTGGAGAGTTCCTGGTTTTTGTGTGGGAGCAGCTGTAATATTAGAGCACTTGATATAATTTATGTAAAGCGCCTGAAAACACAGAACACTTTTGTTATACTATCTATGTTGTCTGAAATGCTGAACTCCTGATGCATTGAGAAAAGGCCTTCACAAGCCTCTGCTATTGTGTACATAGTTTATACTAAGTGACCTATAGGTTGAGGAGGCGGTGACCATGGCAGTGTAGGTGGAAGTGGCGATGGAGGCAGAGGAGGTAGCCAACACTGTTTTTTTATATATTTTTTTTTTTTTGTTATTATTGGGGTAGCCCCCAAAATATTGGGACATATAAAAAAAAGAAAACTGTTCCGCAGAGCGACTGACTCGTGCGTGCTGCATTTGAAACTCCACTATCGCCTGCTGCTGCTCGCACAGTCTCATGAGGTGGTGAGCGGGAAGGCCAAAGTTACGCTGCAGCGCAGACAGGCGAGCAGCACTAGAGTGAGAACGCCAAAAGCACGCACAGATGGCCCGCACTTTCTGCAGCATCTGTGTATACACCGTGGCATCACAAGGGCCACCCAGAACTGGCTCAGCTCCCATCAAGCCAAGTTCCCGGAGGAGATCACCCAGCTCATCATGCTAGAGCACTTTTTCAATGTGCTCCCCAACGAGAAGGCGACGACGCATTCTTATGTCAATCTACCATGGTGATCACGGGTAACGGGAAATCAGGGTTCGATTCCGTAGAGGGACCCTGACAAACTGCTACCACATGCAAGGAAGACAGCAGGCACGCAAATGACCCACTCCCGACGCGGGAAGGTAGTGACGACAAATAACAATACAGGAGGCCTTGTAATTGTAATGAGTCCACTTGAAATCCTTTAACTCTGATCAATTGGAGGGAAGTCTGGTGCAGAGCCGCTGAAACTCCACTATTGCCTGCTGCTGCTCGCACAGTTGCATATGAGGCAGTGAGCGGGAAAGCCAAAGTTACGCTGCAGCGCAGACAGGCGAGCAGCAGCAGGGTGAGAACGCAGAAAGCGTGCACAGCCGCTACAGTGAATGTCACATCCTGTTCCAAGTTGCAGATCAGTCTGGTGATGGCTTCTGGTATCCAATACTCTTTTTACTGAAGCTGGGTCCCGGACATCAGACTGCGAAACTGCAAATAGCTCGTTAAATCTGTTATGGTTCTTTTTATCGCTTCAACTGCTACTTGGATAACTGTGGGAATTCTAAAGATAATACATGCCGACGAGCGCTAGGGGATGTCCGCTCCGCTTTTGCACCATGGAAGATGCCTCTGTGCGACCAGTGCCTCTTCCTCAAAACTGCACACGTCACTCGCATGACCTTGATTCCATGTGGGGTCTAGGACCTCATCATCCTCCACATCATCTTCCACCCACTCCTCAAACCTGCCCTCCTTGCCGGTATGCACACTGCAGAAAGCCACAGCAGTTGGCACCTGTGTTTTTCCAGCATGTAAAGTCTGCAAAGGACTGTCAGGGTCTTACCTGAGTTGGGAGTCTGTAGCGCAGATATGTTGCTCACCCTTGCAGATAGCCACAGGCCGAGGTGGTCAGGTAAGAATTCACCTGGCCTGTGGGTCTGTGCACATGGGGCTGTGCAGGATGCAGTACCAAATACGCAGGACAGGCAAGGACAGAACCAGCAGGATAGTCGAGGGATAGCCGAGGTCAAAGGGTGCCAGAGGTCAGGAACAACGAGGAGTAGCCGAAGTCAAGGGATGCCAGAGGTCAGAATAAACGTAGTCAGAAGCTGAGATCAAATATACGAAGCAGTTAAACTGGAACACTGGTACGACACAGGAACACTAGATCAAAGACTTGACACTGAGCACAGGGCGAGGCTGGGTTTAAATACCCTGCTGATGATCGATCAGAGTCAGGTGAGACACAGACAAGTCAAGGTGCAGCCCCCGGTGTAGTAGCCATGCCAGGATGAACAAGACCGGAATCAGTAGTCTCTGTGTAAAGCTGCTGTGGCTCAGAGACAGAAAGCAGGACTAGGATTGATAAGTTCCCCAGTTCAAGTCCCCTGTTGGGAATTCCAGGAGCGACCACGTCTGGCCGTCTGTCTCACAGGTGAGAACCCTGACAGTACCCCCCCCCTTTAAAAACGACCTCTGGGCGTAAGTAGGTTCTCCATCGAAATAATCCGCATCTCCAGAGTCACTATCAGAATCCATTGAGTCCCCATAGTGAAAGTCCTCAGTATGGAATCCCTTATTAGCTCGGGATTTCCCAGTACCAGCTTCTGGTACGGCTGACGATCTGTCCAGGTTTTTTAGGTTCCGGGTACAGGTGGCAAGAACTTCCACAACTTCGGCAGGAACAGTGCTCGTAGCTAGCAGTGCTTTTTCGAACACTTCTAGGTCTTTTTTACAGACCGTAGTGCCATTAGAAGCAATGACACAATCCATAGGTAAATCCTTTTCAAGTGGGCAGGAAGTAGTGGTGGTACTACAGGAAGTAACTTTGGTAGTAGATGCAGTCGACTCTGGAGCAGGAGGTGTAGTATTTTCCATGGAAGCCAAGCCTGGGCAGGAATAACGGCTCCCTTGTAGCTCTTTAGGCTGATATGCGGTGTACACTGGACGAAGGATATTATTACCCAGTCGGAGAGCTGGAGGTCTAGGAGGGCGAACAGGACAAAGCGTGATGAAGTGCCCTCTTTCTCCACAGTAGAAACACAGACCATGGCTTCTCCTTCGGTCCCTCTCCCTAGGTGTGACTTTGCAGTGGACAAGTCCAATTTGCATAGGTTCCTCAGGGTCAAGTGGAACACAGGATACCTCTGGAGTTTTCCTGGGAACTGGATCATAAGAGGGCATCACTGTGGTGTGGTGATAGTACTCGGTTCCTTGGTTACGTAGACTCCGCGATTTTTTAGTAGGTGGAGCTGGCTTGGGCTTAGTGGTCCTGCACTGTGAGTCCATAGCAATAATAAAGGATTCCCAGCTGACAAGGACAGGACTCTTCCTCTGCAACATTTGGTAAGACCAAACTTTGATGCGTCCAGACAACAGGTTGATAGCCGCTCTGACCCTGATGAAATCCGTGGCGTAAGTTCGAGGCTTTAAAGAAAACAATACCTCGCAATCCATCCTGAATGACTGAAAGGACGTGTAGTTACCATCAAATCTGTTGGGCATGATGACAAAGGGTTCCGGAGCTGGATGTACTGCGCCTTTAAGAGAAAAAATTTCTTGCTGCAACTCCGAAACAGTTTGGGCCAGGCTGGACACTTGCTGGAGTGAGGGTGAGCACATTTCTGCGCACTCCATATTGGTCAAGTCTTTTGTCAGGGTCTTACCTGAGTTGGGAGTCTGTAGCGCAGATATGTTGCTCACCCTTGCAGATAGCCACAGGCCGAGGTGGTCAGGTAAGAATTCACCTGGCCTGTGGGTCTGTGCACGGGGGCTGTGCAGGATGCAGTACCAAATACGCAGGACAGGCAAGGACAGAACCAGCAGGATAGTCGAGGGATAGCCGAGGTCAAAGGGTGCCAGAGGTCAGGAACAACGAGGAGTAGCCGAAGTCAAGGGATGCCAGAGGTCAGAATAAACGTAGTCAGAAGCCGAGGTCAAATATACGAAGCAGATAAACTGGAACACTGGTACGACACAGGAACACTAGATCAAAGACTTGACACTGAGCACAGGGCGAGGCTGGGTTTAAATACCCTGCTGATGATCGATCAGAGTCAGGTGAGACACAGACAAGTCAAGGTGCAGCCCCCGGTGTAGTAGCCATGCCAGGATGAACAAGACCGGAATCAGTAGTCTATGTGTAAAGCTGCTGTGGCTCAGAGACAGAAAGCAGGACTAGGATTGATAAGTTCCCTGGTTCAAGTCCCCTGTTGGGAATTCCAGGAGCGACCACGTCTGGCCGTCTGTCTCACAGGTGAGAACCCTGACAAGGACATATGGAAAATATTTTAGAATTGTATCCAGGCAGCCGTTTTCCCTATAAACTGACCTCTCAGTTTGACTTGTGAGGGTATTGCCCCAGAATTACAATATTGTTTAAGTACCTCTAGCTATTGATAACTGGTTTAAATATAGCAGCTTGTTATCTGGTAGTTTCTAGTGTAGAAAATATCAATTTGTTTTCTATAACTTAGATCTGTGTAACAAGTGTTGTAGGTGTGAAACAATATTACAAGTGACTGATGTATTACATTCAAATCAAAGTTACGCTTCTATTTGACTCTCAGATATGAAGAGTAGGCCCCAAAATGTACTATTTAGCAGATTAGCAGCAAAACAATTAGAATGTTTACAAGTGCGCTGTAATCACACCATTAGACGCTTCTATTTGACTCTCAGATATGAAAAGCAGGCCCCAAAATGTACTATTTAGCAGATTAGCAGCAAAACAATTCGAATGTTTACAAGTGCGCTGTAATCACACCATTAGACGCTTCTATTTGACTCTCAGATATGAAAAGCAGGCCCCAAAATGCACTATTTAGCAGATTAGCAGCAAAACAATTCGAATGTTTACAAGTTTTTTTACTTTTTAAACTTTTTTTACTTTTTAAAACTAGTTTTTAAACTTTTTTTTCTTATACATTTTTTTAAACTTTCTTAAAACTTTTTTTCACAGATTTCACATTTTTATAAGCTTTTTTTTTTACAGTTAACCCATAACCAGCAGTAAGCATCACTAACTGTAAATTTGACAATTTCCCCTAACTCCCACCCACCCGAGCTAGCAAAATATATTATTGTCAAATATTTAAATTAATTCATTAAATAAATTGAACCCCGGGGGTTAAAAAAAAATAAGTTAACCCTAAGGGGTTTAAAAAAAAAAATGGATCACAGTATAATACTGTGATCTGTATTTTGATCACTGTGTGATCAACTGGCAGGGAAGGGGTTATTTTTTATTAGGACTGGTTAGTAGGGTGGGATTTTTTTTTTACTTTTTTTTTAAAAAACGTTATTAAAGCATTTCTTTTTTTACTTTTTAAAACTTTTTAAAAACTTTTGTTTTAACGTTAACCCCTAGCTAGCCTAACACCATATTCCCCCACTAACTTCCACTCACCCTAGCTAGCTAAATATAACATTTTAATATATTTAAATTAATTAATAAAATAAAGTTAACCCTTGAGGGTGACAAAAAATAAAAGTTGACCATCAGGTGTTTAAAAAAAAAAAAAAATCAGATCCCAGTAAAATGTAGTCCTTGCCAAGTAATCACTGTAGTCAGTAATCATTTGGCAGGGAAGGGGTTAATTTTTATTTAAAATGGGTAAATGGGGTGGGATTTTAAACTAACTTTATTTATTTATTTTTTACAGGGGAAGCAGATCATCACTAATCCGTCTCCCTGCACTTCACACAGAACACAGATGAGCAGTTAGGTGGATGGTGAGTCCCTGCAGCACAGCCTGTCAGAGCGATCACTGCTGCAGGGGCAGCGCGATCGGGTGCTCCCGGTCTGCCTCTAATACAGAGGCAGACCGGAGGAGCGTTAACCCCGCAATCGCTGCGATCTTGGGTTAACTTTACCACATGACGGACCCAGTCCATCATTCAGTGTTAACTGTTTCCCCGCCATGACGGATGGGGTCCATCATTCGGCGGGAAGGGGTTAAGTGGTCTGGGTGCTGCTGTGGTTCACTATGCAATGTAAAATATTGCTGTTTAAGAAAAAAAAAAAACACACATGTTTATTTTTCAAAACAAACGACATTCCAAACTGCCGAATGCCTGAAACAAATTACAAGCCGAACTGCTGAATGCCAGAAAGTCGTGTTCCCGAACGCTGAATGTCTGAATCGAATGCCATTCAGCAGTTCCGAACTACCGAGCTGAATGCCATTGGTCTGAATTGCCATAGCAGACATATTTTTTTTTACTTACCCAAATTTCCAAACCCAATTTTTTGCCCATGCACATCCCTAATAATTTCCTGTGGTTATTCCTATTGGGTTGGTACGCCAACAAGAAAATGGTGGTTGATAAAAAGCCCCAATATGAAACCATTGTCTAAATCTTTCCTGAGTAAAACGTCAGTGTTGAAGGTGGTCGAGTATTGCTGACTGTAGGTTAAGGCATTTGTGTGTACCTGAGGGAAGTGCAATAAGGCTGGTGTAGAACCCTTTGGTGAAACCCTGTACCAAAACATTGATTAAATTACGGGATGATTGAGCCTGGGGGTAGGTTGTCAATGCTAACTTTGGTAAGTCATTGTTTTGGGTACAGATGGCTAGGGCACATGGTTTTGGGTATTGCTGACTGTAGGTTAAGGCATTTGTGTGTACCTGAGGGAAGTGCAATGAGGCCTGTGTAGAACCCTTTGGTGAAACCCTGTACCAAAAAATTTACTAAATGACGGGATGATTGAGCCTGGGGGTAGGTTGTCAATGCTAACTTTGGTAAGTCATTGTTTTGGGTACAGATGGTTAGGGCACATGGTTTTGGTATGTACCCTGTAACAAATTGAGCAGACGTGCAGCAATCTGCACAAGCTAAATCCACAACTGCCCAAACTGAAGTTGTTGCAGATCTGCACTTTCCCCAGGTATACTACAGGCCTGCCCAATTCATCTTCAAGACCTCTGTGTTTTGTAGTGGACAAACCGAAAGGTGCATGGATAGTGGTGAGTAGACTGGGATATACTGGACTATGAGATGGAGGCGCATAAGGCACAAGAGGGGGGCTTGAGCCCGGCGAAGTTGTGACAGAATAGTTCTGTGTTAAGCCTACTCCAATTGTGTGAATGTTAAAGTGTGTGAGGGATGCTGCTGCTTTGGCTGAAAAAGATTTGTGGTAGTCAAAGAACGCCCATATTTGTGCCCTAGGTCCACTAACTTGTGCCAGTAAAGATCCAATTCTTCCCTAAGGTGAGGTGAAGTGGAGCAAATTACGTAAGGGTACAGTCTGTAAGCGAGGACAAATTCAGGGATAGTGCGTTTCTGATTAAGTCTGGGGTCTTTGACCTTTAATACGACAGACAAATCCCCATAGCAATTTGATATGTTCTCAACAACCTCCTGGGAAACAATTAGTAAAAAAACTAAATTCATGTCCTTGCCCTCCAGAAAGTCCTTGCATACTGTCGGGGGTACTAAGTGAATGGAGTGACTATGTGAGTAGAAGTGTTAGGAGTTGGGTTTATAGCAATAATATTACTGTGTGAAGGTGAGGGAGTGGGAAGCTCAGTAGATGGGGTGGGAGCTGGTGACTGGATTCTCCAGTTTCTCCAGTCAAAGGCTAACAGTATTAATAGAAGTGAACAGTGCTATATGGCGGAAACAACCTCACCACCGGGCACTGGAGAAGCCTGGTTGCTCACCTGCTCCCTTTAGACTATGGCCCTGCAGGTCAAACCTTTATTTTCCCTGCAGAAAGGCTTATTCGTGCCTTTCTGCCAGGGTGTTCGGTAGATTCAATCTACCGAACAGAGTACCGATCTAAGGACCACCTGGGAACTGGAGTGTGCCATCAATTGACCACCCAGCAGCTGCTTGGTGTACTTAATATACGAACACTGGGTGGCCTTTGTTCATCGAACGAACACGTGGCGGCAGCAATCTTACACTCCCGAACAGCAGTGTTTCAGACAGCGTCGGGTGTCTGGAACTAAAATCGGACACTCAACTAGGCAAACACCGCTGAGACCTCCAGACTTCCGTGGATTCGTGCCATTCGGTAGAAAGACTAATGTTTACATGGGGAGTCTAACGAACACAAGGAAACCCACGGATGGCAAGCCGTTCGGGACTTTTTAATACGTTAACAGAGACCGACAGCAAGGCCAAACTGATCTGATCTGGGTGATTTTTGAGTATGTTGCTCACCCAGATCAGGGCTATCAGGGGATCCCCTATTTAGGAGTGTACTCTAGGTATTTGGGGTACATCCAGAAAGTGGGGAAGTAATGTACATGACTAAGGGGATTATGTGTCATGCTGAGGGGAGGAGATGTGTGGGAGGTAACGCATGTGTGATTGGTGTACTGTAAATCCCGTCCTTGCATGGGAGAATCCTTTATAAGCCAGTTGTGTTAATAAATGTGTGTTCTTGTTTTAACCCTCAAGCTGAAGTGTCGTCTCATTCTTGGGGGGAATTTGATTGTATGCCGATTGCCAGGAGTGTAAGTGGATTGTATGCTTTTCCTGTTCGGCTGCTTCCAGTGTTCGTGTGCCTCTTGTTCGGGAGTTCGAAGATTCGTGTAGTTTGCAGTTCAGGAGATGGGTTCTTGCAGTAGTTGCTTGTCTGGCTGAAAGGGGATTATCGCCTAAACAGTTTTTATCCTCTGGTGAGCGAAACGGTCCGTTACAAGCTATAATGAGGTTCTTAACTTCCACGAAGTTGTCTGTATTGGCTGTTTTTATGTTAGTGCACGGCTGGGGTGTGCTGGAACTGGCAATTAGGAGTTGATACAGTTCAGTTTTGTGCGCAGTGGCTGGGAAAGGAATCCTTAAATGTCTTAATTCGTTCGCTAGTTTAGGAAAGGTCCAGGAATGGAGAGAACAAGGGCTAAAGAAATTAACTGGACTACGTGGAAGATGAGGCCCTGCAAGTGCCAAGTGGCGAAGAGAGGCTCTACCTATGAGTGGGGCCGTTGGACGGGGGCCACTGGGTGGTATGGTGGGAATGTCGTAAAAGAGTCTATAAGAGTGGGTGTGACAGGTGAGGCCCTAACTAGTAACCTGTAGAGGTTGGTGTGAGGTGCTATGTATTGGGGCAAGGGGCACGTAACTCCGGATGAGGGTGGGTGTTGGCCTTATGGGAGTAGATTATTCATGTTTTACTAAGTCCTTAGCTATCTAGAGATCAGCCAGTTGGTCTGAATTTGAATTAAATGTACCTAGTTTGCATAGTATGGAGAGACTAGTTGCAGGAAGGATTCTATTACAGGAACACCTGAGGAAAACGTGCTATAATGGTCGTAACTGTTTTTTTTTGTTTTGTTTTTTAGGGGAAGTTACATACTGTGAATAGCGTCGTTCAGGTAAATGTGGGAGTGCTAATATGAACAGTCGGACCTAAGGAGCGAGGACAATTGTGTCCATGTGGCGTCTGGCCCACACAACATATCGTAGAATATTATACCTGTCTAATGGCAGAGCGAGGGTACGGTGAAACGGCACGGGTAGTTGGGATGATTGCAACGTTGACTATCACCTAGGTTAGGGTATAAACATAATTGTGAGTGACCCATGCACATAGCTTGACCAGCTAAAGTAGGGATGCATGAGTAATGAAGCAACATTTACCCCAAGTTATTTGAGGAGTGAAAGAAAGCCTGCATGGCTGGTCTTGATCTATGATTGAAATTGGTGGTGATGTACGGACTCAATTAACCAATACTCTATGAGGTAATGGAGTATCCAGGCGTATGGACGTGACAGTACATTTATGATGTAAGAAATACAGACTTACGTACCCAAATCTGGGAGGAAGTTAACTTGACTAGCAGATAATGTATTGAGACCATAACTGACTGACTGAAATCAACAAGGATAGAATGAATAAGCCTAACATGGGAAAATAGATAACCACATGAGATTTACATATACAACAGACAAGCTAATAGTTATTGCACAAATTCTGATTGAGAAATGACGGAGTATGATTGCTTTAATATATTAGGTGAGTGAAACATCTATGTGACTAATAACATGTATCGACTGTATATACATTGAACAATATAAGTTGCCAGGAGAAATAACTGAGTTAGTTAAATGGAGAACCGATTAATACTTACTGAATGGTGCAATAATCTGAGAGGCCGCTAAAAGTCAATGTGCTTAGTGAAACTTGTTCGGTAGAATTCGCCTAAACGGTTGACCACAGGATTCGTATGAGCATAGAGTTGAAGAGTTTGTGTAGGAGGAAACATGTGAACGAACAAAGGGAGCCATGTGTATGGTCCCTTGCTGTACATGTTTTAGCCCGTTTGGGAAGACTTACTGTTCAGTGCTTTCTGGACCTAAGGAGGCGGTATTTGACCCGAGAGTTGCTGTGAGGTAATAGGTCAGCAGTGTCTGACCCAAGGCGGTGTGGAGCAGGAGGTTCAGCCAGGGAACGTGATGTAGCCCAGAAGACACAGATTCCCAAGATCGTGAGTTGGATGTTGGTTGCTGGAGGGGCCCCGGTGGAGCTGTGGTATGCAGTAGCAAGTAGCTGACTTGGCGGCAACGGTGAGATAATACCAACGGTATTTGCTGGATCGGTGTGTTAGGAGTTGTCATTGTGGGATCAAGGTTCAAGGTGAGTGCTAAACCGGATGTACTAGGAGGGGGGTTAGTTACATTATATGATCATATAATGCTTAAGCCTGCCACAACGTCAATGTTCCCCATTCTGGGCAGGTTCTACTGTAGCAACCTAATTCCTGCCCTTATGAGAACAATCCACTTACTTGGGAACTAGTTACTCCAGGACTCTCTGCAGGCCAAGGCTAAATAGGTTCCTGAAATGAGGCACCTGTGATAGGGAGGGGTGCAAAATCAAGGAGTTGGCCTGGACTCCCAAATATATAAAGGAAATCCAAGAGGGCTGCACTCACCTGAACATGCTTACATATAAGCACCCTATAATGTAAGCATGTTTAGGTGAGTGAGGTCCTATTGGTAATATATATATATACATACACACACTTTATAATAACTGTTATCCCTGTCCCGTCATATGCCCCCTTGATTTTGAATCCTTTAGATGCCACTGCCCATGTGTAACACTATACTATTTGCTTAGCAAAAACAGTGAACATTGCATTTTTAGAGCATTTTAATCTAATCCACAATTTTAAAAAGTGTAGAAAATAAAAATGTTTGCAAATTCTATTTCAATACCATGAAAATGTGATCTTGCTTAATCATATTTTGCAAAGCAGATCTTCACATATTTAATTCACAGTGGAATTTATTTTTATTTAAAATGGCCACAAGGGTAAAACAAATGTCAAGAGTATAAAATAATATGTAATAAATGCACAATGACATTCATTTCTTTTGGAAGAGCAGAGATCTTCAATCAGCTTGAAAAGGTATTTATTTTTTTTTAAATGCATTTTCTCCTAGAATTTTTAGATGATATTTTATTAGTCAATGTACACATCTTCTGAACTTTTTTTATCAGCACAAACTACCTTACCTCACTTAATGTCAGACTTTCAGTAGACAATGTCTTATGATATAGTTTATTAAACCAAATGGAAGTTACAAGTCTTGTCACTAAAAAAAAAAAAAAGTTTTTGTGACATCAGATACTACTTCAAAATTTAGAAAGAAAAAAAAATCCAGTTTTTGGTTAAATTTTGCAAGTCAATTCAGATCTTACAACATCTTCTTGCTCATTGTATAATCTTCAAAAGTATAGGAACGTAATACTTTGTTCATATAATAAAACAATGAACATATAAATGTGATAATTGCAATACTATGAGAGTTGAAAGTCATCACGTTGATAAACATACCTAATCCTGTCTAGAAAGTATACTAGATGTAAAATAGTAATTTAAGAAAATGAAAAGGCTTTCAGTTTAAAAGCTGTGATTTTATGATTTGCATATCTGTATTTGTGATTATAAAACATTTTAATTATTTCTTTCAATTATATAATTTTATGTAGACCATAAACCTTTTGCTACTAGTCATGAATGGAAATGTGTGACTCATGATTAGTGTAGTTGGTATCCACTAAACCATTAACATTTCACTTCTTAAAATTTGACTTAATAACAATTTTATTTCATGCCATTTGTTTATTCATTCATATTGATTTTGCAGCATTTGTGACCACTCAGATTTACCTAGATAGAGTAAAGGCTGTTGTTGAAATTGCCATGCGTGGCACAGTTCTGTGAATGAGTAGATCGATAATTATAAACTCAAATCAAATACATAGTTAAACAAGAAAAAGCATAAAATGAAAGTATATACCATAAACCGTTAACTGACATATGTGCACATATTCAAATATACATAGTATTATATAATATTTATAAATGACGAAAATATTTGATGACTGTTATTACATAAAAATGTAAGGAACATACCATTTTATATTAAAACAGAGCTGACTAATGTTGTATTTGGGAAATAACAGAAGGTTGCTGGTGTTCGTGGAACGTCTACATCATCAGTTATTTAAAAACTTCTGAAAATCTCTTAAGAATGACTTGGAAAAATCATAGTTTTATAACACATTTTTACCTTGTTGGATTAACAATTTCTCCAAAATGGCAATCCATTGTTTTCCTTCTGTTACTTATTATATATGTTCTAACAATCTTGGAAAATGTTGTTATCATTTTACTTGTCTGGACAAAATCGAAACTAAAAACACCCATGTATATCTTCCTTGGTAATTTCTCATTTATGGAGATTTGGTATGTTTCAACAATACTTCCAAAAATGCTTGAAGACATTATCTCGGAGTTAAAAAAGATATCAGTCATTGGCTGTATTGCTCAATGTCATGTATTTTTTCTATTAGGTGCCATAGAAAACTATTTCCTTGCAATAATGGCTTATGACCGATATTTGGCCATATGTAACCCACTTAGATATTCATCAATCATGACCAACACTCACTGTTGCAAGTTAGTTTTGGGATGCTGGTTAATTAGTGCAACAGGTTCATTCTTGCCCTTCTATTATATATGTAAATTAACTTTTTGTGGTGGAAATCAAATCAAACATTTTTTCTGTGATGTGTTTCCTTTACTTAGCCTTTCTTGCACGGACACATCTGTACTGAGAACATATTTCTTTGGTTTAGTTTGTATTATAGTATTTGGCTGCCTACTTTTTACTATTGTGTCATATTTACAGATTGTTTTGACAATTTTAAAAATACCATCAACGTCTGGGAAATCAAAAGCCTTTTCTACATGTGGAGCACACATTACAGTAGTAATTATTTATTATGTATCTGTCACCTTAATATATGTAAGATCTCCCAATGCTATCAGCAATATATATTCTCTTGAGTATGACAAACTTATGGCAGTGCTCTACATTATTGTAACTCCTCTATTAAACCCTATAATCTACAGCTTGAGAAACAAGGATGTTAGGGATATGTTACAATTATATTTTAATAAGAACAACATATTTTGGAAGTGTGCAATTTGTCATGGAAAGTACTCTAAACCTGTCCAACAGATTAACAATAGAAGCCATGACAAATGTAAATGAATTGCATTTAATTCATACAAAATACTATAAATGAACTATTACAATTAATAGGTATGATTATTTTGAATTTGATATATTGTACAAATAATAAAGAATAAGAAACACAGAGCCTTCCTTATAGGCGCCTGTTGGCAAAGGCAGTGCCAAGAGTGTGGAGGACCATTTGATATATTTATATACTCATACTTGCAAATGACCCTTCTCCAATGTTCCCTGCAGAACACACTGCCTTGGCAGTATAACTAGTTTTTAGGTGTCTGATTCAATTGTGAGGATTAAATGGAGTTCTGCTGTGGAGGACATTGACTTCTGTGCCATCCACAGTTTTAAACCCACAGCATAATACATACCACAGAAAAGATATAGCATTTGTTAATATTAGTATGATATATTAAATTAGGACCCAACTTGCAATCTACTTCTGCTTAGTTAAGCCTTTTAGAATGGTAATTACAATAAGCAGATTTCATGAAAAGTACAGATAAAATAATGAAATTTCAGAGAAGAAAAAAGAGAGAATAAAAATAGAATTGTTTTAATAGAATATGGGATGGAAAATGGCAAATGTTTAAAAGGAAGAGAATACAATTAGGCAAGCATAAAGGGGATAAGAAAACTGCAGGTTGAAAAGTAGTATATTTAACTCATTCCCTCCATTAGGGCATGTCATTACATCCTGAATGGCATGGACTTTCGGGACATTGGGGTGTAATGATACATCCTAATGCCTGTGTCCCCACAGCCCTCTGAGCGATACTCCCCTCACTGAATCCGAGCGGGGGATTGCCTTGTAACCCAGGCAGTCATCATGCAGCCAACTGCTTGCTATTGGAGTAATTGATCATAGTGATCACCACGATCATGGAGTATCACCACGATCATGGATACAATATCACAGCCAAAGATTTGTATTATAGGCTGTGACATTGAATTCTGTCTCTCTTACCTCACTTTTATCAGAGGTGAGAGAGGTAGAAAAGTCATTGTTGGCAGTGTCCCAAGTGTTAGCGTATGTAAAAAAAAGAAATAATCTGTTTTAACACTTTCAGTGCTAATACTAAGATTTTTTTTTGTTAAAATCTGACCCTTTTTTCTAATTTAATCCTTTCTAGTTTGTTGTTAACGAGAGTTGAGCGAATCCGAACTGTAAAGGTTGGAGTTCGGTGTTCGGCGATTTAATGGTGCGTTTTGAAAGGCTGCAGGGCAGCTAATCAGCAAGCGTTCGACTTGTGTGCCCTTAGAAGCCATCACAGCCATGCCTACTAATGGCATGGCTGTGATTGGCCAGTGCAGCCTGTGACCCAGCCTTTATATATAAGCTGGAGTCACGTAGTGCCACACGTCACATGAGCTCTTATTAGTGTAGGGAGAGGATGCTGCATCTGTGAGGGACAGATTAGGAAAGAATTCTGGTGTTGAATCTGCAAACTACAGCGATTATTTTTGTGGATGCTATACTACATTTTTGTACCCTGCCCTGAGCCCAGTGCCACAGAGAGTGCAGTGCACTTGCAACTGCATGTGTGCCAGGCACATTACTTTAATCCTGTTCTGGTAACTAAGTGGGCAACATCTAGGCATTTTTAAATACTGCAATTTTTTGGGTGCTAAATAGTACATTTGCGTACTGCATTTCTTGCAGTCTAATAAAACCCTTAAATACTACTGTTACATTGTTGGTTTAAAAAAAAAAATAAACACACTTTTTTTGCGCTAATAGTACATTTGCGGCCTGCAGTGCACTTCATATCTGAGAGTCAAATAGAACCGTCAAATACTGTGGTTACATCGCTCTTTAAAAAAAAATTCACATTTCTTTGGTGCTAAAAAGTTAATTTGGGGCGTGCACCTCATATCTGAGAGTCAAATAGAACCATCAAATACTGCTGTGACATTGCAGTTTTAAAAATTGAATTTTTTTTGTTGCTAAAGATTGCATTTGGGGTGTGCACTTCATATCTGAGAGTCAAATAGAACCGTCAAGTACTGTGGTTACAGCACAGTTTTAAACATTAAAACATTGTTGGTGCTAAATAGTACATTTGCAGTCTGCGGTGCATTTCTTGCAGTCCAATAAACAAAAAAAAAAAAAAAAAAGTTATATATATATATATATATATATATATAAATATAAATATAAAAACAAATTGACTATTGGCGGTTACATTGTTGCCTGACATAAAACATCTGTTAGTTTGGTGGGTGAACGCAAAGAATGAGCAGAGCGTCAAATAAGGGACATGGCCCTGGGCTGCTGCTGGAGCTCCTGTTGCAGGGAGAGGACATGGTCGATCTGTGCCAGCTACATGCACAAGTGAAACACCTTCCTCAGGTGCGAGTACGCAACAGAACCTTCAGTATTATTTGGGAGGATCGAATGCCGCTCTACGTATGGTGAGGCCAGAACAAGTACAGGCGATAGTAGATTGGGTGGCTGACAGTGCCTTCAGTTCCTTCACGTTGTCTGCCACCCAGTCCCCTGCTGAAAGCTCAGAGTTGGCACCTGCAGCCCATGGCCATCTGTCTTTCACCTCACCCCCTTACAAATCAGCCAAGCAGTTTGAGCCACAAGTCATGCAGCAGTCTTTTGATTTTTGATGACTCTGCTGGCGGAGTTTCCATGGGCCATCCACCTAGCCTGCCCCAGAAGTGGAAGAGATTGGGTGCACTGAGGCACAACCACTTATGTGCGAGGACCACCGCAGCACGTCTCTGATGATGACGAAACACAGGTGCCAACTGCTGTGGCTTTCTTCAGTGTGCAGACCAGCAAGGAGGGCAGGGTTGAGGAGTTGGTGGAAGATGATGTGGAGGTTGATGAGGTCCTAGACCGCACATGGAATCAAGGTCATGCGAGTGACAAGTGCAGTTTGGAGAAAGAGGCGGTGGTCGCACAGAGGCACCAGCACAGCATAAGAGGGAGCAGGGTGCAAAAGCAGAGCAGCCGTCCCCTAGACGGTACGCATGCTACTGCCCACCGCACCCAAGGACCGAGTACACCAAAGTCAGCTCCAAGGAGTTCCCTGGCGTGGCAGTTCCTCAGACAATGTGCTGATGACAAGACACAAGTGCACACCACTTGTGTCTTGTCATCAGCACATTGTCTGAAGAACTGTGCAATCAGAGCCTGAAGGGAGGCATAAACGTGCTACACCTGAGCACATCCTGCATGATCAGGCATCTACATGCAAAGCACGAGCTGCAGTGAAGTAAGCAACTCAAAAACCAAGAAAGGTCTCAGGCTCATCCTGCTTTCTCTTCTGCTGCTGTCTCTTCCTCCACCTCTGGAGTCACAGTGGCACCTGCCACCCCGCAAACAGAGGATGTGGCAGCAACCCCACCACAGTCTACAAGCATCTCCACACTGTCCCATGGAAGCGTTCAGCTGTCCATCTCCTAAACACTGGAGAGAAAGAGGAAGTACCCCCCTGCCCACCCTTGATTCCTGGCCCTGAATGCCAGCATTTCAAAATTCCTGGCCTTTGAAATGCAGTCATTCCGTTGTTGGAGACGGACAGTTTTAAAAACCTGATGGCGGTGGCTGTCCCACAGTACGTGGTTCCCAGCGCCACTACTTTTCCAGGCGAGCCATCCCTTCCCTGCACAACCAATTGGCGGACAAAATCAGGTGTGCACTGCGCAACGCCATCTGTGGCAAGGTCCACATAACCACAGATACGTGGACAAGTAAGCACGGGCAGGGACTCCCTAACTGCACACTAGGCAAATGTAGGGGGGGCTGGGGGCCTGAGGCGAATAGCAGTTTGGCACATGTCCTTCTGCCACCAAGGATTGCAAGGCATTTTTCTTTGCCTCCTGTCACCTCCTCCTCCTACTCCGCTTCCTCCTCCTCTACCACCACCTCATCCAGGCAGCGTAACATCTTCACCACCAACTTTAGTACAGCCAGGGGGAAATTACAGCAGGCTGTTTTAAAACTCATATGTTTGGGGGGAAAAACCCACACCGCGCAGGAGCTGTGGACAGGCATAGAACAGACCGATGAGTGGTTGTTGCCACTGAGCCTCAAGCCCGGTCTGGTGGTGTGCGATAATGGGAGAAATCTCGTAGCAGCTCTGGGCCTAGCCGGTTTGACGCACATCCCTTGCCTGGCGCATGTGCTGAATTTGGTGGTGCAGAAATTCCTATATATCGACAGAAGGTTAAATGGCGCAAAAGGAGGAATATATATGTATAGCGAGCATAAACAATATAAATAGAAACAAATAGCTGCAACTCACTGGGAGTCCTGGTGAGATCTCCTAAGTGCTAAATAGGTAATAAGAAATGGTGAGTGCGCTTACAATAAATAAAATACAGTGTTTATCACACTTAAAAAAAGCTGAAGGGCATATAACACATTTGATTAAAATGCAATAATACCAAAGTGCTATAGTGCTTTAAGAGATTTACAAAATATGTGAAGTGCCAAAGTGCATATATGTGCAGACAAGGGATATCCAATATAAATAAAAAAAAAGGACTGATATACTTGCAGAGCTTCTGGAACAAAAAATACACGGCTCTGTAATACAAATAATACAACACCTAGTGCAATATGTTTGTACAGTGCATAATTAACAATAAATAAATATCTCACTCACAATGGTGGAGTGGTTGAAGTACCACCCCAAACTATCAGGCTCCAGGGAGGATCAGCCCCCAGTGATCGTGGGATCCACTCAGTGTAGAAAGAACGTGGGCCAGTCCGGATATGTGTAAACCAAGAATTTCTTTATTACCAATGCATAAAAATATAAAACACAAGTCTCCTGCAACCTGCTACCGATAGTCCGAGAAAGAGAGAGAAGGTCTATAATCAGAGTGTCCTCCTCGCAGCTCAATCCTCATGGATACACGGAGTAGGTGCAAAAACTTCTGGATTGTTCAGATGCAATGCATTTCTCCCCACCCACAGGGCTTTTTCAAGCATAATCCACGTTCCTTGGGTCTTTCTTTATATAAGCTAGCTAATTAGCCAATTTGGAGCAGTCCATTGCAATTAAGTCCAGGAGTATATACATAAACTCCAAACATTATAATAAAAGGAAGGAGTGAAAGAAATAAAAGAGAAATTAAAAAACCTCAAATGCAAATATTCAATAAATATATATATATATATATATATATATATATATATTTATATATATATATATATATATATATATATATATATATATCATTCCAGCACAAATACATGGTTAACTAGATGCATCGTATAATTATATTCACCTCATCTGTTTAACACCCAATTGTGTAACAAAAGTGCAATGTGCGGTGTACATAAAATATACCTTCTTAAAATCCATTATATATCTACCAGAATATAAAAATGTATATATATAACTACATATTTAAAGCTAAAAACTACATATAGAGAATGTATAGAGAAAAATTTATAGAGAAAAATTTGTATAAAGAGAAAATTGTTGGTTAAAGTGCAAGGCTTATTATTCCCAATTGCAAGACACAAAATGAGAAAACAATTATATATTGTATAATCATTTATTATGGAGATATGTATCCACAGCTTCCACCTAGATACTTAGTAGTAATTTAAATGAATTCTCTTTTAACAAAATCAGAAACTAATTATACAATTAAGGGAAAAAGCTTTCCAAATGGTATATCCGCTAAACAACAGATTTCTCTTTCCCCTTTTTTTTCTTAAAAGTTCAAAGACTATAGAGTGATATTGTGAGGATACGTAGAATTCAGTATCTTATAAGATAATTAGAAAGAGATGACAATACAATAACCTGAAATTACTATAAAAACATCCTAAAAAATTACTTTTATAAAAATGTCTATAAATGTCTAAAAATGTCTATAGAAAGCTACTATAAAAAATTAAAAAGATCAAAATCAATATTTAGGCCAGTAGGGGACATAGTATCGAGGTAATAGAACCATTTCATTTCCTCTTGGCCAATTTTTCTAATAAAGTCACCTCCCCTCCAATTAGCAGTAACCTTCTTTATGGCCATAAAGGAGAGAGCCCTGGGGTCTCCGTTATGTACTTTATTAAAATGATCGGAGACGCTATGGCTTGTTACTCTTTTACGTATATTATATACGTGCTCTCTAATCCTTTTGAACAGTGGTCTTGTAGTTCTACCAATATATTGCAAATGACATGTACACTGTAAGAGATATATTACATTACTACTGTGGCATGTCATATGTTCCCTGATCTTATAGGTAGTTTTCGTGCAGATGAGGTGAATATAATAATACGATGCATCTAGTTAACCATGTATTTGTGCTGGAATGATATATATATATATATTTATTGAATATTTGCATTTGAGGTTTTTTAATTTCTCTTTTATTTCTTTCACTCCTTCCTTTTATTATAATGTTTGGAGTTTATGTATATACTCCTGGACTTAATTGCAATGGACTGCTCCAAATTGGCTAATTAGCTAGCTTATATAAAGAAAGACCCAAAGAACGTGGATTATGCTTGAAAAAGCCCCGTGGGTGGGGAGAAATGCATTGCATCTGAACAATACGGAAGTTTTTGCACCTACACCGTGTATCCGTGTATCCATGAGGATTGAGCTGCGAGGAGGACACTCTGATTATAGACCTTCTCTCTCTTTCTCGGACTATCGGTAGCAGGTTGCAGGAGACTGGTGTTTTATATTTTTATGCATTGGTAATAAAGAAATTCTTGGTTTACACATATCCGGACTGGCCCACGTTCTTTCTACACTGAGTGGATCCCACGATCACTGGGGGCTGATCCTCCCTGGAGCCTGATAGTTTGGGGTGGTGCTTCAACCACTCCACCATTGTGAGTAAGATACTTATTTATTTATTGTTAATTCTGCACTGTACAAACATATTGCACTAGGTGTTGTATTATTTGTATTACAGAGCCGTGTATTTTTTGTTCCAGAAGCTCTGCAAGTATATCAGTCCTTTTTTTTATTTATATTGGATATCCCTTGTCTGCACATATATGCACTTTGGCACTTCACATATTTTGTAAATCTCTTAAAGCACTATAGCACTTTGGTATTATTGCATTTTAATATGCGGTGCAGAAATTCCTAAATTTCGACGTTCTCACCTTGCTGCTGCTCGCCTGTCTGTGCTGCAGCGTAACTTCGGCCTTCCTGCTCACCACCTCATATGCAACGTGCCCACAAGGTGGAACTCCACCTTGCACATGCTGGAGAGACTGTGTGAGCAGCAGCAGGCGATAGTGGAGTTTCAAGAACACAGTAATAGGTCGCGCTACAGAGAATAAAGCAAATGAGTATAAAAGAAAAATAAATATAATGGATTTATACACGCTAAAAGTGTAAGATAAAACAATATACAAATAGTAGTCCCAATACTTAAAAATCTTCTTCTGGATTCCAGTAGGCTTGTAGAGAGTTTGATGTATAGTAATTCCAATGGAAAACATAAAAAAGAGAAGACAGAGAAACTCCAATAGTGCAAACTGAGAGTAGGTAGGTGGAAACAGGATAAATACTAGGGAGGTAATTCACTCACCTATTTTAGAGCATAAACTAGCTCAAGTATGATTGTCATTCAATGGCGTCTGCCCCCCACTGGTGGGATAAGGTGTAGATAATTCCTCGGTATAGAATAAAAAAATATAAAAGCCAAATATAGTGCTCACTGTAGATATAATAAAATGAGTATAAAAAGTAGAAATGAAGGTACTCACATTTGGATGAGCAGGATATACTACTCAATATATTCGCGTGTGTGGTACTATCCCCACCTGCGATTCTTTAACGGGTGTCAACTTCACAGTGATGTATGACCAGGTAAAAAGAAGATAAAAGAATAAAATAAAGGGTATATGGCAAATATATAGTAAAAAAGCCAATATTCCTTTATTAATATAATCAAAATATAAAAAAAGATAGTGGAGTTTCAGCTGCAGCAAGCATGGGTCAGTCGCTCTGCGGAACAGCACCACTTCACCACCAATGAGTGGGCCTCCATGCGAGACCTGTGTGCCATTTTGCACTGTTTTGAGTACTCCACCAACATGGCCAGTGCCGATGACGCCGTTCTCAGCCTTACTATCCCGCTTCTATGTCTCTTTGAAAAAACGCTTCGGGCGATGATGGAAGAGGATGTGGCGCAGGAGGAAGAGGAGGAGGAAGAGTGGTCATTTCCACGGTTATCAGGCCAGTCATTCAGAAGTGTCTTGGAGTGTGGGTTCCTGCACCAGCATAGGCAAGGTACACAATTATCCAGCCAGGGCACAGTCCTGGAGGATGAGGAGGAGGAGGAACAGTGTTCACAGTTGGGTGGCACCCAACGAATGCAGCTCATAGGAATCACTGGAGTGTAGCTAGGGGGATATGGAGGACACAGACAATACACCTCCCACAGAGGCCAGCTTGTCCTTGCCTCTGGGCAGCCTGGCACACATGAGCGACTACATGCTGCAGTGCCTGCGCAACGACTGCCGAGTTGCCCACATTCTAACTTGTGCTGATTACTGGGTAGCAACCCTGCTAGATCCCCGTTACAAGGACAACATGCCATCCTTAATTCCCTCACTGGAGCGCGATCAGAAGATGCGCAACTACAAGCGCACGCTGGTAGACGCGCTGCTGAGGGCATACCCAACTGACACCGGGGGTTCAGTGGAAGTAAAAGCCGAAGGCAGAGGAGGAGGAAGAGGTCGCCAACACAGCTGGGGCACCGCCAGCACCTCAGAAGGCTTTAGCATGGCCTCAGAAGGGTTAGCATGGCCAAAATGTGGAAAAGCTTTGTCAGCATGCCACAACAACCAGCACCACCATCTAATATGGAACGTCTTAGCAGGAGGCAGCATTTCAGCAACATTGTGGAACAGTACGTGTGCACACGCCTACACGTACTGACTGATGGGTCTGCCCCATTCAACTAAATTGCCGCGCATGCACATTAGATCTCCTCGGCCGGTGGGCGCGATCAGTCTCGCACACGGCCGACGGAGCCAGTAGGAGGAGTGGCGCGGAGGAGGAGACAGCGGCGAGGGACATCGCCGCTGCCTCAGGTAAGTGACTGAAGGGGTTTTCACCCCTTCAGTAACTGGGGATTGGTGGGTGGGAGGGAGAGGGACCCTCCAGTGCCAGGAAAACTGATCGTTTTCCTGGCACTGGAGTTTCCCTTTAAGCCTGTTTGTTTGTATATGCTTTGGAAATGGGATATATAGTGTTAGGAGAGTATCTACTTAATTTAATTTTTTATTATGTTTGTAATATTTATCTTTTGATTCACCTATCTTGGGTACTGATAGTCATCGTACTATGACAGCTCTAATGGATTCTATTTGATCCACGAGCAGAGTAGTTTGGCTTATATAGCCCGAGGGTGACATTCAGTAAGATTGCGAAGAAAGAGATCGGCGAGACCCGGTTGCCTTGGTGACGCATCCTGTTACACGTGGTACATGGGCGGAACCCTCGTAGTGATTCGTCTGACGTCAGTGGCCCTTGAAACAGCCAATAGTCAAATGGTATATGCGGCTGCCTGGGCAATGCAGAAACACCAGAAACTCTTCATGTACCGGTGGACCATGTCCACGATGTATGGGGAATCACCCAGGTGATTCATATATGCGCCCGAGCTCCAGTATAGCCGCTCAACTTAGCGAGCAGCTGGGGGGGTGAGTGACTAATTATTTTTTTAACAATAAAAGCCTGTCATTTCTCTGATACCTTTTTGTGTCATGATGAAAGTTCCAAGCTAGGAACTGAAACGTTGACTGGCTTGTGACAATAAATTGTTATGCTGTTTAAATCCAGGTATTTCTCTAATATATATATATATATATATTTATTATTTATTAATTTAACTTTTTTTTTTTTACTTTTTTAAAAACATTTAAAACTTTGTTTCACCAGCAGGGGAATTGCCTGTCAGTTCAGGCAGTCCCCCTGCTGACAGCACTGTGGACACCTATTACAGCCATGTGACCTCGCTGGGGGTCCTAATTTGCAGAGTGGGAATTGCTGGGCTGTCAGAAAGTCCCCCCCCAGTGAAGAAGAAGACCGATTGTCGGTGGGGGAACGACACCGGTCGGGTAAGTGGAGAGGGAGGGAGTGAGGGTAGGGGTTAATGCCTGATGGCTTCCGATGCTCTGCACTACACTGCCGGGCTCTACATGGGTAAACTCAGAAGTGATCGTTTCAGGGGAGCGATAACTCTGGGGCCTGGTAGTAAGGGGGCAGGATGCCTCGACATTGAGGCATGTTAGAGCAGCTGGAAGCGATCATGATCGCTTCCAAAGCTCTAATTAGCCGCGGACGTGCAGGGTACTTAAGGACCGTTTTTTTGTCGGACGTACCCTGCATGTCCGCAGTCACTAAGGGGTTAAAGGATATATGGGAGAAATAATTTGGGACATATAAATTGACAAGCGTATACGTAGGTAATATCATTTCATTTGCAAACTAGAATTAAGAATCTGCCCAATGGCTCTCTTTCAATATAAAACTGTTCAAATGTAATCCTGGCTGAACATATAATTGGCCACTCCTCTCTTCTTGGAATCTGAGAAATTCACACCTTGAGCAATAGGAACATTTCCAAAAGGATTCATCCTTCCTCCAGTGAGTTTCCTGAATGAAACACAAATCTATTTTTTCATCAATCAACACTCTATAGATAAAGACCCTCTTTATTGGAGAATTTAACCTCTGTGCATTGATGGAAGCTATCTTTATTGACTTTATTTTAAGATATCTTTCCGATTATCCCATAAATAGATCCCCTTAAACTCGGATAGGCTGGATATTCATTGTCCTCCACAGGTGGCATAACATATTGACTAAACAAACACAAATAAAACACTAAAAATGCTACCATAACGGGTAGCTGCCCTGAGAATACCATCCAAAAAACAAAACAGGAACGGTCAAAACACAAAATAACCCCAGGAACATACAGTCACTGATGGCTGTTAACATGGTGAAAAATGTAGAAAATAAATATAATATGCATACTCCAAGAGGGGAAACCTAATCATTTATCCCCAAGAATGCCTTTCCAATAAAATATGTAAAATCTAGTGTTCTCCATTGTAGACCTTCTAAAGTAAAACAAAAATGTGAGAAAAGAAAAAGGAAAAAAAACTTGAGAAAGGGAGCTACATATTCCTGTTGTCACTCCTATGCTACTCTCTCTCTCTCCCCATTCTCTAATATTAGACAGATATTTCATTGAAAAACAAGAGAAAAGAAAAAGTGAATTAATTATAAGAATCTCCTCAAATCTATATAATCTAAAAGTGACATCAAGTTCAAAGTGTTGAAGTGTTTCTTAAATTTGTAAAATATTAATAATAAACTGTCAGATTGTCATAAATTAAGTGTTTAAGATTTGGAGATTGCATTATCAATACAATAGATACAGAATCCTACGTGATATGTCCATAAGACAGTATTAAGCATTCTTTCAATAAATGTAAAGTGCTAAGTGTTAATCTATCAGAGAAAGTCCTAAAGATTATCCCATAAAATCTAAACCGTGAAATATTTTCATAACAATGTATCATAATTTATAAGTGATATGATTCTATAAGTGAATAAAGCATACTAAAATAAACTTTAATTAGGAAGATAGGAAAGATTAGGGGACAAGGATGGACTATAATTACCTAATCCAGCATTCCTATACTTTTCAGTCTGGAGATAACTATATTTAGTTGGAAATCCCCATCTGTAATTTATATTCTTTGATCTGAGCTGTGATGTTAAATCTTTAGAATTTCTTCTTTCCGTTTTAGTGGCCAATGAGAGGTCTGGGAATACCAATATGCCTTCAAATTTTTTTTTTGTCTTTAAAATGTGGATTAATGTCAGGATTATTGTATGATCCAGCACGTAGAACTGTGTAACACAGAGGACTGATTAGAATGGCCGTACTAATGGCTGTACTAACATACCAAAGAATAGTCAGAAATAGCCGAGGTCAAGGAATACAGGGAGAGGCACAATGATAAGGTAAAGCCAGGGGTCAGGGATGCCAGAAAACGGGCAAGTCAAAATCAATGCCAAAGTAAGAATAACCAGAATCAATAACGCGCTCTTGGACAACCACTAGGGAAACCACGACAGGGTAATAAGTGTCAGGTCTAATGAGGTTTAAATACCTCATTAGGTTAAAGTCCTCTGATTGGCTGGACTCTATCGTTGACCCCAAAATGTGCGCGTGCATGAGGTCACGTCAATCGTCGTCAATCACATGAGCGGACGTGAGGGTATATTTTGCCATGGATCCGCAGCAGCTGGCATCCCTTAACATATCGCAAGTGTCATTCATGCAAACGCACGTCCGCTGGGTGCAGAAACCGCAAGGAAGAATATGTTACATTACCCCCCACCTGAAGAATGCTCACCGGGCGGGCAGGACCAGGTTTGAGAGGAAACTTGGAGTGAAAATAGCGAATTTTGTGGCCAGCATGGATATCAGATGCCGGAACCCAAGAACGATTGGTTGGTCCATAACCTTTCCAATCCACCAAGTACTGTAAAGTGCCCCAAGAAACAGTGTCCAGTGTCCAGTGTCCAGTGTCCAGAAACAACTAAGGGAGAAGGGACACTTGAGACAGTATATTTATTGCAAACAAGAGGTTTGAGCAAGGACACATGAAAGGTAGCGATGTCGCGAACATAAAATTTTCGGTTCGCGAACGGCGAACGCGAACTTCCGCAAATGTTCGCGAACCGGGCGAACCGCCATAGACTTCAATGGGCAGGCGAATTTTAAATCCCACAGGGACTCTTTCTGGCCACAATAGTGATGGAAAAGTTGTTTCAAGGGGACTAACACCTGGACTGTGGCATGCCGGAGGGGGATCCATGGCAAAACTCCCATGGAAAATTACACAGTTGATGCAGAGTCTGGTTTTAATCCATAAAGGGCATACATCACCTAACATTCCTAAATCACAATGGATATGGATTGACACCTGACATATGACATATTGACACCTTGACATATGGATTGACACCTGTCCTCAGAGACCCTGATACACACTGACACATAGGGTCACTTGGCAGATATGGATTGACATCTGTCCTCAGGGACCCTGATACACACTGACACAGAGCATAATAGGGACTGTTCCCCCTACATAGGGTCACTTGGCAGATATGGATTGACACCTGTCCTCAGAGACCCTGATACACACTGACACAGAGCATAATAGGGAATATTCACTAAATGCCAAACATTGTTATACAGGGGAATATTCAGTAAATAAGGATAGGGGGGGGGACCTACTGTCCTCCCCCCTGGCCCCCACCCCTGCGCGGTGGGTGGGGACCATAAATCACAATGGGGGGGACCTACTGTCCTCCCGCCCGCCCCCACCCGTGAGCGGTGGTTGGGGGCTATAAAAATAATGAGGGGGGGACCTACCGTATGATGTTGTATCGATCAGGTAGTGTAAGGGTTACGCCTGCTTAACAGTGACAGACCAAACTCCCCGTTTAACGCACCGCAAACAACCGCAAACAGTCCATTTGCACAACCGCAAACTCCCCATTTGCACAAGGTTGGATACCAAGCTAGCCATGTCCCGTTCCGTGTCCTCACTGATTTCATTGAAGGTCTCTTCCTCCACCCAGCCACGTACAACACCAAAGGGTCCCCTGGGAAGCCTGCTGTGTTTGGTCTTCCACCTCCTCAAAGCCACCTTCCTCCTCTGACTCCTCTTCTTCAGACTCCTCTCTCTGCGTTGCCTCTCTCTGCGTTATTATAAGGTGTGTTAAGTAGTACTATTCCTATCAGTTTAATCCCTGTTACAAGTAGAGGACTATTTCCTTGTTTCGCCAAACCCCTTTAAAGATGGAAAAAGCGGTATGAGTGGAAGAAACGAGGAAATGTGGTCAGGTGGTGGTGCCAGCCCCACCGAGGGCTTGTACCCAGGTATGCTAATAAACTGAAAAAAGTTGCTGCGGAGTCAGCCACTTTTCCACCTGTGCGTTCAGGGCGGACAGGAGTGCTTGTCCGGTGTGACTCTCTGCTTTCAAGCAAGTCAAACCCAAGACGGCATGACACTGTCGTATCCGGGATGTGGAATAGTACCTGGGGAGCTGGGGGGTGCCGTTGATGTGGAGCAAGACACAGCAGCAGAAGAGGACTCAGCCCAGGAGGTTATGGAAGAGGATGGAGTAGGAGGAGTAAAGGAGGTTGCAGCAGGCCTGCCTGCAAGTCGTGGCGGTGTCACCAACTCCTCTGCAGAGCCACACATTCCATGCTTGGCAGCCGTCAGCAGGTTTTCCCAATGCGCAGTGTAAGTGACATACCTGCCCTGACCATGCTTTGCAGACCAGGTATCAGTGGTCAGATGGACCCTTGCCCCAACACTGTGTGCCAGACATGTAATTACTTCCTTTTGCACAATCGAGTACAGGTTGGGGATTGCCTTTTGTGAAAAGAAATTCCGTCCGGGTACCTTCCACTGCGGTGTCCCAATAGCTACAGATTTTTTGAACGCCTCAGACTCCACCATCTTGTATGGTAAAAGCTGGCGGGCTAATAGTTCAGACAAGCCAGCTGTCAGATGTCAGGCAAGGGGGTGACTTTCTGACATTGGCTTCTTACGCTCAAACATGTCCTTGACAGACACCTGACTGTGGGCAGATGAGCGGGAACTGCTCAAGGCGAGAGACGGAGTGGCGGATGGTTGAGAGGGGGCAAGGAGGACAGCAGTGGTTGATGTGGCTGAAGATGCTGGACCAGGAGGAGGATGGCGGCTTTGAGTTTGTGTGCTGCTTGTACTCATGTATTGATCCCATAGGTGTTTGTGATGTGCGATCATGTGCCTACGCAAAGCAGTTGTACCTAGGTGGGTGTTGGACTTCCCACTACTCAGTTTCTTTTGGCACAGGTTTCAAATGGCATCGCTGTTGTCAGAGGCAGACACACAAAAAAATGCCACACTGCTGAGCTCTGCAATGACGGCATTCTGGTGGTGGACACAGCATGCGTTGATTGGCGCGCTGTCGGGCTGACCCCGGGTGCCGATGCATGCTGTCTGACTGTGCCACTAGCTCCTTGCGACAACCTCCCCCTGCTTCCAACTCGTCTCCTCCTCCTCTCTGTATCCCCATCTGAACTTTCGCCCTGTTCTTCTTCTTGCCGAGCGGTCACCCAAGTGACATCCATGGACGCATCGTCCTCATCATCATCCGCTTCACTTGTACCTGACAACTCAGCAAAGGAAGCAGCAGCGAGTACAACACCATCATCATCACACCATACGTCCATGTGTGTAATGCTGCCTGTCTGAGACATATCCCTGTTATCTACATCCTCTGGCAATAATGGTTGCGCATCACTCATTTCTTCAAACGGATGTGTAAATAACTCCTCTGACATACCAAGTGAAGCGGCTGTGGTGCTAGTGTTGGTGGTGGCGGCAGGTGAGTGGTATCTTGAGAGATGCCCGAAGCTAAGCTGGATTAGGATGGTGCATGAAGGTTCCGAGCGGAAGCTGTAGAAGATTCCTGTGTCCTGTGTTAGCCAGTCAACTATGTCCTCAGAACTTTTCAAGTTCAGGGTACGTGGCCTCTGAAAACTGGGCATTATTCTAGGGCAAAAGGGAATCACAGCACCACGACCACGACGTAGCCTGCCTCTGACTGTCATTTTTTTTTGGATTAGTGGTACTATGCGTGCAAGCTACTGTGAGACCAGATATGAGTGGCACTGTGCACTGGCAGAGGTTGGCAGAGTAGACTCTGTAGGCCTGACACACACGCTTGAAGACAACTAACTGCTATTCAATCTATAACAGTGAAAATGTTTTGTTTGTTTTTAAATGCAAGCTATTGTGACACCAGATATGAGTGGTGGCACTGGGAAAGTGGGAACAGTATCCACTGTGAGCCTGACACAGAAGCTGGCAGGCAGGCAACTGCAATTAGATTACACAGGAAAAAAAGCAGATTGATGTTCTAGCCCTAAAAAGGGCTTTTTGGGGTGCTGTCCTTACAGCAGAGATCAGATGAAGTCCTTCAGGACTGTAGTGGACACTGAATACACTAGCCTAGCTATCCATTTCCCTATCAAATCAGCAGCAGCTACACTTTCCCTCCTCTCACTAAGAATGCA
The DNA here is from genome assembly GCF_036172605.1 of Pelobates fuscus. NCBI lineage: Eukaryota > Metazoa > Chordata > Amphibia > Anura > Pelobatidae > Pelobates > Pelobates fuscus. Next base: position 163,746,472 of record NC_086321.1, on the reverse strand, counting down.
GCTTCAGAATGAATCTAAAATGGATGCTGTACAGGAGGTGGGAGGGTCTGGAAGGGAGGGTCTGCTGCTGATTGGCTGGAGTGTGTCTGCTGACTGTGAGGCACAGGGTCAAAGTTTACTCAATGATGATGAATAGGGACGGATCGAACCGCGCATATGTTCGCCCACCGTGACGAACGCGAACACGATATGTTCGCCAGGAACTATTCGCCAGCGAACCGTTTGGTACATCACTTATGAAAGGTATTAGGAGTTTTCAAGGATGGAGGAAGGGCCATAGAGTACACAACAGGATTGATCCTACGAAGGACACGAAAAGGTCTAAGGAACCTAGGAGCAAATTTCATGCTAGGGACTTTGAGCCTGATGTTACGACAAGATAACCAAACCCTCTCACCCACTTGGTAAACAGGGTTAGCACCTCGACGAGTATCAGCATAATGCTTGAAACGGTCAGCAGCAGTACCCAGAGCAGCTTGAACCTTAACCCAGCAGTACCCAGAGCAAATTGAACCTTAACCCGGATCAAGGCCAAACGGTTATCCAAAGCAGGAATAGCCGTATCAGAAAAACAGCCGGTAGGACAGCAGGATGCCGACCATTATTAACACAAAATGGACTATGCCAAGAGGAGTCATGGTCAGCATTGTTCCTAGCAAACTCTGTCAATGGTAGTAATTTGGACCAATTGTCTTGAGTGCTATTAATGAAACAACGCAAATATAATTCTAAGGACTGGTTAGCCCTCTCAGCTGTACCATTGGTCTGTGGGTGGCAAGAGGATGAAAAAGACAATTCAATCCCTAATTGTTTATTGAAAGCCCTCCAAAACCGGGACACAAACTGAGAACCTCTATCTGATACTATATTGTGAGGAATGCCATGCAGACGGACAATTTCTCATACAAAGATTAGTACCAGGTCTTGAGATGACAGCAATTTCTTGATAGGAATAAAATGAGCCATTTTAGAAAAACGGTCCACAACCAGGAGAATGGTGGTATAATCGTTAGAACTAGGAAGTTCAACAATGAAGTCCATGGACAAGTGGAACCATGGGATCTCAGGAATAGGAAGAGGTTGCAACAAGCCACAAGGGAGTTTATGAGGCACTTTGGAAACCGCAGAAACAGAACAAGCCTTACTCCTTAACATCCTTCCTGAGGGAATCCCACCAGAATGACCTCATGATAGCAGAAGTGGATTTATTAATACCTGGGTGATCAGCAGACACATTGTCATGAAACACCTTCATGATATTCCCCCAATGGAACAAACAATATGTCCTGAGGTTTTTTGGGGGTTTTTGTTTTAGTATAAATTATTTTATTAAATTTTTTCCATATATTCACATACGACAAAATTACAAACATTAGAACGATTACAGCGATTTATAAATACACTATATCACCCATAAGTTAGATTCTTGATATACATACAAAACACAAATTACCTACATTTCTGCGAAGCCAAAAGGGGAGAGGGATTTATCTATGCCCAGGGGAGTCTTTACAAATTTTATTCCTACTTGAGTCTAAAATCTATTGCATATTCGTTACCCAACCTTGCCAAAATACTGTCTTTTTGGAGCATTCAAAAATGGGATACTTAAATCTCTTTCCATCTTAATCTGTAAAATTATTTGTTCTTTAATAAGCTCCCATGGTAATTCTTGTATTTTTTCATGTTACGAGCTAGTATAATCTTGTATGCAATAAAACAATGAATTATAAAGCTCTCATTTTTCCGTGACATATTTGGCCAATGCATGTGCAGCAGTGCAACTTCAGGTTTTATATCTAAGATTATTTCAGTCTTATCACCAATATATTTGAAGACTAGATCGAATCAATCCCTGGGCAAGTCCACCATATATGGAGATACGAACCTTCTTCTAAGTCACACCGCCAACACCTTGCAGAAACATGTGAATACATCTGTGCTAATCTGTTTGGTACCAGATATCACCTATTCATAACTTTATAATAAGTTTCTACTAAATTCAAGCATTGAACTTGCTTACGGGTAGTATTAATAGCAATTCAATTATTTTTCCCATTTCTTCTTTTGAGGGAAGCTTACTAGATAATTTATATTTCTAATTAATTATATTGCCTTTGCTAAAACTTTAGGCATTACCTAATTGGAGAAAATATGCTTTAATAGTTTGGGGGCTTTTTTAGTGGTCAAATTTAAATGTTTTTGTAAAAATATTTAACTCTGAGATAAATAAAAATCTCGGAGTTAGGTAATTGGAATTTTTGGATTAGAAACTCAAATGGTATTAACTTATCTTGGTATAGTATCTGAGACACCTTGTCGATTCCTCGCTCTCTCCACCTAGATAGTGACATGTGTTTAACATTAGCTTCTATTACCCCTAGATTTGATGAATCCAAAATTGCATATTTGAGACCTACCTTTCTTTTAACCCCTTAAGGACCAAACTTCTGTAATAAAAGGGAATCATGACATGTCACACATGTCATGTGTCCTTAAGGGGTTAATCTCTTGGCATACCGGGAACACTTGTGCCCTTATTTTATTATTATTAAAGGGACACTATAGTCACCCAGACCACTTCAGCTCAATGAAGTGGTCTGGGTGCCAGGTCCTACAGGTTTTAACCCTTCAGATGCAAACATAGCAGTTTCAGAGAAAAAGGGAGTTAAAGGGACACTCCAGGCACCCAGACCACTTCAGCTCATTGGAGTGGTCTGGGTGCCAACTCCCACTACCCTTAACCCTGCAAGTGTAATTATTGCAGTTTTTTTAAAACTGCAATATTTACCTTGCAGGGTTAAGTCCTCCCCTAGTGGCTGTCTATTAGACAGCCACTAGAGGACACTTCCTGCTTCATAGCACAGGTTTTCTGTGCTAGAGCGTCGCTGGACGTCCTCACGCTGTGTGAGGACCTCCAGCGTCGCTCTATTCCCCATAGGGAAGCATTGAAATTCATTTTCAATGCTTTCCTATGGGGTGCGCTAATGCGCATGCGCGGCATTGCCGCGCATGCGCATTAGGTCTCCTCGGCCGGCGGGCGAGATCAGTCTCGCCCACCGGCCGACGTAACCAGAAGGAGGAGCGGCGGGGGAGGAGGAAGCAGCGACGTGGGACCTGTCGCTGCCCCTGGTAAGTGACTGAAGGGGTTTTCACCCCTTCAGTAACCGGGGATTGGTGGGTGGGAGGGAGAGGGACCCTCCAGTGCCAGAAAAACGGATAGTTTTTCTGGCACTGGAGTTTCCCTTTAAGCCAGCCTCTAGTGGCTATCTTCCGGACAGCCACTAGAGGTGAATTTGCAACGCTGGAGGCATATTATGCCTCCATCGCGCAGAGCATCCATAGGAAAGCATTGAGAAATGCTTTCCTATGGTCACTTTGAATGCGCGCACGGCACTTGCCGCGCATGCGCATTCGGCTCAGCTGACGTCGGACTGGGGAGCGGACGGTGGGGGAGGAGAGGTCACCAGTGCCGAGGGAGCCCGGCGCTGGAATAAGGTAAGCTGTTGAAGGGGTTTTAACCCCTTCAGCACCACAGGAGGGGGACCCTGAGGGAGGGGGCACCCTAAGGGCACTATAGTGTCAGGACAAGCACTTTGTTTACAGAAAAGGGGGCAGTAAGTGGGAAATAAAGTGCAATACGGTGCAGGCTAATCACTCCGAAATAGGGATCACTCCCAGTCCCAATAACAATGCAAACAAAAGTATAGTTATACAACATATACCACCAGGGGCGCCACAATCACAAACATGTGAATATATTTACCACATGGTAGTCATGGATATACATGTAAAGAGATAAAAGCAAAAAGTATATAGTGAAGTATTTAATAGCATATAAAACAAAATAATAAAAAAAGATTGCACTCACAAATGTAGTTGCACAACAAGAACATATGTCTTGATTGTGCTTAAAATGCTTGTCAGCCCCTTCCTTGGCTAAAAGTCCCCTTTGTGTAGTAGGATCCCAGTTCCACAGGCTTCAGATGAAGTAGTAGTTCAAGGTTGGCTGGATGTGATCCACGAATCGCAGGGACACTGACAGTATGTTGAATCATCTATGAAATGCACTATCATGTACTGTTTTTCTCTCCACAGTATGTTAAATCTTTGATCTCTAATCTATTTATTTTAAATGACACAAATTGAATATGTAATGCTTTAAATGTATTAGGAAGTTGACTTGCAATAAGCAACTTCTTCCACTATCTTTTATTATTATTCTAATATGATTATTGTTATATATACATCAGATGAATTGTATGTTTTCCAGTATTTAAAAGTTTATATGTAAAGATTGAAGTGCCCACACAATATTCCGTAAGACCAGGTGGTCGGGTAAGGAAATGTGTTCACCGGCATAGAATATCAATAAAGTTGTTTGCGGTTCAGGTTGGATATGCGCGCATGCGCGGTAGAGTTTTGCCGTAGTGCGCATGCGCGCAACAACGAAATGCGCGCATGCGCGGTAAAGTTTTGCCGTAGTGCGCATGCACGCAACAACGAAAACCGCGCAAACTTTTAGCATTTAAACAAGCCGGAAGAAAAGTGTACACAGCTCCTGAAAAAGTCTGATAGACGAAACGCGTCGAGTGACTAAGAGCCTGTCAGTGTCCCTGCGATTCGTGGATCACATTCAGCCAACCTTGAACTACTACTTCATCTGAAGCCTGTGGAACTGGGATCCTACTACACAAGGGGACTTTTAGCCCAGGAAGGGGCTGACAAGCTTTTTAAGCACAATCAAGACATATGTTCTTGTTGTGCAAAATTCATTTGTGAGTGCAATCTTTTTTTATTATTTTGTTTTATATGCTATTAAATACTTCACTATATACTTTTTTGCTTTTATCTCTTTACATGTATATCCATGACTAATATGTGGTAAATATATTCACATGTTTGTGATTGTGGCGCCCCCGGTGGTATATGTTGTATAACTATACTTTTGTTTGCAAGCACTTTGTTTTCCTGACACTATATAGTGATCCTTTAATATTTATACCCATTTTTTTTTGTATTCCATATAAGACCATCAGGATTCTTCAGCCCTAACTCCTCCATTTCAATTTTAAACCAGCCCTTATCTATAGCTGTTAATATCCGAGTTCTATATATATATATATATATATATATATATATATATATGGGATATTATATTCGCCCAATACATAAATCTTATATTAGGGAAATTTAAACCCCCGTCTGTAGATTTCAAAGATAAGGTTGTTCACTTATTTAATTTTTTTTCCCTTTATTAATACAATTGTCAAGATTGTTTTGCAGGAGCGTTAAACAGCTATCCGGGATTCTAAGGGGTTTCATTTAAAGTAAATAGTTCCATTTAGGAATAATATAGGAATTAATAACATTGATACAGCCCCACAACGTAATCTGTAAATGTCTCCAGGTCTTAAGCAGTTGTTTTGTAGTTTTCAAAAGAGTTAAAAAAAATTCTTCAATCAATCTATCAGTATTTTTAGTAATCGTTACTCCAAGATAGTTACATTTTCTTACTGCCCATGCAAATCCATGTTTGCTACTGATCTCCTCCCTTGTCTCCTTTTCTAGCCCGATACTCATCAGAATTGTTTTATCATTATTTAACTTGTAATTTGCCAGCTGACTGTATTTCTTAAATTCTCCCATCAGAGAGTCCAAAGAATTTTTAGGATCCGTTACTGTAAGGAGAATGTCATCTGCTGATCTTTAATTCACTGTCTCATCTTAAAACCTTTTATTCTCTGATTTTTTTCCAATATTTTCTGCTAGTGGTTCTATTAAAAGTATGTATAGTAATGGTGACAGTGGGCAACCCTGCCTAACACCATTCTTTATTGGTACCCAATCAGAACAAACATTTGGCCCAACTGTTCTAACTGATGGGTTTTTATACAGTGCATTACATCTAACATCCAACCTTTGATATTATATGATTCTAACGCTAGTTCCAAAAATGTCCAATTTCAAAGGCTTTTTCAAGATCGACAGCTATAGACAGAAGGGGTATATTCTTCTTTTTTGAGCTATTATATCAGTAATTCTTCTTGTATTGGACCCTACCCATCTACCAGGAATAAAGCCAATTTGGTTCTTATGGATTACTTTCTTAATTACTTCCTTAAGACGGCTTTCTAAAATAGAAGAAAATATTTTTTACATCTGTATTTATTAAAGAAATAGGATGGTAGCTAGAGACTACTGTAGGGTCCTTTCCCTGTTTCAAAATAGGGAGTACATTAGCTCTAGTCATTTATTCAGGAAAACTACCTATCTGTACCGCATTATTAAAAGTTAGGGGCAGACGTTTGCTCAATAAAGATTTATAAGTATGAAAAAACAAGTTGGTAAAACCATCCGGTCCTGGTGTCTTAACTTTCTGGAGTTTATAAATAGCCATAAATACTTCTGCCTCATTATTCAGACTATTAATCCTAGTTGCCTGAGTCTGGTGAATTCTTGGCAGATTTATTTTATTCAAATATTGCTTTATATTGTTTATTGAGGTTTCTACTGGAAGATAATACAGCTTTCCATAATATTCTTTAAAACAGTTACCTATATATTTAGGATTTATATATGTCTTTTGATTATGGACAATTTTTGTTATAAGAGAATTGGCTTGTTGTTTTCTCAGCTTATTAGTCAGCATTTTATCCGTTTTGTTTACCCTACAATAGAATTTAAGTTTTAAGCTATTTTAATATTTATACATTGGGAGATTTTCTTTTTGAGTTTCTATAATTTTCCTCGCTTTCTCAAGCATAGGGTCTGCTTTATTATCTGTAGTTAATTTATATAAGATGATATATAGCTCCCCCATATTTTTCTCTGTTTTTTATTTCACTATTTAATTTAATTAGATATCCTCTCAAGACTGCTTTAAACGTACACCAAGTCGTTAAAAATGATGTATCCAAAGGATCATTCTCCCTAAAAAAAGCATTCTATTAATCTTTCTAGTTTGGCCTTATTGCTATCATTATACAATAGATAATTATTTAATTTCCACGTTGTATTACTTTTCCATGTAAAACTATCCTGTATTTCAAAAACATACATACTATGGTCAGACCATACATTATACATTATCCATTATTTTTATTTTCAGCATATTTTCAACCAGATTCAAATTACCCCATACCATATTAATTCTTGAAAAGGGAAAATGAACCCTAGAAAGGTGCGTATAATCTCTCAGTTCTGGATTACCTACCCACCAAACATCAAATAGGTCAAAATTATTCATAGCCTTTGTCAATAAGCTAGCATATTTTGTTATTTTTTTATTCATAACACTCACCTTCATTATTTTTTTTATCTTTTTGAGGGTCTAAAATGCAATTAAAGTCCCCCACCACGATATAAATCCCTGTTTTAACCTGTTCCAATTTATCTAGTATTTTATTTAAAAGTGGTACTGGGGAGACATTGGGAAGATAAATATTAACTATGGTGTATTTCACGTCATTAATCAAACCTACCAAAATCATAAATCTTCCTTCTGGATCTAATTCCTGTTATAGGGACTCCCATTTAACATAATTAGAAATTACTATTGCTACTCCTCTTTTTCTTTGACAGCATTGATGCATGAATAATAATTGGATATCTCCTACCTCCCCAGGTTAATTTCTCATTCTGGCGGCAGTGCGTTTCTTGTATCATACATACATACATACATACATACATACATACATACATACATACATCTACCCTCTCTTTTATCAAGTGATTTGATAAAAACCTTCTACTAGAATTATTTATACTGTATATACCAGTGGTAGTCAACCTTTTTCTACCTACCGCCCACTAATGCATCTTTTTGGTTGAAAACATTTCCTTACCGCCCACCAGTTTTCGCGCAAATGCAGAATATTTTTTAGAAAGGAGGGTGTTTTAAAAAAAATAAATGTACGTACATTTATCTTTTTATTTCTACTTAATGCAGGTTTATAAGGTTTTTAACTTTATAAAGTTTAATGAGAAAACAATGAAGTAAATTGAAATTACCTTTACTAGTGATTAATGAGATCCTTAAGGTTGATGCTGCGAGACTAAATATTTGATATCTGGTTCGATTTTCATAAGGAACAAACGAAGGTCTCTTTCAGTGCTATTCAGACGACTTCTCTGTTTGCGCATAATATGATTTCTCATTTGTGCGTCAGCTCATCTCCTCTCCCTCCTCAATTCCCCTCTCCACCTTTTTTTCCCTTTTTTCTATTTTTTAACCTTCCTTGTAGCAATGCCCAGTAGGAAGGCTGAGCTAGGTAGCCCACTTACTATAGTCCACTATAACAGACAGGCACACATACAGACACACACACACACACACGACACATATACAGACACACACACAGACACACAGACACATACGACACATACGACACATACGACACATACGACACATACACACAGACACACAGACACACACACACAGACACACATACACAAGACACATACATACACACACACACACATATACAGACACACACACACACACAAAGACACATACAGGAACACAGACAGACAAGACACATACACACAGACACACACAAGACACACATACCAACAGACAGTCACACATACATACAGACACACACACACATGCAGACACACAAGACACACATATATACAGACACACACAAGACATACATACACACATACAAAGACACACACAAGACACACATACAGACACATACGACACATGCATACACACAAGACACACATACAGACACACATACATACACACACAAGACACACATACACAAGACACATACGACACATACATACATGAAATTACCTTTACTAGTGATTAATGAGATCCTTAAGGTTGATGCTGCGAGACTAAATATTTGATATCTGGTTCGATTTTCGTAAGGAACAAACGAAGGTCTCTTTCAGTGCTATTCAGACGACTTCTCTGTTTGCGCATAATATGATTTCTCATTTGTGCGTCAGCTCATCTCCTTTCCCTCCTCAATTCCCCTCTCCACCTTTTTTTCCCTTTTTTCTATTTTTTAGACACACATACACAAGACACATACATACACACACACACATACAGACACACACACACAAAGACACATACAGGAACACAGACAAGACACATACATACAGACACACACACATACCAACAGACAGTCACACATACATACAGACACACACAGACATGCACACACACATGCAGACACACAAGACACACATATATACAGACACACATACACAAGACATACATACACACAAAGACACACAGACACATACACACACACAAGACACACACATACATACACACACAAGACACACATACACAAGTCACACACGACACATACATACACACACACACGACACAGACACACACAAAGACACATACAGGAACACAGACAGACAAGACACATACATACAGACACACACAGACATGTGCAGACACACAAGACACACATATATACAGACACACACAAGACATACATACACACACAAGACACACATACACAAGACACATACGACACATACATACATACATACACACACGACACACACAAAGACACATACAGGAACACAGACAGACAAGACACATACATACAGACACACACACACACAAGACACACATACCAACAGACAGTCACACATACTTATAGACACACACAGACATGCACACACACATGCAGACACACAAGACACACATATATACAGACACACACAAGACATACATACAAAGACACACACACATTATATTTAAGTCACTCTCCTGTTTCCTACCTTTAAAGTGCAGGAGGGTGACTTTCCCAGGGGTCCAGTGGTGGCTCAGGTGGATGGGAGTCAGAGTTCCCACTCTGACTCCCTCTGCTTCCTCCCGCGCAGCTCTCAGTGTTAGCTGGGAGGAGTGACGGGCAGTCACTTCCTCCCAGCTCTGTGATGTCATCACAGGGGGCCCGGTTGCGCTGTTAAAGCGCCCAGCGCTGCCAGGGCCCCCTCAAAATCCACATCCATCGGGTGGCCCTGACAGCATGGGCCACCCGATGGACCCCTCCATATGCGGCCCCGGCGGTTTGCCCCGCGGGCCGGGGCCGCAAATGGTCACGGCGGTACCCAGTCGCAGGGGTACCGCCGGCTCGCACCCGCCCGCCCGTTCGTCAAAACCTGGAAATCCCTACCGCCCACCTGGAATCCTAAAACGCCCACTAGTGGGCGGTAGGGACCAGGTTGACGACCCATGGTATATACCTTGTTCAAACCATGCTTTTTACTTTTTTATCTCTCTCTTTCTTCTTTCATTATCATTCGCAGTATCTATCTGGTGCATCTTATTCTCAAGCACATATACATTGCTTATTCCTTACCCTTAATAATATTTACAATATTACTACCACCTTTTCACCTTGAGCAGAATATGCACATGATACAGCAAATACCTTTTTTTTATCAAATACTATCTTGTGCTTGTCCAGTGTATCCACAAATTAACACCTTCACTCCCTTAATTCTATTAATATCTATCTTGTCTTATTATTTATATTTATATCAAAGTGTTTAGGGGAATAAATGCCATATTCAATTAATTCCAATAGTGACTTTCCATTCTTAACTTTACAACACATCCTTCCCTCCATTATAATTATTTAATGCATCCTTATTATTATCATACCCTTATTAGACACTTCTATAGTTAATATATCTCTCTCTTTGTGTGAAACCATTTCCGACCTTATCTTAGATATCTCTTTCTCTCTGGCATGAAAAGAGAAAAAAAAATTCTACTTGATTTATTTATACACACCTTATTCAAACTGTGCTTAATTATTTTAGTTATTTGTTTTTCCCTTTCTACATTCCTTGTCATTCACCATATCTATCTAATATCACGTAATAATAAACTCCTATACCTTGCTTATTCATTATCCCTGAGGTTTACCGCCTGAGACTGAGCCTCCATAATGGAGCCAAGCAGTGGAGAGGACAATGAAAGGACAGTGGATGCAATTATACATTCCAGGGGGTATAATATGGGACGTTTCTTGCTCTAGTATAACCTCATTATCAAATTGTCTGGACAAGGCGTCGGCCTTGACATTTTTAGAACCAGGTCTATAAGTAATAAGAAAATTAAAGCGAGAAAGAAAAGAGACCACCTAGCTTGATAATCGTTTGGCAGCTCCTATGTAAGTCAGGTTTTTGTGATCAGTAATGATCAAAATGGGGGTCCTTGGAACCCTCTAAAAGATGTCACCACTCCTTGAGAGCTAGAATAATGGCCAACAATTTTCTATTGCCAATATCGTAATTGCGCTCAGCAGGAGACAACTTTCTAGAAAAGTAACCACAAGGCTGTAACGGAGTTTCCTGGCTCTCCCTCTGGGAGAGAACTGCCCCTACCCCTGTCTCTGAAGCATCAACCTCCAGTATGAAAGGCTTACTGGTGTCAGGATGTATCAATATGTCGGCGGGGGCAAACCGCTGTTTGAGAGTTTCAAAGGCTTCTATAGCCTCCATAGACCATATCATACTACTATCCCCCTTGCGTGTCATATTGGTGATGGGGGCTATTACTGAAGAAAATCCCTTTATAAACCTTCTGTAATTGGCAAAACCCATGAAACTTTGAATGGCTTTCAACCCAGTGGGTAAAGGCCACTGTAGAACCGATTCCAACTTTTTAGGATCCATCTGAAACCCAGAGGCAGAAATATTTTATCCTGAAATCTTTTTTCCAATTTACAATAAAGGTAATTTTTTAACAAGGTTTGCAGAACTTGTTTAACATGATTGTGGTGAGTCTGAATTTTAGGAGAATAAATAAAGATATCATCCAGATAGACCAAGACAAACAAGTAAATATAATCCCTGAGTAGATCATTAATGAAATCTTGGAAAATCGCTGGAGTGTTGTTCAACCCGAATGGCATCACTAGATATTCATAGTGTCCACTTCTGGTATCAAATGCAGTCTTCCACTCGTGGTTTTCCTTGATTCTCATTAAATTGTAAGCTCTTCTAAGGTCAAGCTTAGTAAACACTTTAGCACCCTGGACTCTGTCAAACAATTCAGCAATAAGAGGAATAGGGTAGGCGTTCTTAATGGGCGTAACTCACCATCCTTTTTAGATACAAAAAAGAATCCTGCACCAGCAGACGAGGATGATTTTCATATATGGCCTGTATTCAATGAATCCGTAATATATTCCTCCATTACACAACTCTCCTGAGGTGACAGAGCATAGACTGCTCCCTTAGGTGGCATAGGGCCGGGTAGTAAGTTAATGGAACAGTCATATGGTCTGTGAGGAGGTAGAGTATTAGACTGAGTTTTGCTAAATACTTCTTTAATGTCTTGGTATTGTATAGGAATCTCTGGAATGTGATGTGTACTAGCGGGTAATTCAATAGTGCCCACTCTTTTGACATGCAATATACACCTTTCATTACAATCCTTACCCCATTCTAATATTTCCCCATTGGCCCAGTCAATATGAGGGTTATGCTTGCTAAGCCATGGAAAGCCTAATATGATAGAACAAGAAGGAGATGCAATCGCCTGAAAAGTAATCTCTTCCTTATGTAAGGCACCAATGGAAATATTAATGGGCAAGGTCTCATGCGTTATCAATGGTTGTGAGAGTGGTCTCCCATCAATAGCTTCAACAGCTATCAAGGAGAGAGTGATAGTCTCCCCTTGATAGGTATATTATTACCCTTGACAAATTTAACGTCAATGAAGTTTCCAGCAGCAGATGAATCCATCAGGGCTTTGCATGAAAAGTTATTTTTGTCAAAGGCAACAGAAATATCAAGGAGTAACCTATTTTTGTGCTTTTCAGAGGACGTCTCCATTATACCTGTCTCCTTAAGGCTCTTGGGTGCGGTAGTTTCTTTGGACGAATGGGACAATTGTTTCTCATATGTCCATTACTACCGCAGTATAAACATAGACCTTCGTTTCTCCTATATTGTTTCTCGGCCTACGACAGTCTAGTGACCGCCAAATGCATGGGTTCAGGTTCAGACTGTATATGAAGGTCAGGAACAACAGGTTCGAAGAGACGGGGTGTTACAGGCATAGCCATACGTCTGGTCTTATTTATAGTAGTCTCTTTGGTTCTTAGTCTATTATAAATTTGCATAACAAATGTGATAAACTTGTTAAGCTTCTTGGGTAGATCTTTGGCAGCAATCTCATCTAGCATAGTGTCAGATATTCCTTTTTTAAATGCAGAGATTATCCCACTGTTAGTCCAGTCTACCTCGGAAGCCAGCGTACAAAATTCTATGGCATACTCCTAGATAGACCAGTTCCCTTGCCTGATGTGCATCATGCAGTGGAGGCGTCTTCCTTCCTGCCTAATGGTTCAAACGTAAGTTTAAATTCCGTAAGGAATTCCTGGTAATTGTGTGCGACACTCTTATTACTCTCCCATAACGGATTGCCCCAAGCTAAAGCTTTACCTTTTAGTTGGTTCATCAGGTAACCAATTTTAGCTCTATCTGTGGGAAAAGATCATCTAAACTTGATCCAAAACTAGGTGCCCTGTACAGAAACAAATCCTGCCTAAGCCCTACAGTAAAGGAAAAGATTGTACAGCAAATGCTGATGCCAATCATTGATTATGGGGATGTAGTATTTGCATCTGCATCGCAATCCCACATTAATAAACTCAACGCATTGTATAACTCGTTGTCGTGCCTTAACTATGGTATCCTCTTACTTCCTGGTTCCACGGAGCCTAGCCACACCCCTTTATGACACGGTCTCCTTATTTAATCCGACCGCACCAGCTGATCGACGCTGGATTATTGAACTACGTTCCGTACTCACGAACCGGCTACAACATCGTTGTGAAAGCCCTCTGTTACCGGACCGGACTGGAAGACTTCAAGTTCCCTTCACCTCTCCTCATCCACGACTAAAGCTGAAACTCACTCCATTCAGGATAACCGCCTCTGAGGAGATCTCGGGAACCAGTGTTCTATGTGCCGGAAGCTAAGTAAAACCTCTGTGATAAGCGTTGCATCTCAAAGCTGTTATTTCCTGTCTCCAAAGTCCTTCGATAAAACAAACCCGTTACAGCTAACTTCAACTCATACTTTATATCAGTTAGCTGCATCTGTCTTGCTTCAGTTAAAGCCTATGGAACAGCTATTGTAACTTCTTATCACCTAATTCAATAACACTACTAAGAGACTCTTTCTGATTCAGTGTCTGCTAATTACTACCGTTTTCTACTTAAAGCTACAGTGCCTGTAATTGTGGACTTCAGTTATCGTTTACTACTTAAAGCTACAGTGCCTGTAATTGTGGACTTCCGTTATCGTTTACTACTTAAGCTACAGTGCCTATAATTGTGGACTTCAGTTATTGTTTACTACTTAAAGCTACAGTGCCTATAATTGTGGACTTCAGTTATCGTTTACTACTTAAAGCTACAGTGCCTGTAATTGTGGACTTCCGTTATCGTTTACTACTTAAGCTACAGTGCCTATAATTGTGGACTTCAGTTATCGTTTACTACTTAAAGCTACAGTGCCTATAATTGTGGACTTCAGTTATCGTTTACTACTTAAAGCTACAGTGCCTGTAATTGTGGACTTCAGTTATCGTTTACTAATTAAAGCTACAGTACCTGTAAATTGGAATTAAAGTCAATACCTTTTACTTTTTATAATAAATATTCAAACTATAAGAAATCTGCAGTTGTGTTCCTTCATAACAAATGTTTAGACGTGACACTCGTTCTGCCGATTTGTGCTTCAATGTAATTAAAGGACTCATCATTGTGACATGCTAAAAGAACTAAACTGGCTGTCGCTGGAATCCAGATGCACTCTTTCTTTCCAGCCTTGTGTTTAAGAGCTTTTCTGGGAAACTCCCACCCTACCTGAACAAAATGCTTTGCACAGCTGTTCCCACTTCCTATAACCTCTGATCCAGTACCAACATTTTACTTAGTCTACCTCAATATAAAAAGAAAGCAGCCCGATCCTCCTTCTCCTACAGAGCACCGCAATTGTGGAACAACCTCCCGCACAATTTAAAATCTTCCCTAAGCCTAAAGTCTTTTAAGATATCCCTCTCTACATACCTCAAAACAGAATGCACCTGCCATGGCTGATTATATATTTCCAACCTGTTCTATGTTAAAGTTTGTATTTATTGTGTATTAATATTGTGTTTGTATTTTATTGTACCCTAATGTAACAATGCAATTATTTGTGGACCCAGGACCTTGAAAATGAGAGAAATCTTAATCTATCTTTCCTGGTAAAATATTTTCTAAATAAATAAAAATAAATAAATCCCGTTGAAGCCTCAAAATTATACTCTATTTGGTTAATGTATCCCCGGCATTCTTGAATATTACCATCAAAATGCAGGGGAGGATATAGAGAGATAGTGGGCGCCTTGTATACTATAGGTGGAGGTGAGACTGTAGAGGAGACCACAGGCTGCAGATGCGCTGTTCGGGAAAAAAGCGTATTGAAGGCATGGGCAAATTAATCCATGCGGTGATCATTCTCCTCTAGTTTCTTTTCGTAAGCAGCTATGTGCTTACACAATTCTACAGGATCTATGGCCATGTTGTAATGTTAGGATTACTGTATGATCCAGCACGTAGAACTGTGTAACACAGAGGACTGATAGGTAACGTATACCGGGCCTTAGAATGTCCGGACTAACGTACCAAAGAATAGTCAGGAATAGCCGAGGTCAAGGAGTACAGAAAGAGACACAATGTGTAATGATATTGATGTTACAAAGTTTTGGAGTCCAGTAGCCAGATCAGCAATGTTTTCTGCCAGAGGTAGCCACTCGTTACCCAGGTGGTTGAGCCCCTGAGCCTTGAGTGGCCTTCTGGTCTTAAGCAGAGATGGGAGACTGGAACAGAGAGATGATAATCGTAGTGAGGCAAGCCGAGGTCAGTGGGAAGGAGAAGCAGCAAAGTCAAAACGGTCCAAAATCCGCAACAGGTAGGAGAAACAGGAACAAGCTTGATTAGAGAGTACAGGAACCACAATAATCTGGCAAAGATACAGAGACAGGAAGTGTTTTTTATAGGACAAGAACCAGACACATGACCAGACACAGCTGAAGAGACTTGTCACTGATACCAATGCTGTAGAGTCAAGGATACCAGACCTCAGGTACATTTGCAAAAGGCAGGCTGGTGTACTGGTAAGGAAGAGGTTTAGCAGCATGTAAACCAGGGTTCGAAACCCAGCAGAGTCAGTTCCTCACATTACTCCCACCTCTAAATGCGCAGCCTCTGGATGCCCTATTTCCTGGTTTAGCAGGTTACTGTGCATGGAAAGACTGAAGAAGATCAGGAGCATGAATATTGTCCACTGGTTCCCACGATCTATCTTCTTCACCATAGCCTTTCCAATGAACCAAATATTGAAGCTTGTTGCGGAATATCCTGGAGTCAAGAATGTTTTCTACCTCGTATTATCCACGAGGACTGGTGGTGGGGCAGGCAGGGCTCGACCAGGGAAAGTATTTTCATGAAAAGGTTTAAGCAGTGCAACGTGAAACACCGGATGTATTTTCATGGAATCTGGAAGTTGCAGACGGAAGGTGACAGCATTGATCTGAGCGATGATCTCAAAAGGTCCCATGAACTTTTGACCCAATTTATGAGAAGGAATCCTAAGCTTAAGATTCTTTGTTGACAGCCAAACCTTGTCACCAACATGATAAACTGGGGCCTCCTTTCTATGCCTATCAGCAGCTCTTTTGTAACATTCCTGAGCCTCCGAAAGAGTCTTCTTCAACAGTTCTTGGGAATCTCGTAAGGCGGTTAGCCGGTCAGTGACTGCAGGAATGGAAGTAGTAATTGGGAGACTCACTAGAAAGGTTGGATGGTAACCATAATTAGCAAAAAATGGGCTCAGAGAAGTGGAGCAGTGTTGGGCATTGTTATAGGCAAATTCCGCCGTGGTTGAAAATCCAGCCAGTCATCCTGCCGGTAACTAATATAGCACCGCAAATATTGTTCTAAAGTCTGGTTGGTTCGCTCAGTCTGTCCATTACTTTGTGGATGAAAAGCTGACGACAGATTTACATTAATACCTAGAATAGAACAAAAATATTTCCAAAAATGAGATGTAAACTGCACTCCCCTGTCAGAAATTACTTCATCAGGCGCTCCATGCAAGCAAAATATTTCCCAAATAACTAGGTCAGCAGTCTGTTTAGCTGAAGGGAGACCACGAGCTGGTATGAAATGACTCATCTTAGTTAACCGGTCCACAACAACAAGAATGGTAGTGTGTTCCTTAGAGGGAGGTAGTTCCACAATAAAGTCCATGGATATAGATCCCCAGGGATGATGAGGAATAGGAAGAGGCTGAAGCATGCCAACAGGGGGTGAGCGAGGAGTCTTATGTCTGGCACATACATCACAAGAGGACACATACTTCTTAACATCCTCATAATATTAAGGCCACCAAAAGGATCGGGTAAGTAGTTCTTGTGTCTTTCGGATCCCTGGATGACCTGCTGGTTTTGAGTCATGGTAGAGACGTAAAACGTCCAGTCGCACGGATTCTGGAACAAACAGACGTTGTTGAAAAATCCAAAACCCATTAAGCATGGTCATATGAAGATCACGAGGAGGATCACGAAAAACTGGATCTTCAGCGTAGCCCTTTTTAATGCGAGACATTAGATCAGAAGGAAAGGTAACTCCTAAAAATCTACTCTCAGGCAAGATGGTGGCTTTGGTTACTGTAGTATGGAGGGGGTCAGCTATCCTAGACAAAACATCTGCCTTGCCATTTCTGGAACCAGGGCGGTATGAAATCAAAAAATTAAACCTTGAGAAAAATAGGAACCAGCGTGCTTGTCTGGCTGACAGTCTCTTAGCTGATTGAATACATTCCCGATTTTTGTGATCTGTGAGGACAGTAATTGGATGGGTGTCTCCCTCCAAGAGATGTCTCCATTCGGCAAAGACAGCTTTTATAGCCAAAAGTTCTTTATTCCCTATGTCATAATTTCTTTCTGCTGGTAACATCTGGCGGGAATAGAAGGCACATGGATGTAACAACATCTTAGGTCCAGTCCTTTGAGACAGTATAGCCCCAACAGCTGAATCAGAAGCATCTACCTCTACAGTAAATGGCAATTCTGGCTGACGATGTACCAGGATAGGGGCAGATGTAAACAGAGTCTTTAATCTGGAAAATGCAGTGTCAGCCTTATTGGACCACTGAAAAGGAGTCCCTTTACGTGTAAGTTCAGTGATCGGTGTAATAACGGCAGAGAAATTCTTAATGAAACGCCTGTAAAAATTGGCAAACCCCACAAATCTCTGAATATCTTTTTCATTCTTGGGGATGGGCCAGTCCAACACAGCTTTAATTTTACTTGCGTCCATACTTAAACGTTTAGGAGTTATTACATATCCCAGGAATTGAATTTCTGTTTGTTCAAACTCACATTTTTCCAGTTTACTGTATAGGTGGTGGGTACGAAGGCGCTCAAGAACAATGCAGACCTGTTTTCTGTGATTTTCAAGATTATCAGAAAATATCAGGATATCATCCAAATATGCCACAACAAACTGATCCAGGAGATCCCGTAGTACATCATTGATTAGATGCTGAAAAGTTGCAGGGGCATTACAAAGCCCAAATGGCATTACTAGATATTCGTAATGTCCGTACCTGGTTCTGAAAGCTGTTTTCCATTCATCATTTGGTCTTATGCGAACCAGATTATATGCCCCCCGTAGATCAAGCTTCGTAAATATTTTAGCTGAGCGAAGTCTCTCCAGAAGTTCAGGAATGAGAGGCAAGGAATAGCGGTTTTTAACAGTGATTTTATTAATGTCCCTGTAATCGACACATGGCCGTAGACTGCCATCTTTCTTTTCTACAAAGAATATAGGAGCTCCTGCTGGAGAAGTAGATGGTCGAATAAAGCCTTTGGCAAGATTTTCTTGTATGTATTCACAAAGTGCTTTCAATTCAGGCTCAGAAAGGGAGTATATACGGCCAAATGGGATAGCAGCTCCAGGTAGCAGCTCTATGGGGCAATCATAATGCCTGTGAGGTGGAAGCTGATCAGCATTCTTCTTATCACACACATCTGCAAAATCCCGTTATTGTAGAGGAAGCTTAGTTAAGTTTGTATCAACCATTTCATTAATTGTTGTGGCAACAGGTGTTGCCTTAGAGGGTTGACAATTCATTAAGCAGTGTTCTGAAGGAAAGGACAAAGTTCTAGTCTTCCAATCAATCTGTGGGTTATGCAGAGCAAGCCAGGGTACCCCCAAAATCACTGGAAACTGTGTTGAGGAAATTAGGTGGAAAGATATAGACTCATGGTGATTCACTTCCAGAATCAATTTTAAGGGCACAGTCTCATGTGTAACCGGGCCTGACGTAAGTGGAGAACCATCTACTGTTTCCATTAACACAGGTGAAGATTTAGGGATAGACTGAATTTTATTTCCTGCTGCAAATTTAATATCCATAAAGTTTCCGCCTGCTCCAGAATCTATCATAGCTGTAGTTGAAATTTTATTATCACCATATTGCAAAGTGATAGGCACCACCAAATGAGGATGTTGAGTCATCATACCCTCTTCACCCTGAGCCAGAGAAAACAAGGGTTGTGTGACAGAATACAGTTGGTCTGAAATCTGGGATTGGTGTTGAATCTGTGCACCCTCAGCAGTCATAGCTATTGTTCTTTTAGACTTGCTAGGGCAATTGATGGCATAATGCCCTGCACTACCACAATACAGGCATAAATTGTGAGTGCGTCGCCACTGTTTTTCTTCATTGGATAATGACCCTCTTATTAGATCTACCTGCATAGCCTCAGGTTCAGAGTCTGTAGGTGTTTGTGGGGTCGGAGTAGAAATTCTTGAATAGAAAGTAGGAGTAGCACTTGGTTTAAAAGAGCCCTGTCTTTCCAGTCTTCTTTCTGAAAGTCTCCGATCAATACGGATAGCCAACCGCACAAATGCATCAAACTCAACAGGAAGATCAACACGAGCTAGCTCATCTTTTATAGCTTCTGAGAGACCCCTTCTGAAGTGGAACCTCTGGGCTGATTGGTTCCAAGTAGTATCAGCAACCCACTGTCTGAATTCAGCAGCATATTCAGCCACAGAGCGCCTCCCTTGATGTAAATGAAGGAGAGTGGCTTCTGCTGTAGCACAGCGATTGGGGTCATCAAAAACTAGGCACATGGCCTCAAGAAAGTCTTTTAAATTTCCCAAGACTGGACTGTCCTGTTCCAGAAAAGGGGAGCCCCAAGCCAGGGCTTCATCTTTGAATAGGGAGAAAATAAATCCCACCTTCTCTCTTTCAGATGGAAAACAGTTAGGTAACATCATGAAATGCAAACGGCATTGATTTAGGAAACCCCTAAATTTTTTGCAGTCTCCTCCAAATTTTTCTGGTAGAGGCAAGCGGGCATCTTGTGCAGGTGTAACAGTAGTAGCAGCAGCAGCCGCAACATCATGTGCCCTGTAGCTGGTAAGCTCACTATGCATTGATCGAACTTCATTTTGCAGGTCTGCATAGTTCTTGCATTATAAGCAACCTGCTGGGCCAATGCAGAATCTGATCCGACGGTCTCCATGAATGGGCCAGATTATTCTGTAATGATATTGATGTTACAAAGTTTTGGAGTCCAGTAGCCAGATCAGCAATGTTTTCTGCCAGAGGTAGCTTCTCGTTACCCAGGTGGTTGAGCCCCTGAGCCTTGAGTGGCCTTCTGGTCTTAAGCAGAGATGGGAGACTGGAACAGAGAGATGATAATCGTAGTGAGGCAAGCCGAGGTCAGTGGGAAGGAGAAGCAGCAAAGTCATAACGGTCCAAAATCCGCAACAGGTAGGAGAAACAGGAACAAGCTTGATTAGAGAGTACAGGAACCACAATAATCTGGCAAAGGTACAGAGACAGGAAGTGGCTTTTATAGGACAAGAACCAGACACATGACCAGACACAGCTGAAGAGACTTGTCACTGATACCAATGCTGTAGAGTCAAGGATACCAGATCTCAGGTACATTTGCAAAAGGCAGGCTGGTGTACTGGTAAGGAAGAGGTTTAGCAGCATGTAAACCAGGGTTCGAAACCCAGCAGAGTCAGTTCCTCACACAATGATAAGGCAAAGCCAGGGGTCAGGCATGCCAGAAAACAGGGAAGTCAAAATTAATGCCAAAGTCAGAATAACCAGAATCAATAAGGCGCTCTCGGACAACCACTAGGGAAACCACCGCAGGGCAATGAATGTCAGGTATAATGAGGTTTAAATACCTGTTTAAGTCCTCTGATTGGCCGGACTCGATCTTCGACCCCAAAATGTGTGTGCTGACGTCGTCAATTACATGAGCGGACGTGGGGGTATATTTGGCCGTGGATCTGCAGCGGCCGGCGTCCCTTAACATGTAGCATGTGTCATTCATGCAAACGCACGGCCGCTGGGTGCACAAACTGCAAGGTGAGGAAGAATGTTACAATTAAGTCTCAATTGTTTCAGAAATAAATGATTATTAGGTCTCTAGGTGAGGAGGAATCCTTATTTCTGGGGCTATAAATTCTGTTATATCTTTCTAGAGGGAATAAAGTCAACTGGTGTGTGTCAATAAATTGATCAATAAATTCAGTAACACACCCAGATAAATGACTTTTATATCCTCCGATATACCTGTAAGTCTTATATTATTTTGACGAGACCTATATTCTAACTGTGTTTGTTATCCATCTCATTTAACTTTTAATGCTATATTCTGAAACTGAAGATGAGTAACCTCTAAGCGTATTTTTTCCAGTTTGCTATTTTGCTCTACCAGTTTAGAATGACATGTTTTTTAATCTTGTCATAAAGATCACCCATCATCTTTGTAAGGCTTATGTTTGTTATTAGCTTTGGGGAAGATTCTGGGAGGGGATATCTACTAAAAAATTGGGATTTGCTAGATTCTGAATTAGGGGAGTAATACACATTCATAAGTTTATTTTTTTCAATGTTTCCTGCTGTTGGAGGCTTTTTGGATAGCATGTTTGTTGTTCGGGTGGATAGCTACATACTCTTTTCCACATATTAAACGGAAAAAAAATATTTTTTTTGGAGCCACCACTAGTGTGAAAGCTAGAGCGGACTTTGGTAGGTATTTATTTATCTTTCGTATCGCTCCTATAGCTTCATTTCTGCACTTCACACTTTTAGGATATATCACATTCACATTATAAGACTTTATCTTCCTCTTTGAAATCTTCCACTATTCTGATCCAGTTGTCTCAAATCTAGGCTTTCCACCACTCAGTCTTTCACTTATTTTCTTTCTCTGCTGTCCCCCTTCTGGATCCTATTTTTCACCTTTCTTAGTATTCCCTTTCCCTTCCTTTCCTTTGATTTACTTTAGTTGCAAGCAAGTGAGAATTTGCTGAGCAATCACCTTAAGACGTCTGTAGCGGACTGGACCCTGCACCAGAGTCTGCCCCAGTTTCCTGGAGGGGACTGCTTGCTCGCCTCCTGCCCAGTGATTATGGTCCCGGGAAGATGGGACCCTTTAAAGAACTGCATTTGGACATATTGTACTGTGCTAGCCTTTTAACAACAGTGAAGGGAAATACTGAAACTTTTGGGACACTTTTTCTTCCCCTTTGAATCCCTGGGAAGGTGAGGCTCTTCCCCTCCCCCAGCTCCATTGTTCTCCAGGAGAGTGGGCTCTGTAAAACCGGTCTGAGCCAGAAAGCCATGTTGGCAGGGGTTTTTAAAAAGATACTTTACTAACTTTTGAACCCCTGGTCTGATTCATGCCATTTTTAATATGTTGTTCCCCTGAATGGATTGATTGTGGATATGCATTTTTATGTGAATGTGATGTATGGTTTTAGAGTTATGAAAGTTGGGTAGAAAGTATGTTTTAACTGTATGTGTAATTGAGTTTCCTCTCAGGATAAGGGGAGGGAATATGTGGGATGTAACTGTGATGTGATTGGTCGTCTCATTATTGGGGGAGGATTTATTGTATGCTGTTCCAGTTTGACTGCTAGGAGTGTAAACCTATTCGTATGGTTCCTATTCAACTGTCAACAGCATTCAGAGGCTTGAGAGGATTCATATGCTTCTCTGATTCGGTGATTGTGGTGTCTGCCAGAGTGCTTAGAGTCCTCAGGAAATGCTAAGAGCATCCATTAATGGAGGTACCCAGTCGGGGTGCCAGGCGATTCGTTACATTGTTGGTGGCAGCGGTGGGATGGCATCCTAATGCGAAGTAAAGCTTCTCAGAACACAGTTCGTTTGGAGTTACAATTTGAGGGCAACGCTAGTATTCGTACAGCGCCCCTGGTTACAGCAAACATGACCTATCGCTTTGAGGGCGACGTGTACAGGGACGAGGTCATGAGACGGTTAACCAGATATGGCCCGAATCCTTCAAAAGAGGCGCTTATGGCAACCGTGCGCAAGTTGGATGCGGAGAATCGAGCGGCATGGGAATGCGAGTGTAAACCTATTCGTATGGTTCCTATTCAACTGTCTACAGCATTCAGAGGCTTGAGATGATTCATATGCTTCTCTGATTTGGTGATTGTGGTGTCTGCCAGAGTGCTTGGAGTCCTCAGGAAACGCTAGGAGCATCCATTAACGGAGGTACCCAGTCGGGGTGCCAGGCGATCCGTTACAACGTCACTTCTCCTGGCTACTTAACTTGTAGCATGTATGAGTTCACAAGTATATTTTGTGCGAAGAGGCTAGAGATAATATTAATTTGCTTCTGCCGCAATTGGGGAGCTATATCCCACACACAGACCTGGTAATGTATAGCATAGATGCAAAACCGCATTATTAATCCAGCTAAACATGTCAAGAGCTGGCTTAGTAGCAAACTCACTCGCTACAGTTGGTTTGCTTCTGAACGGCAGCTCACAGATCCTAGGGGTCCAGACCCCCAGACAACCAGCCTCTACCTTCAGTCAGAAGACAACCTGCTTCTGTTTTCAGATAGGATTCAGTTGCAATAAGGGATTTGTAAGTTTACAACAAAATCTATCAGAAGACGCTAGCTTTCCATGCGGTTCATAAGGCTCTCTCTCCTCGCTCGCCTTGCTTGTCCTATCACCAAACGGCCACACCTGCGACACTTATGTTATGTTCCTACGTCATCACTATAGTGAGGCCCCGCATAATGGATAGTTTTACATAAGATTTTTAACAGGCTGTACCATAAATTCTAACCACATGCATAGGCCCACCCGACCGTCAGTTGCAACACTTAGCAATATAATTTCTAAACAATATAGGCCCAACAAGAGCCTTAATACCCAGATGGCATCATATAGAATACATATAGGTACAGAGTCTGGAAGAGGCCTGGTGAACATAAGTAACAAATGCTGATCTGCTCAATAATGACAAGTATAACCAAGACCGACAATAACAATCTGCAAATCTGAAAAACTAAATCTGTGGCATATAATTAATTAAACATTAAAATGCAGGGGGACTATATAAATTGCATATGATAAATTGATATGGCAGAATGAGTGCCGAATACAGTAAGCAGAAAGCATGAACCCCCCACCCGCGAGTAATGAGTGGGACCCTTATATTAATAATAAAGGGTGGGACTTATTGTCTCAACCCCCAGTCACCACCCATGGTTGGGGATACCTAATTAATAATAAAATAGGTGGTACCCCAATAAAACCCCAATAATAGCATCAAATCCCCTAGCCACCCTCCTGTAATAAATTAAAGTTCCTACCTACTCCCCCTCACCCTAATAATAGTGAGGAAGAAGCCAATAAATGTAAAATCTGTAAATACAAATTATACATACCATACTTAAAGGATATACACAAACATGTATTTTTCATGTATTTCCTTTTAGAAAAAAAAACTGCTGTATCCCTAAACCTTGTGTATATATATATGCACTTTCAATAGTAACATTTGGGTCTAATTGACCACGACAGCATTTTTATTTATATATTTCACTTTTTTAATGTGACAGTTGGCTAGCAAGTTGACATCTCTGGGTCCAGCTTTGCAGCTTTTGGTCCAGCTTTCAGCCATCTGCAGGCATTTGGACAGGGGAAATCCTGATCAAATTCCGGTCATTTGGGGCCTGATTTACAAAGTTAAGAGATTGATGAATTCCATCACTAATGTTCCCAGAATTTGCTAATGATTATGCAGTCTGAATGGCCTAATATGTAGCTGGATGGTTTGTCCCATTCAGTACGGTACCATTTGGACTTCTCTTAATAACACTGTATGCTTTCTCAAAGTAAGGCAGCTACTGCTGTCCCAATTAAGATGACACAGTTCCCTGTATAGAAAAAGAAAGTTCTTACAAAGTCCTTCATTAATTATACCCCTCCGTTTGACCATACTTGTGTATACACCTGTCATCCACTGACCAGATGATTCAATCAATGTACAGCCTTGGTCCAGGGACTCCATATAAGGCAGGCAATGTCTTTATCTCATTATTATAAAGAAAACAATCATCAGTATTAATTGTAATATTTAAATTATGGCATTTTATACATATTAAATACAATTCATTTACATTTTCTTATGATTTGTAATGTTAATCAGTTTGACAGTTTTGCATACTTTTCATGACAATTTTGTCAGAATTCCCAGAATTTGCTATTCTTACTAAAATATAATTGCAATATGTCCCTAACTTCCTTGTTCCTTAAGCTGTAGATTATGGGGTTTAATAGAGGAGTTACAACAATGTAGAGCACTGCCATAAGTTTGTCATACTCAAGAGAATATATATTGCTGATAGCACTGGGAGATCTTACATATATTAAGGTGACAGATACATAATAAATAATTACTACTGTAATGTGTGCTCCACATGTAGAAAAGGCTTTTGATTTCCCAGACGTTGATGGTATTTTTAAAATTGTCAAAACAATCTGTAAATATGACACAATAGTAAAAAGTAGGCAGCCAAATACTATAATACAAACTAAACCAAAGAAATATGTTCTCAGTACAGATGTGTCAGTGCAAGAAAGGCTAAGTAAAGGGAACACATCACAGAAAAAATGGTTGATTTGATTTCCACCACAAAAAGTTAATTTACATAGATAATAGAAGGGCAAGAATGAACTTGTAGCACTAATTAACCAGCATCCCAAAACTAACTTGCAACAGTGAGTGTTGGTCATGATTGATGAATATCTTAGTGGGTTACATATGGCCATATATCGGTCATAAGCCATTATTGCAAGGAAATAGTTTTCTATGGCACCTAATAGAAAAAATACATAACATTGAGCAATACAGCCAATGACTGATATCTTTTTTAACTCAGAAATAATGTCTTCAAGCATTTTTGGAAGTATGGTTGAAACATACCAAATCTCCATAAAGGATAAATTACCAAGAAAGAAATACATGGGTGTGTTAAGTTGGGATTGTGTCCAGACAAGTAAAATGATAACAACATTTTCTAATATTGTTAAAACATATATAATAAGTAACAGTAGGAAACAGATTAATTGAAATTTTGGAGACATTTGCAATCCAACAAAGTAAAAATGTGTTATTAAAGTATGATTTGTCCAAGTCATGCTTTAGAGATGCTTTTAAGCAACTGGTGATGTAGATGTTCCAAGATAACCAACAATCTTCTGTTATTTTCCAAATCCAATATTAGTCAGCTCTGTTTAATATAAAATATCTTATTCTTTAAAAATAATATTTATTAGTAATCGTCAAATTATAAATCATTTATAAAAAAATATATATATTACTATATGTATGTATATTGTGTATTAAAATAGCCCAACACAATGAATGCTTCAAGTGGTTTCCCCAAATTCAAATGAAAATGCAACTTATAATGACTTTTCCAGTCTCAAAATTATTCAACTCCCTGAATAGAATCTCTCACAACAGCACAAATATGCAAAGCAGGTGTTGTCTCAAGCACATCTGAGGCAGAGTTCAGTGTTACGTTTCACTGCATGTTAGAAGTGTGCTCTGCAGAGTGCTAAAAATGCTTGCCATGAAGGGGCTGATTCATTTTGAGACTGGAAAAAGTCATTATACATTGCATTTTCAATTGAATTTGGGGAAACCGCTAGAAGCATTTGTTGTGTTGAGCTATTTCATTTTCTTTTGTTTGATTTGTTGTTTAATAATCATACATTTATACAATAAACCTGATTTTCAATGGGGGTTAAATAATTTTGATTACACCTGTACATGGTTGTGTAAGTCCTGTAAATGTGCAGCAACCATACAGGTTAGAGTGATCTGGGGTCAGAAAAATGCTGACAGAGGAAGGGTTAAGGTGACCGAGGAGAATTTTACAATAAAGTAAAAATGCATAGTCAAACATAAATGGCATAAAATAAAAGTATCCTAAATGCTTTTTGTTAAGACACCTTTTGTCTTAATAAGTAAATCGCCGTTTAGTCCACCTTCCCCTCTCACCGTATCAAGTCTTTGTTCGTGTAATGTATAATCCACGAACCATAACCAGGGGAAGCGGTAATCTCCCGAACGGGATCCGTGAATGTACTCAGGTTCCCGAACCAAAGTCCACGAACTGCCGCTAACAACCGAATAACGATATCCACCAAGCGGCATAAGTTTCCCATAAATAGTCCTTAAGCGTGAATAAGAATCCCCCCAATAACGAGACTGAAGCTCCGTGTTGAGGGTCAAACAAGATCTGAGGACTGGAACACCCAGCCTGCTTTTTATTAGGAAAAGGCACACACAGGACACTCCCAGGGGGAGGATGAAAACAACCAATTATACACAGGGTAACACCCCCACGTCTCCTCCCCTCAGATAAACACATAACACAATTATAACGTACAATATTTTACCCCAGTTCTGGATGTACCCCAAAAACAGGGGGTACACCTTTAAGTCCAGCACCACTTGAAAGGTCTTGGTTAGGGGAACACTCTGTCCAAATTTCAGCCCATTCGGTTGTGGGGTTCGGGAGTTATGGATGTTTGAAGTTTTGACCGACTGCACGGATTTTCTAGCCGAAAAGAGTTCCACAAGTTTTGGCCCTGCAGTCGGTCTCCGTTCGCCTGTTAAAACTATACGAAATTCTCATCATCCACAACTATCTCCGAGTTCGCTGGATTCCCCATAGCTGATTACGTGTAACTACCAAATGGCCCGTCGTTCGGTAGTTCCAGCACGAATTTCTGGGCGCATGGAGGTCTCAGCGGTGTTCGCCTGTTTGTGTATCCGTTTTTAGTTCCATGCGTTCACAGGCAAACACCGCTGTTCGCACGCAAAATGGCCACGAACACGTGCAAAAGTCCCGAAATGGCGGCCACCTATATGTTATACATGGAGTTCGTGCGAAATGATGCGAACGGCTGGAAACAGGCTGGAACGGTAAAACATGCTTCATAATATATCAAATCAGTCATTTAGACGGATGGCACAAAATAGCCGAATCCACCCAAGAAATAGACAGACGGATGGTTCTGTCACACTTTTCATTTATGTAAAACATATGTCTTATATTACATGGCTTAACCAACTACAATATCAATGAGTAACAAATGTAAATTCATGTCTAGTAGCAAACGGTTAATAAAGAGTAACTGGATAGTTGGATGCTATTATTCAAATAAATAATTTATAAATAATTAATTAAAATGTGTCATGAAGAGGGGCGTGACTGACTGTGTAGCAAGCAAGACGTGCTTGAGAGGATCTCCGAACCAGAACGTCAAAATAAAGAGGGATTAACTTACTTAAACAGCTCCCGCAAGCACCGAGACACCCACCTCCAAACAGTTGACCAAATGGGGCAAAAAAACAAACAAAAAAACGGAGACCCGCCCAATGCCTGATATCAGGCTTTTGTTCGACAGGCCAGCCCGGCAGGAAGCCCCCAAGATGGCACGGAGAGGCAGATTAAGGATGAGGCCTCACAAGAGGCGGAACAGCCCAAGGGGGATACCCTAGCGAGCGGCACTACCAGTGAGTCTGACTCCGATGCAGTCTCAGGGACATTAAATGCCTAATGACTGAAATAAGGCATATATGGAAGGCGGACCTACGGGTAATAGACTCACGGCGGTGGAGTCCAAAGATGGAGAAAGGGAGACACAGCTGCGGACTGCCCAGAAGGAGATCTAAGGCCTGGCCCAACAGGTCCAACACCTGTCCAAGACTGTGAAAGTACTAGAGTCCAGACACCGGACGAAAAACTTTCGCATCAGAGGAGTACCGGAGCGGATCACAGGGGATGACCTCCTGCCCTTCCTGCACCGCATGCTGACTCACATGGGGGCCAAAACTGGAGTAGTCTCGAAGATGGTGACGACCACATTACGGATCAGAAAAGCCCCCTCAGCCCCAACGGAGGCACAAAGAGACATAATTGCAGTTACCAAGATTGTTGTGGCCAGGTCCACCATTATGGCACGCTCGAGAGAACTGAAAACTGTGAACTTTGAAGGCTGCATGGTAGCTATATACGGGGATCTCTAGTTTGCTGTATTGGCAGTGAAAAGGCAGTTAGTCCCAACCGCTAGTAGACTGCAGGAGGCAGGGGTGAGGTACAGGTGGGGGTCGGATGGGTCACTAGTTACCCAGAGGGGTGAGGAAACACTAACATTGCCCCCTGACGGAGACCAGGAGACGTTCCTACAGCGACTAGCGATGACAAACACAACCCCGAAAAAAGCACTTAAGGCCAAGCCACGTGCCCACCAGCGACTCCCAGGCACACCACACACATAGTCGAGACACAGATCTCCAGGCCAGCAGGCAGCTGACCGCCACAAAGGTCCCCGAGCGAGCTAGCAAGTAAGGGAGGACCAGTACTTGTAATATACCAGCAAGTTAGATATGTTGGACACTGTATATAGTTTCGCACACACATCTCAGAGGCCATGACCCATAATAGACTCTTAGCCTGAATATAGAGAGGCATCGCCCAGTCGTAGCCCATACAAATAGAAAGGAAAACAGGACAGAGATCCCAAGGATAAGTTAACCCTTCAGTGTATGGTACCGAGATACACAACATGTTATTATATTATGAACACGCAGATGAAGATAATGTATCACTGATGGACCAATGTTGGTACCCTCTGTCACTTTTCACTTTCATATTATGACACAGTTGTATTTCTGTGAATGGAAATTCAATAAAATACAATAAAAATAAAAAATAAAAAAAGTGTCATAATCACATATACAGTATGGCAGTGTGAGGGAACACTGCTATATTAGCCCCAGAATGGCACCGTCAGTGTTACCTGACTAAAGGGGGTAAAAAAATCAGGTTGCTCTAGTAGTCTAGTAAATCAGTTATGGAGCTACAAAAACCCTAAGCAGAGGGAAATCAGTCTCCCCTTTGAAGAGCTGGGGCGGAGACAGAGACTGAGTTAATTTTTATTTGTTAAACTACTGGGGTCAGCTTAGCTGCCCAGTAGCATAGAAAGGGTACTCTGTTAGTTAGTTTCCAGTGTGGAGTAGGAGTTTATTTTGGTTTTAATGTTTTGCTGTGGTTCAATTGGGGCCTGCTTGCTAAATAATGCTTTCCTCATATTGGAAGAAAGAAATGTTTCTGTTGTTTATGACCCAAGACCCGGGCAACCTGCTACAAGTGGTGTCAGAAGTGGAATGTTTGTGTACTGATAACCTTACCAGTACAGATCCTGAGGAAATATAAAACCATATAACGTGAAATTTTTATTGCTGCAATGGAGGACATATTTAAAGGCTTATTACAAGCTACTGCTGTGCAGCAAGAAGCCAATCGAGCCCTGCAAGAAAGCAACCGCTTGCTGACAGCCCAGCTTACTGCAGTGGTAGAGGGCAGGGCTGCCATCAGAAATTTTGTGGCCCCTGACAAAGCACAAGGTCTGGGCTGGGCCCCCCCCCCCCCGCCCCCTCCCTCCCGGGCCTGCCAGCGCCCTACCTAGTCCGCTGACAATGATGCAGTACTGAATGTGGTGTGTATAGTGAAAGTGAATTAGAATGTGTGTAATGGATGTAGTGTTTGTACTAACACAAACTCTGTCAACCCGGAAGAGACAAGGAATTACCGGTAACTGGGGCATGACAATAGTTTAGTGAATGCAGAGTGTGTGTTAGTGTGTAATGAATGCAGAGTGTGTGTTAGTGTGTAGTGAATGCAGAGTGTGTCAGTGTAATGAATGTAGTGTGTGTGTTAGTGCAGTGAATGCAGAGTGTGTGTAAATGTGTAGTGAATGCAGAGTGTGTGTTAATGTGTAGTGAATGCAGAGAGTGTGTTAGTGTGTAGCGGATGCAGAGTGTGTGTTAGTTTAGTGAATGCAGTGTGTTAGTGTGTAGCGGATGCAGAGTGTGTGTTAGTGTAGTGAATGCAGAGTGTGTTAATGTGTAGCGAATGCAGAGTGTGTGTCAGTATAGTGGATGCAGTGAGTGTGTTAGTGTGTAGTGTATGCAGAGTGCATGCTGTATTAGTGAATGCAGTGTGTGTATTGTATTTGTGTATTAGTGTATGCAGCGTGTGTGTTAGCATCAGTGTATGTAGTGTGTGTGTTAGTGTATGCAGTGTGTGTTGTATTAGTGTATGCAGTGTGTGTTGTATTAGTGTATGCAGAGTGTGTTTTGTGTTAGTGCATGCAGTGTGTGTTGTGTTAGTGCATGCAGTGTGTGTTGTGTTAGTGCATGCAGTGTGTGTTGTGTTAGTATATGCAGAGTGTGTTGTGTCAGTGTATGCAGTGTGTGTTGTGTCAGTGTATGCAGTGTGTGTGTGTTGTGTTAGTGTATGCAGTGTGTGTTGTGTCAGTGTATGCAGTGTGTGTGTTGTGTCAGTGTATGCAGTGTGTGTTGTGTCAGTATATGCAGTGTGTGTTGTCAGTATATGCAGTGTGTGTTGTGTCAGTGTATGTAGTGTGTGTGTTGTGTTAGTGTATGTAGTGTGTGTGTTGTGTCAGTGTATGCAGTGTGTGTGTCTTGTGTTAGTGTATGTAGTGTGTGTGTGTGTGTTGTGTCAGTGTATGCAGTGGGTGTGTGTGTTGTGTTAGTGTATGTAGTGTGTGTGTGTGTGTGTTGTGTTAGTGTATGTCGTATGTGTGTTGTGTCAGTGTATGTAGTGTGTGTGTGTATGTAGTGTGTGTTGTGTTAGTGTATGTTGTGTGTGTGTTGTGTCAGTGTATGTAGTGTGTGTGTGTGTGTTGTGTTAGTGTGTGTGTTGTGTTAGTGTATGTAGTGTGTGTGTGTTGTGTCAGTGTATGTAGTGTGTGTGTGTGTGTAAATGTGCAATCTGGGGGGGAGGGGAAGGGGGAGGAAGGGGCATTTTCACATAATTATTTTTTTTTTTTAAATGTTAATTTAATTAAATGTTTCTCCCCCCTCCCTGCAGGGCCGCCATCAGGGCATGACAACCGAAACGGTTGTCATGGGCCCGGCGGTCCTGGGGGGCCCGGACTGCTCAGGTCGTCCGGGCCCCACATTCAGTGGGAACATACCGGGTCGCAGGGGGCCCTGCGACCCCGGTATCTTCCCACTGGGCCGGCCTCTTCTCCTGGGGGGCCCAGCAGCCGGTCACCTCAGGGCCCCCCAGAGGCTGGCCCTGCTGACACCCGGCGCAGGCGGGCGCGCGAGGGAGCACTCTCCTCTGAGTGCTTCCTCTTCAGCTCCCTCGCGCACCGTACTGATGCCGGAGCCGGAAGATGACGTCATCTTCCGACTCCGGCATCAGTACGCGGCGCGCGAGGGAGCTGAAGAGGAAGCACTCAGAGGAGAGTGCTCCCTCGCGCGCCCGCCGGGTCACCGGGCGTCAGGAAATTTGAGTGGGTGGGGGTGGCGGGGGGGAATTTGAATGAGTGGGGGGGGGGAGAGGGAAGGCAGGAAATTTGAGGGAGGGGGGAGGGAGGAAATATGAATGAGTGGGGGGGAGAGGGAGGGAAGGGAGGAAATTTGAGGGGGTGGGGGAATTTGAATGAGGGAGGGGGGAGGGAGGAAATATGAATGAGTGGGGGGGGAGGGAAGGGAGGAAATTTGAGTGGGTGGGGGTGGGGTGGGGGAATTTGAATGAGTGGGGGGGAGAGGGAAGGCAGGAAATTTGAGGGAGGGGGGAGGGAGGAAATATGAATGAGTGGGGGGGAGGGAGGAAATATGAATGAGTGGGGGGGAGAGGAGGACATTTGAGGGAGTGCGGGGGGGGAGAGGGAGGAAATTTGAATGAGTGGGGGGAGAGGGAGGGAAGGGAGGAAATTTGAGGAGTGGGGGGGAGAGGGAGGGAGGAAATTTGGGGGGGGGAGAGGAAGGGAGGAAATTTGAGGGGGGGGGAGGGAGGAAATATGAATGAGTGGGGGGGAGAGGGAGGGAAGGGAGGAAATTTGAGTGGGTGGGGGTGGGGGGGAATTTGAATGAGTGGGGGGGAGAGGGAAGGCAGGAAATTTGAGGGAGGGGGGAGGGAGGAAATATGAATGGGGGGGGAGGGAGGAAATATGAATGAGTGGGGGGGAGAGGGAGGGAAGGGAGGAAATTTGAGGGAGTGGGGGGGAGAGGGAGGAAATTTGAATGAGTGGGGGAGAGGGAGGGAAGGGAGGACATTTGAGGAGTGGGGGGGAGAGGGAGGAAATTTGGGGGGGAGAGGAAGGGAGGAAATTTGATGGGAGGAGAGGAAGGAAATTTGGGGGGGAGAGGAAGGAAATTTGAGGGAGGGGAGGGAGAAGTAGGAATTTGAGGGGGGAGAGGAAGGGAGGAAATTTGAGGGAGGGGGGAGAGGAAGGGAGGAAATTTGAGGGAGGGGGGAGAGGAAGGGAGGAAATTTGAGGGAGGGGGGAGAGGAAATGAGGAAATTTGAGGGAGGGGGGAGAGGAAGGGAGGAAATTTGAGGGAGGGGGGAGAGAAAGGGAGGAAATTTGAGGGAGGCGGAGAGGAAGGGAGGAAATTTGAGGGAGGGGGAGAGGAAGGGAGGACATTTGAGGGGGGGAGAGGAAGGGAGGACATTTGAGGGGGGGAGAGGAAGGGAGGAAATTTGAGGGGGGAGGAAGGAAATTTGAGGGAGGGGGGAGAGGAAGGAAATTTGAGGGAGGGGGGAGAGGAAGGAAATTTGAGGGGGGGGGAGAGGAAGGAAATTTGAGGGAGGGGGGAGAGGAAGGAAATTTGAGGGAGGGGGGAGAGGAAGGAAATTTGAGGGGGGAGGGAGGAAGGAAATTTGAGGGGGGAGGGAGGAAGGAAATTGGAGGGGGGGAGAAGGAAGGAAATTGGAGGGGGGGAGAAGGCAATGAGAGGGAGGGGGAGAAGAAGGAAATGAGAGGGAGGGGGAGAAGAAGGAAATGAGAGGGAGGGGGAGAAGAAGGAAATGAGAGGGAGGGGGAGAAGAAGGAAATGAGAGGGAGGGGGAGAAGAAGGAAATTGGAGGGGGGGAGAAGAAGGAAATTGACGGGGGTAGGGGGAGAGATTGACATCCATCACACACACACACACACACACACACAATGCACCCCTTGCACACAGAAAAACACAATGCATTACACACAGACACACATACACAAGCAATGCATCCCTTACACACAGCAACACACAATGCACCCCTTCCACACACTCAGTGCATCCCTTACAGACACACACACTGCATCCCATACATACACAAACTCACCTTGCAGCCCTTACACATACAAACACAGATTCACACAATGAATTCCTTACACACATCAGGACACCCCCCCCCCCCCCCCACACACACACCCCTGTGAACAAACTCATTGGTAGAACATGAAGGTGGACCCTGGGACCCAGACCTTGAGCTGTGTAAAGGGCCCTCAAAAAATGGAGCTGCTTCTCCCAGAACATTGATTTTTGTGACCACAGTTACAAACCGCCTCCAGAGAGCCTGTTCTACACCAGACCAGTGGAGCCAGACGGCAGCTGAAGCCCATCATCATCCTCATCTGGTTGTAAGTAGGCAATCTAGTATATTATTCGTGGCACTAATCTTTAATTTACCTCACATTAAAGGGACACTATAGTCCCCAGAACCACTGCAGCTTAATGTAGTGGTTCTGGTGTCTATAGCCTGTCCCTGCAGGCCTTTTATTGTAAACACGGCGGCACTGCAGCACTGTTAGTTAACATGGCAGATCATATGGGTGGGGCACTGTGATGTCACATGGGGGGGTGGCAAACTTTACTTTTGCCTAGGGCGGCAAAAATCCTTGCACCGGCCCTGCAGACACTGCATCCCTGTGGGCGGACTCGGGGGGGTGGGGGGGACTCGGGGGGGGGGGGGGACTCGGGTGCAGGCGCCGGGGGGCCCAGACCTTGAGCTGTGTCAGGGGCCCCAAAATTTCTGATGGCAGCCCTGCCTCCCTGCTTACCTTTGTCCGCAGAGGGGGCCCAGGTAGCACACTGCTTCTTCTCTTCTCTCCTCCAATAACTCTCGCAAGAACCGCTGAGCATTGCCATTGCAACCGGGTCTCACAAGAGTTATTAGCAGAGAGAATAGAGGAGAACAGGCAGTGTGCTGGGCCCCCTCTGCGGTAACAGGGAGCCGGGGGCCCGCAATATTCTCTATCTATGTGTGCAGAGAGGTAAAGTGGGGCCCAGGACTGCCAGAGCAGTCAGGGCCGCTGGGCCCGTGACAACCGTTATGGTTGTCACCCCCTGATGGCGGCCCTGGTAGAGGGACAGCATGCTGACCATTGTATATTTAAAGAGATCGTACACTGTCTCTCAAAACCTGACAAAGAAGAGCCCAGTGGTGTCTCAAAGTCTCTCCAGGCAAACCAGTATATAGAAAAGATAACTCCCCATGATGATGTGGAAGCTTACCTCCTTGTTTTGAGAGGACTGCAGCAAGGGAATGGTGGCCCAGGGAAAGATGGGCTGGTATCCTTCTACCTTCCTTCTGAGAGAGGCCCAAAAAGCATATACTGATCTGGGGGAAGAGGCTGCCGATGACTGACTGTCTTAAGGCTGAGATTCTAGCCAGACTTAGTGTGCCACCTGCAGCAGTGCCCAAAGATTTCACAGTTGGATATATCAAGAT
This sequence comes from Pelobates fuscus, assembly GCF_036172605.1. NCBI lineage: Eukaryota > Metazoa > Chordata > Amphibia > Anura > Pelobatidae > Pelobates > Pelobates fuscus. Next base: position 163,710,504 of record NC_086321.1, on the reverse strand, counting down.
CAAAAGGCCCAAGAACCCAACTGTTTGACCTAATACATTTGACAAATAAATGGCTTACCCCAGAAAGCTCTACACCACCACAGATAAGTGAGACCCTGGTCCTGGACAAATTTCTGCGAGCTTTAGCACTTGGATTACTATGATGAGTTGGTGACAATAGTGGAACGCTATATAGCTGTAACAGCACTAAAGGCTCCATCTCAGGCCAGAAACCAGAAGTTGAAGGTACCCCAAGCCGAAAGACATGGAGGTCGGATCAACCACCACAGTCTGGAAATGGAGCTTTGGGTCCCGATGAACTCTGACATAGCGTCAAGGAATCCCAGACTCAAAAAGACCTGCAGCATCGCACTGTTCCCATAATCTACTTTGAGTGTGGGCAGCCGGGACATGTAAAGGCTCGCTGTCCACAACTACAGGAACCAATGGAATGTGGAAATGCTATTACCTACAAGACCTTTTGTGGACTTGGGTGTTTAGTGGGACTTTCAGGAGAAACCAGTGGTTTTACAGGGTATCCCAAATGGGAAGGTTGTAGAGGCTATTGTGTATTCAGGGAGTGATATTACATTAATTGCAGGGGTCTGATAGAACCTGATCAATTGTTAGGGAAAAAGTGGGAGTACGTTGTGTTCATGGTTCTACTTTGGAATATGCTAAGACAATAGTTTACATATCATTGCAATGTCATTCCATAAGGACTGAAATCACAGTAGTCCCAAAGTTACCCTACCCCTTTGTGTTGGATCGTGATTTCCCTGACTTTAGGACCTTGGTGCAGAAGCAGGTAACCCCCAAACCATTGGAGTTGGCAAGTGACATTCCCTGTAGTGTTTTTCCATTTACTCACCCTGACTTCTTTGTTAAAGAAAGTAAAATACGCAAGTCAAAGAGAGAAAGGAGAAATAACAAGTACAGGGGTACAAATTGTTTACGTGAGGTCCTGATTAATGAGCTTGATAATTATCAAGATAAGATACCAAGTGCTGATGCCACACCTTCAGTAGAGAATGATGTGGAACAGCAGACTAAACGCATGCACAGTTGTTCAAATTTTGGAAGGGAACAAACTAGAGAACTGACACTACAACAGGCCTTTACAAAAGTTGTGGAGGTTAATGGTGTACTTGTAAAAAGAAATTTCATTTTACGGGATGATCTTTTATATAGAGTGATTAAAGAGGACAGATATGAAATAGAACAGCTTGTGGTACCATGCCCCTCTAGGAGACAAGTCTTGGATTTAACCCACTCTCACCTGTTTGGGGGACTATTAGGAGTAGACAAAAACCAGGAAAAAATCTTGAAGGATTTTTTCGGCGTGGGGTTTATGAGGAAGTCAAAAGGTTCTGTGCTTCATGCCGAGAATGTCAATTGACCTCTCCTAAACCTCACTTAAAGGCTCCCCTTATACTCTTACCAGTAATTGAAACCCTTTCAGCAGAATTGCCATGGATCTAGTGGGGTCTTTAAAGAAAACAGCCAAAGGTAATTGTAACGGATCACCTGGCACCCCGACTGGGTACCTCCGTTAATGGATGCTCCTAGCGCTTCCAGAGGACTCCAAGCACTCCACCAGACACCATAAGCACCGCAGGCTGCAGCTATCTCCCTTCAGAACGAAGCAGGAACAAGCTCTTACTAGAGCTCAGTGATTATAGCAAGGGAATATGCCTAGCATAGCAATCCCTTATAGCAGATTCCCCCAATAAGAGACAGGACTCAAGTTGAGGGTAAAAATAGAACTCTCTGGCTGCTAGCTTGCAGCCCTTTTTATTAGGTGCTCCCATGAAGGGGAGGGACACACACAGTAACGTACATTAACCAATCACACAATAGTTACATCCCACACATAGCCCTCCCCTCTACCTGTAAACTAATTATCTGTACACACAGGAAAATACAATTATCATAGGTAGGGAAAATACAGTTTTTACACAACATTCATAACTCCCAAAATATACATCACATTCGCATACAAATACATATTCACAATCAATCCATTCGGGAGAACAACATACTCAAAAATCATACGAATTGGACCAGGGGTTCAAAAGTTAGTACAAATGTGCATTTGACCTTCTGGAAGCATGTTTTTTACAGCTCAACTAGTTCCCCAGAATCCTCTATCCTGGAGACAATGGAGAAGCTGATTTAATTATATCCAGGGACAAACACAGCCTCCATTAAGCACATGTTACCAGCAACCACCAAAAGACATAAAAATACATAACTCCTGTTATACTAAACAGAACCCCCACATTCAGCCCATCCCCAGATGGCTTGGTTCTGAGCGCTCAACATATCCAAACAGCGCTCAGATGCCACAAACACAGTTCAAACGCCATGGGGTTTAAGTTTCGTATGGGCTGATGAGAGGGCCCATAATCCTGGGGCAGCCCATTAACCCACAGTATGCCCAAATACCGTGCATAAAGGGCCAAATCGCCCAGGGACCGTAGTCACAGGGTAAGAGACGGGCAAGCAGCCCCCTCCAAAACACAGTGGCGAAGTGGCTTTCGCTACATATCTTCCCATTCGGGGGTAGACTAACCAGGTACCTGACCTTCTGCCGGTCAGTACCTAGATTAGTCGGGCAGCCCACCCATAAAACAAAATTAGCAGAGGAGCCCACCCACAAAACAAATTTAGCAGTGTAGCCCCCCCACAATAAAGAATTCACAGAATGGCCCACCCACGGTACATAGTTCACAGAGGGTCTAACCCACAAAACAAATTTAGCAGTGTAGCCCCCCCACAATAAAGAATTCACAGAATAGCCCCCCCACAATAAGTCATACTGGCCTGTAGGTCCCAAGTTGTGGGGTGAAACTGTGGCACCCTCGGCCTTGCTGGGCAAATGGCTGTGAGTACTTGGGGGCCAGATGCCCGATGTGCTCTGCTCCGGGGTCAGAGCTGGGGTAGTCTCAGGGTAAGGAAAAAAGGAAGGACAGAGGCCAGCGGCGCTCTGCCCAGTTGCCAGCTCTTCCACTGGGGCAGCCTGTAGAAATTCAGGCTCAGGGGAAGGAAACAAGGGAGGGCAGAGGCCAGCGGCGCTCTGCCCAGTTGCCAGCTCTTCTGCTGGGGGGTCAGGGAACAAAGGAGTTGACTGGGGAGGAGAAATATCACTTACCTCCCCCTGGTACTCCGGCTGCTGCTGGGGGGGGAGGTCGATGCTCTCCACTTTCTGTAACTCCAGCTCTAGTTGGGGATCTGGGCCGGTTGCCCAGCATCCCTGTAGGGCCAGTGGAGAGATCTCGGTCCCATCTCCACCTGCCTGCAGGGGGTCCTCCCAGGACCAGTCTATGAGGTCCTCTACCTCGGGTACCTCTGGTTGCTGTTGGGGAGGGAGACCAGTTGTCTCTTCCTCCAATAACACATTCTGCCGCTGGGGAGTGAGACCGACTGTCTCCCCTCCCTGTAAAACATACTGCCGCTGGGGATCTGGGCCGGGTGCCCAGCATCCCTGTAGGGCCGGTAGAGAGACCTCGGTCCCATCTCCACCGGCCACCTCGGTTTCTTCCTCGTCCCACTCTACCTGTGGCTGGAGTTTCTCCCAACGTGCCCACTGGCCTTCCCTCAACGCCCTGTGTTGTAGGTTCCGGGTCACCATGTCCCACACGAACCGCACGTATTTCTCCTCTGGATTGGGTCCGTAAAACTTCAGGTGCAACCCTACCATCGTGCCAAACTCTAGTACGGAGTAGCTATACGCCATGCTTGCTGTAGCCACTGCTGGTTCCATTATGTTGCTGAAGATAGGGACGCTGCACAACTCCACACGTTACCGGTGTCTCTGAGCTGCTTCTCCTCGCACTAGGACGCCATCCCACCGCTTGCCGCCAATGTAACGGATCACCTGGCACCCCGACTTGGTACCTCCGTTAATGGATGCTCCTAGCACTCCCAGAGGACTCCAAGCACTCCACCAGACACCATAAGCACCGCAGGCTGCAGCTATCTCCCTTCAGAACGAAGCAGGAACAAGCTCTTACTAGAGCTCAGTGATTATAGCAAGGGAATATGCCTAGCATAGCAATCCCTTATAGCAGATTCCCCCAATAAGAGACAGGACTCAAGTTGAGGGTAAAAATAGAACTCTCTGGCTGCTAGCTTGCAGCCCTTTTTATTAGGTGCTCCCATGAAGGGGAGGGACACACACAGTAACGTACATTAACCAATCACACAATAGTTACATCCCACACATAGCCCTCCCCTCTACCTGTAAACTAATTATCTGTACACACAGGAAAATACAATTATCATAGGTAGGGAAAATACAGTTTTTACACAACATTCATAACTCCCAAAATATACATCACATTCGCATACAAATACATATTCACAATCAATCCATTCGGGAGAACAACATACTCAAAAATCATACGAATTGGACCAGGGGTTCAAAAGTTAGTACAAATGTGCATTTGACCTTCTGGAAGCATGTTTTTTACAGCTCAACTAGTTCCCCAGAATCCTCTATCCTGGAGACAATGGAGAAGCTGATTTAATTATATCCAGGGACAAACACAGCCTCCATTAAGCACATGTTACCAGCAACCACCAAAAGACATAAAAATACATAACTCCTGTTATACTAAACAGAACCCCCACATTCAGCCCATCCCCAGATGGCTTGGATCTGAGCGCTCAACATATCCAAACAGCGCTCAGATGCCACAAACACAGTTCAAACGCCATGGGGTTTAAGTTTCGTATGTGCTGATGAGAGGGCCCATAATCCTGGGGCAGCCCATTAACCCACAGTATGCCCAAATACCGTGCATAAAGGGCCAAATCGCCCAGGGACCGTAGTCACAGGGTAAGAGACGGGCAAGCAGCCCCCTCCAAAACACAGTGGCGAAGTGGCTTTCGCTACATATCTTCCCATTCGGGGGTAGACTAACCAGGTACCTGACCTTCTGCCGGTCAGTACCTAGATTAGTCGGGCAGCCCACCCATAAAACAAAATTAGCAGAGGAGCCCACCCACAAAACAAATTTAGCAGTGTAGCCCCCCCACAATAAAGAATTCACAGAATGGCCCACCCACGGTACATAGTTCACAGAGGGTCTAACCCACAAAACAAATTTAGCAGTGTAGCCCCCCACAATAAAGAATTCACAGAATAGCCCCCCCACAATAAGTCATACTGGCCTGTAGGTCCCAAGTTGTGGGGTGAAACTGTGGCACCCTCGGCCTTGCTGGGCAAATGGCTGTGAGTACTTGGGGGCCAGATGCCCGATGTGCTCTGCTCCGGGGTCAGAGCTGGGGTAGTCTCAGGGTAAGGAAAAAAGGAAGGGCAGAGGCCAGCGGCGCTCTGCCCAGTTGCCAGCTCTTCCACTGGGGCAGCCTGTAGAAATTCAGGTTCAGGGGAAGGAAACAAGGGAGGCCAGAGGCCAGCGGCGCTCTGCCCAGTTGCCAGCTCTTCTGCTGGGGGGTCAGGGAACAAAGGAGTTGACTGGGGAGGAGAAATATCACTTACCTCCCCCTGGAACTCCGGCTGCTGCTGGGGGGGGAGGTCGATGCTCTCCACTTTCTGTAACTCCAGCTCTAGTTGGGGATCTGGGCCGGTTGCCCAGCATCCCTGTAGGGCCAGTGGAGAGATATCGGTCCCATCTCGGTCCTCCCAGGACCAGTCTATGAGTTCCTCTACCTCGGGTACCTCTGGTTGCTGTTGGGGAGGGAGACCAGTTGTCTCTTCCTCCAATAACACATTCTGCCGCTGGGGAGTGAGACCGACTGTCTCCCCTCCCTGTAAAACATACTGCCGCTGGGGATCTGGGCCGGGTGCCCAGCATCCCTGTAGGGCCGGTAGAGAGACCTCGGTCCCATCTCCACCGGCCACCTCGGTTTCTTCCTCGTCCCACTCTACCTGTGGCTGGAGTTTCTCCCAACGTGCCCACTGGCCTTCCCTCAACGCTCTGTGTTGTAGGTTCCGGGTCACCATGTCCCACACGAACCGCACGTATTTCTCCTCTGGATTGGGTCCGTAAAACTTCAGGCGCAACCCTACCATCGTGCCAAACTCTAGTACGGAGTAGCTATACGCCATGCTTGCTGTAGCCACTGCTGGTTCCATTATGTTGCTGAAGATAGGGACGCTGCACAACTCCACACGTTACCGGTGTCTCTGAGCTGCTTCTCCTCGCACTAGGACGCCATCCCACCGCTTGCCGCCAATGTAACGGATCACCTGGCACCCCGACTTGGTACCTCCGTTAATGGATGCTCCTAGCACTCCCAGAGGACTCCAAGCACTCCACCAGACACCATAAGCACCGCAGGCTGCAGCTATCTCCCTTCAGAACGAAGCAGGAACAAGCTCTTACTAGAGCTCAGTGATTATAGCAAGGGAATATGCCTAGCATAGCAATCCCTTATAGCAGATTCCCCCAATAAGAGACAGGACTCAAGTTGAGGGTAAAAATAGAACTCTCTGGCTGCTAGCTTGCAGCCCTTTTTATTAGGTGCTCCCATGAAGGGGAGGGACACACACAGTAACGTACATTAACCAATCACACAATAGTTACATCCCACACATAGCCCTCCCCTCTACCTGTAAACTAATTATCTGTACACACAGGAAAATACAATTATCATAGGTAGGGAAAATACAGTTTTTACACAACATTCATAACTCCCAAAATATACATCACATTCGCATACAAATACATATTCACAATCAATCCATTCGGGAGAACAACATACTCAAAAATCATATGAATTGGACCAGGGGTTCAAAAGTTAGTACAAATGTGCATTTGACCTTCTGGAAGCATGTTTTTTACAGCTCAACTAGTTCCCCAGAATCCTCTATCCTGGAGACAATGGAGAAGCTGATTTAATTATATCCAGGGACAAACACAGCCTCCATTAAGCACATGTTACCAGCAACCACCAAAAGACATAAAAATACATAACTCCTGTTATACTAAACAGAACCCCCACATTCAGCCCATCCCCAGATGGCTTGGTTCTGAGCGCTCAACATATCCAAACAGCGCTCAGATGCCACAAACACAGTTCAAACGCCATGGGGTTTAAGTTTCGTATGGGCTGATGAGAGGGCCCATAATCCTGGGGCAGCCCAATAACCCACAGTATGCCCAAATACCGTGCATAAAGGGCCAAATCGCCCAGGGACCGTAGTCACAGGGTAAGAGACGGGCAAGCAGCCCCCTCCAAAACACAGTGGCGAAGTGGCTTTCGCTACAGTAATCAGTACATTCTGGTTGTAGTGCATTATGCCACACGCTATCCAGAGGCAATATCCCCCTGCAATACTGCTTCCAAAACAATAGCTTAAGAGCTATTACAAATATTTTCTAGCGTCGGTACATCCAAGGAAATCCTTACCGATCAGGGTACCCCTTTTTTTTCATGTCTTATGAAGGAGCTATGCCTGCTCATTAAGATAAAATCATTAAGAACTTCGGTATACCATCTCCAAACTGATGGTCTGGTGTAGAGGTTCAATAGGACCTTCAAAAATATGTTATGCAAGGTTGTAACAGAGATGGAAAGAATTGGGATACCCCAAGCTTCAGTGGGGTTTTCGTCCTTTGAACTACTTCATGGGAGGTATCCAAGGGGCTTACTAGACATAGCTAAAGAAGAGTGGGAAGAGCAAACGGTACCAGGGAACAACATTATCAACTATGTGGAACAAATGCAAGAGCACATAAAACGGGTTGCTCCCATAGTTAAGCAATATTTGGAGGAAGCACAACAGAGGCAACAAATTCTATATAATAGACAAACTTCACCCAGGTGATCGCGTAATGGTCCATGTTACCACTGCTGAAAGCAAGCTTCTATCCCAGTGGCAAGGCCCATATGAAATTATTTGTCAGGTTGGGCCAGTGAACTATAAGGTTAAGCAACTTGGTCAGAGAAAGGCAGAGCAGGTATACCAGAGCTTCTAAAGCTCTGGAAAGCTAGAGAAACCTGTGTATTATTTGGGACACCCACCGTAGAGGTCCACACACTTGTTCCAGAAGTAAAACTCTCTACTGACCTTACTCCTGATCAGCAGAGTGAGGTCAGAGAGCTGCTATTAAGGAATGCAGACATATTCTCTATCATCCCAGGTAGGACCAATGCAATAGTCCATGAGATTGTAACAGACCCTGGAATAATTGCAACGTCAAAATCGTAGAGTCCCAGAAGCAAAAAGGGAGGCAATAGCAGCTGAAGTTGCAAAAATGTTGAAATTAGGGGTCATTGTTCTGGTACCAAAACCAGATGGCTCACTACGGTTTTGTATTGACTTCAGGAAACTCAATGAGCATTCCAAATTTGATGCATATCCTTTTCCTAGGGTAGACAAGCTTGTCGAGAAATTGGCACCAGCTAGGTATCGGAGTTGCCTTGACCTTACAAAAGGTTATTGGCAGATTCCCCTGTCTGAATCTGCTAAGAAAAAGACTGTTTTTGTAACCCCTGAGGGTCTTTATCAATATAAGGTGTTGCCATTTGGCTTACATGAGGCCCATGCAACCTTTGAGAGGTTGATGAATAAACTCTTGAGGCCCCAATTCCGCTTTTGCCTCTGCTTATTTAGATGATCTAGTCATCTACAGACAGAATTGGGAAACACACTTAGACAAAGTTGAAGCCTTACTGGATACATTGAGGGTTGCAGGTCTCACTGTTAACCCTGCCAAATGTATACTAGCATGCCCAGAAGTTAAATACTTGGGATATACTATATGTCAGGATTACAGTATGATCCAGCACGTAGAATTGTGTAACACAGAGGACTGATAGGTAACATATACTGGACCTTAGAATGGCCGAACTAACGTTCCAAAGAATAGTCAGGAATAGCCGAGGTCAAGGGATACAGAAAGAGACACAACGATAAGGAAAAGCCAGGAGTCAGGGATGCCAGAAAACAGGGAAGTCAAAAACAATGCCAAAGTCAAATAACCAGAATGACCAGAATCAATAACGCGCTCCTGGACAACCACAAGGGAAACCACGACAGGGGACTGAGCAGGATGAGAACTGGGCCTAAATACCCCTCCTCTGGATCTGATAGGCTGTAATCGGCCTTTGACCCCAAAGGCAGTTATCAGGTTACCATTTGCATAATTGCTGCTCAGCACAAACCCTCCTGTGGATTTGATTGCTGCTTGGCACAACTTTTCCTGTCAGGACAGTAATGTTGTTCGGCACAACTTTTCTTGTCTGAACAGTAAATTTCATGAATCACATTTTTATAAGCAGATGAATATGTGACACTACCCCCCACCTGAAGAATGCCCACCGGGCGGGCAGGACCAGGCTTGAGAGGAAATTTGGCGTGAAAATAGCGAATTTAGATAGATATCAGATGCCGGAACCCAAGAACGATCGGCTGGTCCATAACCTTTCCAATCCACCAAGTACTGTAAAATGCCCTGAGAAAACCTGGAATCAATTATGGAGGAGAACTCATACTCTTCATGTCCAGAAACAACTAAGGGAGGAGGAGGGACACTTGAGACAGTATATTTATTGCAAACAAGAGGTTTGAGCAAGGACACATGAAAGGTATTAGGAATTTTCAAGGAGGCCGGAAGGGCCAGAGAGTACGCAACAGGATTGATCCTACAAAGGACACGAAAAGGTCCAAGGAACCAAGGAGCAAATTTCATGCTAGGGACTTTGAGTCTGATGTTACAAGAAGATAACCAAACACTCTCACCCACTTGGTAAACAGGGTTGGCACCTCGACGTGTATCAGCATAATGCTTGAAACGGTCAGCAGCAGTACCCAGAGCGGATTGAACTTTAACCCAGGTATCACGGATGGAAGCCAGATGGTCATCCAAAGCAAGAATAGCCGTATCAGAAAAAACAGCCGGTAGGACAGTAGTATGCTGCCCATTATTAACAGAAAATGGACTATGCCAAGAGGAGTCATGGTCAGCATTGTTCCTAGCAAACTCGCCCCATGGTAGTAATTCGGACCAATTGTCTTGAGTGCTATTAACGAAACAACGCAAATATAATTCCAAGGACTGGTTAGCCCTCTAAGCTGTACCATTGGTCTGTGGGTGGCAAGAGGATGAAAAAGACAATTCAATCCCTAATTGTTTATTGAAAGCCCTCCAAAACCGAGACACAAACTGAGAACCTCTGTCAGATACTATATTGTGAGGAATGCCATGCAGATGGACAATTTCTCATATAAAGATTAGTACCAGGTCTTGAGATGACGGCAATTTCTTGAGAGGAATAAAATGAGCCATTTCAGAAAAATGGTCCACAACCATGATAATGGTGGTACAACCATTAGAACTAGGAAGATCAACAATGAAGTCCATGGACAAGTGGGACCATGGGACCTCAGGAATAGGAAGAGGTTGTAACAAGCCACAAGGGAGTTTATGAGGCACTTTGGAAACTGCACAAACTGAACAAGCCTGCACATACTCCTTAACATGCTTCCTGAGGGAATCCCACCAGAATGACCTCATGATAGCAAAAGTGGATTTATTAATACCTGGGTGACCAGCAGACACATTGTCATGAAACACCTTCATGATATTAACCCTTTCCCCCAATGGAACGAACAATTTGTCCTATGGTTTACCGCAGGGCACCTGAGACTGAGCCTCCATGATGGAGCCAAGCAGTGGAGAGGACAATGAAAGGACAGTGGACGCAATGATACATTCTGGGGGAATGATATGGGGCATTTCTTGCTCTAGTATAGCCTCAGTATCAAACTGCAATGACAAGGCGTCGGCCTTGACATATTTAGAACCAGGTCTGTAGGTGATAAGAAAATTAAAGCGAGAAAGAAATAGAGACCACCTAGCTTGTCTAGAAGATAATCGCTTAGCATCTCCTATGTAAGCCAGGTTTTTGTGATCAGTAATGATCAAAAAGGGGTCCTTGGAACCCTCTAAAAGATGTTGCCACTCCTTGAGAGCTAGAATAATGGCCAACAATTCTCTATTGCCAATATCGTAATTGCGCTCAGCAGGAGACAACTTTCTAGAAAAGTAACCACAAGGATGTAACTGAGTTTCCTGGCTCTCCCTCTGGGAGAGAACTGCCCCTACCCCTGTCTCTGAAGCATAAACCTCCAGTATGAAAGGCTTACTGGTGTCAGGATGTATCAATATGTTGGCGGAGGCAAACCGCTGTTTGAGAGTTTCAAACGCTTAAATTGCCTCCTTAGACCATATCGTACTACTAGCCCCCTTGCGTGTCATATTGGTGATGGGGGCTATTACTGAAGAAAATCCCTTTATAAATCTTCTGTAATAATTGGCGAAACCAATGAACCTTTGAATGGCTTTCAACCCAGTGGGTAAAGGCCACTGTAGAACAGACTCTAGTTTTTTAGGATCTATCTGAAACCCCGAGGCAGAAATATTATATCCTAAAAACTGTACTTCAGACTGCTCAAAGATACATTTTTCCAATTTACAATAAAGTTGTTGTATTTTTAACAAGGTTTGCAGAACTTGTTTAACGTGATCGTGGTTAGACTGGAGGTCAGGAGAATAAATAAGGATATCATCCAGATAGACCAAGACAAACGAGGAAATGTAATCCCTGAGTACATCGTTAATGAAATCTTGGAAAACCGCTGGAGCATTGCACAACCCGAATGGCATCACTAGATATTCATAGTGTCCACTTCTGGTATTAAAGGCAGTCTTCCACTTGTGGTTTTCCTTTATTCTCACTAAATTGTTAGCGCTTCTAAGGTCAAGCTTAGTAAACACTTTTAGCGCCCTGGAGTCTGTCAAATAATTCAGCAATAAGAGGAATGGGGTAGGCGTTCTTAATGGTGATTTTGTTCAATGCCCTGTAATCGATACATGGACGCAACTCACCATCCTTTTTAGATACAAAAAAGAATTCTGCACCAGCACTGATTTTCATATATGGCCTTTATTCAATGAATCTTTAATATATTCCTCCATTACACTACTCTCCTGAGGTGACAGAGCATAGACTGCTCCCTTAGGTGGCATAGCACCTGGTAGTAAGTTAATGGAACAGTCATATGGTCCGTGAGGAGGTAGAGTATTAGACTGAGTCTTGCTGAATACTTCTTTAATGTCCTGGTATTGTATAGGGATCTTGGGATTTTGAGGTGTACTAGTGGGTAATGCAGTAGTGCCCACTCTTTTGGTGACATGCAATATGCACCTTTCATTGCAATCCTTACCCCATTCTTATATTTCCCCATTAGCCCAGTCAATATGAGGGTTATGCTTGCTAATCCATGGGAATCCTAATATAATAGGACAAGAAGGAGATGCAATAACCCGAAATGTAATCTCTTCCTTATGTAAGGCACCAATGTAAATATTAATGGGTAAGGTTTCATGCATTATCAATGGTTGTGAGAGTGGTCTCCCATCAATAGCTTCAACAGCTAGGGGTGATAGTCTCTCTTTGATAGGTATAGTATTACCTTTGACAAATTAAACGTCAATGAAGTTTCCAGCAGCACCTGAATCCATCAGGGCTTTGCATGAAAAGTTATTTTTGTCAAAGACGATAGAAATGTCAAGGAGAAACCTATTTTTATTCTTTTCAGAGGACGTTTCCATTACACCTAAGACCTGTTCCCTTAAGGTGTTTAGGTGTGATAGTTTTCCGGACATATTGTACAATTGTTTCTCATATGTCCCTTCCTACCGCAGCATAGACATAGGCCTTCTTTTCTCCTATATTGTCTTTCTGCTTCCAACAGTCTAGTGACCCCCAACTGCATGGGTTCGGGTTCGGACTGTACAGGAATTTACAGGACTGTACAGGGACAATAGGTCTGGAGAAACGGGGTGCTAAATGCATACTTGTGCATCTGGTCTTGTTTCTAGTAGCTTCTCTGGTTCTTAATCTATTATCAATCTGCATGACAAAAGTGATCAATTCATTAAGCTTTTTGGGTAAGTCTTTGGCGGCAATCTCATCTAGCATAGTTTCAGATAATCCCTTTTTAAATGCAGAGATTAACCCACTATTAGTCCAGTCTACCTCGGAAGCTAGGGTACGAAATTCTATGGCATATTCCAAGATAGACCGGTTTCCTTGTCTGATATGCATCATGGCATTAGAGGCGTCATCCTCTCTGCCTAAAGGTTCAAACATAAGTTTGAATTCTGTAAGGAACTCCTGGTAATTGTGTGCCACACTCCTATTACTCTTCCAGAATGGAGTGGCCCAAGCTAAAGCTTTACCTTTTAATTGATTCATTAGGTAACCAATTTTAGCTCTGTCTGTGGGAAAAGATCCCGGTGAAGCTTCAAAATGATACTCCATTTGGTTAATAAATCCCCGGCATTCTTGAGTATTACCATCGAAATGCAGGGGAGGAGATAGTGAGATAGTAGGTCCCGTGTGTAATATAGCTGGAGGTTGCAGGTGCACTGTTCGGGTAAGAAGCGTATTGCATGGAAAGATTACTCTATGTTGGTCTCCAGTGTGGAATAGGAGTTTATTTTGGTTTTAATGTTTTGCTGTGGCTCAATTGGGGCTGGATTGATAAATAGTGATGTCCCGAACGGTTCGCTGGCGAATAGTTCCTGGCGAACATCACGTGTTCGCGTTCGCCTCGGACGGTGAACATATGCGATGTTCGGTCTGCCCCCTAGTACTATTTAAAAAAAAAAAAAAGGGTCCCCCCCTCCCTGAGCGGGTGGGGGCCCTAAAGTAAAAAAAAGTGGGGAGGACCTATTGTCCTCCCTCCTGGCCCCCACCCCTGAGCGGTGGGTGGGGGCCCTAAACACAAATAGGGGGGAGGGCCTAATGTCCTCCCCCTGGCCCCCACCCCTGAGTAGTGGGTGGTGGCCCTAAACACAAATTGGGGGGGACCTAATGTCCTCCCCCCTGGCCCCCACCCCTGAGCGGCGGGTGGGGGCCCTAAATACGAATAGGGGGGACCTATTGTCCTCCCCCCGGCCCCACCCCTGAGCGGCGGGTGGGGGCCCTAAATACCAATAGGGTGTGACCTATTGTCCTCCCCCAAGCCCCCACCCCTGAGCGGCGGGTGGGGGCCCTAAATACCAATGGGGGGACCTATTGTCCACCCGCCGGCCCCCACCCCTGAGTGGCGGAGTGGGGGCCCTAAAAAAAATGTGTCCCCCCAGGTGACTAGGGGTCCCCAAACCCTTAGTCACCCCCTCCCCCCCCAAAAAAATTATCCCCCTACCTACCCCCCTCACCCTAAAAATAATGAGGGGGGGGGGACATTTAACTGTAAGAACCTGTAAAAAAAATAATAACTTACCATTCAATGTTTTCTTTCTCCCAAAAAAGGCCAAATAAATATCCATAATAACCGACGCAATAAAAAAAAAAAAAACGAGAGCAAAAAAATATAATCCATCTTCACCCGGCGAGGGCTCCGCGCAGACTGAGCTTTGCAGGGCGGGGGAAGGCTTAGAAAGCCTTGCCCCGCCCTGCAATTAGGCTCAGAGCACTCTGATTGGTGGGTTTAAGCCATCCAATCAGAATGCTCTGACAGGTAAATGAAGAGACTGACAGGTAAGTCTCTACATTTACCTTTCACTGCACTCTGGTTGGTTTGAAATCCACCAATCAGAGTGCTCTGTGTCATTTTACACAGCGTGGGAAAGTTCTGTGGATTTTTCCCACGCTGTGTAATTTGACTCATAACACTTTGATTGGTGGATTAAGTACAGAGGAATATTCACTAAGTACCAAACATTGTTATACAGGGGAATATTCACTAAATGCCAAACATTGTTATACAGGGGAATATTCACTAAATGCCAAACATTGTTATATAGGGGAATATTCACTAAATGCCAAACATTGTTATACAGGGGAATATTCACTAAATGCCAAACATTGTTATATAGGGGAATATTCACTAAATGCCAAACATTGTTATACAGGGGAATATTCACTAAATGCCAAACATTGTTATACAGGGTAATATTCACTAAATTCCAAACATTGTTATACAGGGGAATATTCACTAAATTCCAAACATTGTTATACAGGGGGATATTCACTAAATGCCAAACATTGTTACACAGGGGAATATTCACTAAATGCCAAACATTGTTATATAAGGGGATATTCACTAAATACCAAACATTGTTATACAGGGGAATATTCACTAAATACCAAACATTGTTATACAATTGTTATACTATGGCTGGTTTAAGCCAATCAGAGTGCTCTTTGTCATTTTACACAGCGTGGGAAAATTCCAAACAACGTTCCCACGCTGTGTAAAATGACACAAAGCACTCTGATTGGGTGGCTTGAAATCCATCCAATCACAGTGCTCTGTTTAATTTTACACAGCGTGGGAAAATTCCACAGAACTTTCCCACGCTGTGTAAAATTACACAGAGCACTGTGATTGGATGGATTTCAAGCCCACCAATCAGAGTGCTCTTTGTCATTTTACACAGCGTGGGAAAATTCCAAAGAACTTTCCCACGCTGTGTAAAATGACACAGAGCACTGTGATTCTGTGTAAAACGACACAGAGCACTGGGGGAGGACAGTAGGTCCCCCCTTCTCTTTATTTAGGGCCCCCACCCACCGCTCAGGGGTGGGGGCCGGGGGGACAGTAGGTCCCCCCCCTTATTGTTTTTTAAGGGCCCCCACCCACCGCTCAGGGGTGGGAGCCGGGGGGAGGACGGTAGGTCCCCCCCCACCATTATGATCTGGTTCGCCGGGTTCGCCCGTTCGCGAACATTTGCGGAAGTTTGCGTTCGCCGTTCGCGAACCGAAAATGTTATGTTCGCGACATCACTATTGCTAAATAAAGCTTTCCTCATATTGGAAGAAAGAACTGTTACTGTTGTTTATGAACCAAGACCCGGCGGAGGTGGAGGTGAGGCCGCAGGTTGCAGTTGCGCTGTTCGGGTAAGAAGCGTATTTAAGGCCTGGGTAAATTGATCCATGCAGTGATCATTATCCTCCAGTTTCCTATCGCAAGCAGCGATGTGCTTACACAATGCTACAGGATCTATGGCCATGTCGTAATGTCAGGATTACAGTATGATCCAGCAAGTAGAATTGTGTAACACAGAGGACTGATAGGTAACGTATACCGGACCTTAGAATGGCCGGACTAACATACCAAAGAATAGTCAGGAATAGCCAAGGTCAAGGGATACAGAAAGAGACACAACGATAAGGAAAAGCCAGGAGTCAGGGATGCCAGAAAACAGGGAAGTCAAAAACAATGCCAAAGTATATATATATATATATATATATATATATATATATATATATATAAGGAAACAAAATAATCCTGCACTCCACAATCCAAACGTGAATGCCCGGTGCTTGTCCAGCAAAATACAAAAATTGAAAAAGAGATAGCACTCCCAGGACTTGTAAGTAAAAATAAAACTTAACTTTTAATCAATCGGCAAGAGGTCGACGTTTCAGTCTGTTAACCACAGACTTTCATCAGTCCTGGGAGTGCTATCTCTTTTTCAATTTTTATATATATATATATATATATATATATATATATATATATATATATATATATATATATATATATATATATATATATATAAAATAACCGGCATTACCAGAATCAATAACACGGTCTCGGACAATCACAAGGGAAACCACGACAGGGCACTGAGCAGGATAAGAACTGGGCCTAAATACCCCTCCTCTGGATATGATAGGCTGTAATCGGCCTTTGACCCAAAAGGCAGTTATCAGGTTTCCATTTGCATAATTGCTGCTCAGCACAAACCCTCCTGTGGATTTGATTGCTGCTCGGCACAACTTTTCCTGTCAGGACAGTAATGTTGTTCGGCACAACTTTTCCTGTCTGAACAGTAAATTCCATTAATCACATTTTTTTTAAGCAGATGAATACGAGACACTATAGGACGAGGCATGGTCAAACCTCAAATCAATAAAATAGCTGCCATTGAAAAATGTCCCCGTCCCTTGAGAAAAAAACAGGTTAAGACTTTTCTTGGTATTGTTGGATACTACAGGAGATTTATACCCCATTTTGCCACCCTAGCTTCTCCCTTAACTGAGTTGACAAGAGCAAGGGGACCGGAAATCGTTCAGTGGAGTCAGGAAGCCATAATGGCATTTACGAATTTGAGGATGGCCCTATGCTGTCATCAAGTCTTGTTAGCCCCAAATTTTAATGAGCAATTCTTTCTACAGACTGATGCTTCAGAGGTTGGTCTTTGAGCAGTATTATCACAGTACGTAGGAGGTGAGGAGCTCTACCTTAGTTGTAAACTGCTGCCTAGGGAACAGAATTACGCTGTGGTAGAGAAAGAATGCATGGCCATCAAGTGGGCTGTGGAGTCCTTAAAGTATTATTTGTTGGGTCGTTCATTTACTCTAGTGATGGACCATGCTCCTGTACAATGGATGCAGAGAGACAATGAAAAAAATTCAAGGGTCACCCGATGGTTCCTTTCCTTTCCCTTCAGCCCTATACATATGTAGTGAAGCATAATGCCGGCCTCCGGCATGCTTATGCCGATGCATTTTCTAGAGTGCATAGTCTCTATGTCACGGTCGCTGGAGGCAAGGATATGTGGCAGTTTGGGGGAACACTGCTATATTAGCCCCAGAATGGCACTTTCAGTGTTCCCTGACTAGAGAGGGTTAAAAAACAGTTTGCTCTAGTAAATCAATTAGGGAGCTACATAAACCCTATGCAGAGGGAAATCAGTCTACCCTGTGAAGAGCTGGGGCAGAGACAGAGAGACTGTGAGTTAAAGAGACTGCTAAAACTGTGCGGGGAAAAAAAAAAAAGGTATTTTGCAAGCCTTTATTTTTATTTGTTAAACTACTGGGGTCGGTTTAGCTGTATAGTAGCATGGAAAGAGTACTCTATGTTGGTCTCCAGTGTGGAATAGGAGTTTATTTTGTTTTTAATGTTTTGCTGTGGCACAGTTGGGGCTGGTTTGCTAAATAAAGCTTTCCTCATATTGGAAGAAAGAACTGTTACTGTTGTTTATGAACCAAGACCCGGACAGCCTGCTACAACAGATATATACAGTCTTTGGGAAAATAAATTACACCTTTTTTGTTATTATGTAAAACCACATAATTCCATCATCTGTTCCATAGCAGGTCTTACAATTGGGTAAATACAACCTCAGATGAACAACAACAACACATGACATATTACACCATGTCATGATTTATGTAGCAAAAATGGAGAAGCCAAACGTGAAAAACTAAGTATATCCTTACTGCTTCAATAGGAATTAAGAGGCTCAGTAGCAGACAGGTGCTGCTAATCAAATACCCTTAACAAATTGATCATCAGTAAATGCTATAAGCATCTGAACCAGTCTGCAGAATTCAGATGTGTGTTAACACAATGCCAAGGAGAAAATACATCTGCAATGAAATTGTTGCTGCACATAAAACTGGGAAGAGTTATAAGGCCATTTCCAAACCATTTAAAGTCCAAATTTCTACACTGAGAAAGATTATTCAAAAATGGAAAACATTCAAAATAGTTGCCAATCATCCCAGGATTAGACATCCCAGCAAATTCACCCCAAGGTCAATGCTTAGAGAAATTGCCAAAAAGAAAAAAACACGTTACATTTCAGATTCTATGAGCTTCAGTTAGCATGTTAAATGACAAAGTTAATGAGTATAATTAGAAAGTACAATTAGAAAAAGACTGAAGTATGGTTTGTTAGGAAGGAAAGCCTGTTTCTTTCTAAAAAGAACATGGCAGTATGGCTTAGATTTGCAAAGTTGCATCTAAACCCATCACACGACTTCAGGATCAATGTCCTATGGACAGATGAGACCAATGTGGAGATGTTTGGCCATAATGTACAGTGCCACATTGTCAAAAACCAAACCCTGTATATCCTTGCAAACACCTCATACCAACTGTCAAGTATTGTGGTGGAAGGCTGATGATTCGGGTTTGTTTTGCAGTCACAAGACCTAGTAATCATGAACTCCTCTGTATACCAAAGTATTCTACAGTCAAGTGTGAGGCCATCTGTCCATTAGCTCAAGCGTGGCTGAGAAAATAACCAAGGTTTTGCAATATCCCAGTCAAATTCCAGACCTCAACCCGATCATAAACAAATGCAAGCAAACCTCAATGAACTATGGCAATCTTGTAAAGAAGAGTGCCAAAATTCCTCCACAATGATGTGAGACTGATCAAGTAATACAGAAAACGTTTTCTTCAAGTTATTGCTGCTAAAGTTGGTTCTACAAGCTATTGATTCATAAGGTTTACATAGTTTTTCACACATTATTTCTCAATGTTGGCTTTATCTTTGTTAAATAAATCATGACACATAATTTGCCATGTGTTGTTATTCATTTGGGGTTGTATTTAACTAATTTTAGGACCTGCTAAGGAACAGATGATTGGTAGTATGTCCTGAAATGTAAAGCCATAGAATTCAAAGAGTGTGCACTTTCTTTTTACCATGACTGTACATCATAAAATCACAGCTTTTAGATTACATGCCTTTACATTTTATATAATGTCTTTAAACTTTCAGTATATTGTCTAAATAGGATTAGCTTTTCCAATGTGGTTGTATGTAACTCTATTTGTATTTCATGTAAGGCATATGTTAAAAAAAAAAAAAATTATGTGAACAACACATTGTGATCCTGTGCTCTGAAAGTCTATTCAACCAGCAAGCAGTTGTGGTGAGACTGAGATGAGAATTGACTTACAAAATCTAAACCAAAACTAGAATTAGAAAACAAAACCATTCATTTTTAAAGTATTTTCTGATGTCCCCAAACGTCTTTCTTCCAACAAAAAGAAATGCAAATATAATGCTTTGGTTTAACAAATGAAATCATAAGGCATTGTCTACTGAAAGTCTGAAATTAAGTGATTGTGATTAAAAGCAAACAATGGAAATCTATGCAGGTAACTTGCATTGATAAAAAAAAAAAAGGCTGTATCGATATGAGAATTAACTAATACAAATACAATTTTAAAAATTCTAGATGAAAATGTGTTTTAAAAAATACCTTTTCAAACTGTTTGAAGATCTCTGCTCTTCTAAACTAAATGAATGCCATTGATTATGCATTTATTATATATTCTAACATACTCTTGACACCTGTTTTACCCTTGTGGCCTTTTTTAAATATAAGTAAAGTCCACTGTGAGTTAATTACATAAAGATTTGTTCTACAAAATATAATAAGAAATATTACAGTGTTGAATTAGAACGTACAAAATTGTTTTCAATGTTTTCTAAAAATGTGCATTGGATTACTATGCTCTATATTAATATTAATCTTCCTATTTGACTCCAAATCGGGTATGGAAATTAGGTGACTAGTTTTGAATCCAGAGAATAAACTTCATGCAGAGACGGTATTAAAGAACTACTTTATTTATTTATAAAATATTTTACCATTGAGATTTCTCTCGTTTCCAAGTATGTCTTGCGATGCCATTACATACAATAGGTGTCTTATCTGAAGAAAGTTAAAATGAACAATCTAAAAACACTTGAAAAAAAAGAGTGTCATATTACAAACTCAATATTCTTAAAACCCAAGGACTCCCATTTAATATTCCATGGTTTAATTTGGATAAACTGAAAGAAGAATATCTTTTTGAATGGAGAGATTCATATATTGAATATTTAGGCATCCATTTATGCAACAAATTGTCTAAAATGCATGAGCAAAATTTAAAGAAAGTGCGGCAAGATTTTCAAAAAGAGATGGGAAGTTGGTGCGGTATTGAGTTATCGTTGATGGGCAGATTGAAGTCTATTAAGATGCCTGTAATGGAACGCCTGGCACCCCGACTCGGTACCTCTGCCAATCGATGCCTTCTAGCTGACATTGAGGACCATAAGCACCGCAATGTAGACCCCTCGAACCGCCGCAGCTTGATTGAGGTCTCGCTGACCCTTCCCATCCTGGACCAAACTCCTGGATCCAGGGACTCAGTGGAACGGCCTCTCCTCCATAGAATATAGCTGTGAAGCACTTACAAGAGCCAGTGATATAGCTATGAAGCAGGTTCCCTACAAGCACAAGATGAGGTCAAGTGTTGAGGGTTAAGAAGGAACTGAATTTTAATGGTGCCACACTGGCCTTTTATGACAATCCCCAAGCAAGGTGTACACCCACATGGACCTTGTTGGGGACAGGGACACAAATTTACAAACCAATGATAACACGTTTACAATGTATGACACTCTTACATACAATACCTTTAATTAGGAGATAATTGAGTCAAGCACAATACTAAACTCCTTTATCTCCAAACACAAAAAACACACATTTCTAAAAACTTCCTAAAGTACCCCAAAACACACAGTATCCCCTGATAGCCCTGATCTGGGTGACCAACTGATCCAAAAATCACCCAGATCAGTTCAGGGGTTCAGAAATTTTATGGAAATCAAATTTCTTTTTACCGACCGCAGGCATAGTCCCATAGCCGAAAATAGTTCCATGGAATCGCGGCTAAGTGCCGCTGGAGGACCAACTGGGAACCACAAGGTTTTCATGCCGAAAATAGTTCCAGGGCATTCGCAAGTCCCCTTGAAATCTATTTGCGGTTTTGGGCCATGCGAACAAGATGGCCGCCACCGCGTGGTTGAATGCCACTTCAAATGCCTTCAGGCGTTCAAAGTGCAACTTTGAAAGTTCGAATTGTGGCCATACAAGTACAAAAACGCACACAGTGTAGTTTTAACCAGTATTTAACACAGGGGCCATAGTCACAGGGCAAGAGGCTGGCAAGTATGCCCCTCCAAGAATCCGTGACAAGGTCTAGTTCGTCACAATGACTATTCTACCAAAGATGATATACTACCTTACAACAATTCCATTGTCCTTTTTTAACAAGATACACTCAACATTGATTAAATACATCTGGAATAATAAACAGAGTAGGATTAAGTTGATAACTATGCAGAATTTAAAGGTGAACAGTGGTCTTGGTGTCCCAGATTTTAGGAAATATTATAATGCTGCTAATGTGGCTTCTGCTTTTAAATTTAATATGGATCATAACAAGCCCAGGTGGCTAGAAATGGAAGCAGAAAAGATTCAAGCAAATTCTATTTACGAACTCTTATGGCTACCAATAAATGGATGCCCTAAGGCTAAACACATGTTTCCTTCAACCAAGATTACCCTCAAGGCATGGGATATTATTTTTAGTAGTGTTAGACTATCCTCCAGTTTATCACGAGCAATGCCATTATCAATTCTAAATAATTACTTACCCCCACTAGATCTAACACTTTGGCACTTCCATTCTATATATAATTTGGATATTTCTGTTCAGGGACTTTGCTTTTAACATTTGATCAATTTAAAAAAAACAAAAAACTTGATTTGGATTGGACGATTCGATTTTACTAAAATATACTCTAATAACGGACAAATTGAAAGAAAATTTTAAATTATTAGAATTGGGTAAAAGGAAATAAATCATTAAATACCGGTATGTCAAATTTAGAAAAAATGAATCTCCTCAATCCATATCGTAAAGGCATAATCTCATTTTGCTATTCCTATATTTCTCCTATGCCCACATCTCAATTTATCTTTTATGGAATCATGGGAAAGAGATTTGGGAGTTCAATATGAACTGGAGGATTGGATAAGTTTTTATTCTCACCTATCACGCAGTGTGTTAGTCCTCATGAGAATCATTTAAATATTCTCTATCATTGGTACCTGGTTCCATAACTCCTTCACAAAAATAAATCCTAAAGTCTCAGACAGATGTTGGAGGCAAATGTCACACATTTGGTGGTATTGCCCTAAACTCGCTAGATTCTGGAGTGATATTCATAAACTTATTAAGACTGTTGACCCAAATATTACCATCTTTACATCGTAACCCGGGCTCTTTAAAAAAAAAAAAAAAAAAAATGTCCAGAATCTGTTAATTGTAGATAGAGTAATCATAGGATGTATTCTTATCATCGCCACATCCTACTTACCCAGATATTGGAAATCCCCTGTTATACCCTCTATAGTTGATGTACTAAAGTTAGCATTAGAAAACAAATTGTATGAGATGGCTATTAGACAGCCATCTTTATTATGGGATCAGCTTCATTATTTCTGGACTGAGTGGGAAAACAAGGTAATAAAATCTTATCATTTCTAATTCAAGATATTCAAACTGTAAACTATTAGTAGTACAAACTTGTTTCATTTGTTTTACATAGATATATTATAATTATTTTATCATCGATAAATATAGACATATCAATATTGCACAAAATATTGTAAATTCAGATTGATACTAGTTTTTCCTTCCCGTTTTTTTTATTATTGATCATTTAATTAGTTATTTTTATTTCATTATAATATTAAATACCTAATAAAAACTAAATAAAAAGATGAATATGCTCAATAAAAACAATGTACAATATCTCTGCTAAGCAAACCATATAGTGCCACACTTGGCACATCCTAAAGGGTTCTTGTTTTGTTTGGATTAGAAAGGGTCATCAACAGTCCTAAACTGGACATTGGGCAAGCTGAGCAAATGTCTGGTGGGCTAAGAACAACAAGGGAGATAGAAGGATCACTAAGACTGGCACAAGCAGAACCAATGTCAGCAGGGCAAGTGCAAGGAGTTTGAATACACAGGGAAGATGCATTTTCCCCCCCACTCCTTTATCATGCATATTCACCTGTGTGTCCCTTAATCCCTGTGGCAAACTCCCCTTTTTAAGGGAGTTTGCCGTGAGTTTTTGGAAGGGCCTGCTTGCCAGCCTCCTACCCTGGGACTATGGGCCCTGTGATAATCCATGTTCAATAGTACTGTTTCTGCCCCTTGGACTTTTAACTGGAACAGATTCCAACTTGTGGCGGCGGTCATCTTAAATAGTCCAGCAGAGTTTTTGGGCATGTGATCATGTGCACGGTGGGGCAAAAATAAGATTTACATGAAATTCCTGAACCCCTGAACCGATCTGGGTGATTTTTGGATATGTTGTTCACCCATGTCGGGGCTATCAGGGGATGTAACTGTGGGGATATGTTGTATTTTGGGGTACTTTTTGGGGTTTGTAAAAAAATATTTTTTTCTGCTTAGAGTTAATTGAGTTAGTCCATTGTCTTTGTTAATTGTATCACTGACAGAGGGGAGGGATTGTGTACACTGTATGGGAGTGTCTGAATGTAAAACTATGTCCTTATTGGCTTTATGTTTTTGTATTCGGTGCCCAACTAGGTCCACCTGGGCATCACATTTGCTGTAAAACTTGTATAAAAGACCAGTGTGTGTCCTTAAACTTCCTGTTCCTGATTTACCCTAAATATAGAGTCTTGTCTCTTATTGGGGGAAACTGCTACAAGGGATTGCTATGCTCTTCATACTCCCTTGAAAAATCACAAGCTCTTGTAAGAGCTGTTCCAGCTTCGCTGTCTGGAGGAAGAGAGGGTCACTCACTGGAACCTGGAGCCTTGTCGTAGGTCCAGGGTGGGTAGGAGATGGCAAGACCCCAACTAGGCTGCGGCGGTTCGTTGCATCTGGAGTACTTATGGTGTCTGGAGAAGTGCTTGGGGCCCTCTGTAAGCACTAGGAGCATCCGACGGCGGAGGTACCCAACAGGGGTACAGGAAGCTCCGTTACAATCCCCTTCATGAATTTCTTATCCCCCTCTGTATTTGTATCCTTTCTTTTGAATATCTTACCCCCTTTAGTATATCTGTTCCCTTATTTTTTTTCCCTTTGTGTGTCTATCACACCCCTCTGTGTGTGTCTCTTACTTTCCTCAGCCATGGTGTGTGTCTATTTGTCCTCTACCCCAACCTCTCTGTGTGTGTCTCTTTTGCTCTCCCAGCCCCTTTGTGTGTCTTTCTCCCCTTTCTCTTTCTCTTCTTAGCCCCATCTGTGTCTCTCTTCCTCCAGCCCCTTTTGTATATATCTCCCCCCCAAGACCTTGCCTCTTTCTTTGTGTCTCTGTCTCTCCTGCAGCCCCTCTTGGTGCATCCCCTGGCCCATGTCTACCTCTTTTGCACCTTCTCCAGTCCCCTGAGTATCTTTTTCCCTATGCCCCTTTTGTATGTCTATTTCTCCCCGTCCCAGCCCCTCTGTGTGTGCCTTCTCCCCAGCAGACCCTCTGTGCCACTTTGTGTCCCTCCAGACCCTCTGTGTCTCCTCTGGATGTTTCTATGTGTCTCTTCTGCCCCTTCCCCAGCCCCTCTGCATCTCATTGTCTTCCCCAGCCCTTTTTATGTATCACTATCCCTCAGCACATGGTTTCTCTCCACCCCTCTATGCCACCTTGTGTTACCCAAGACTCTTCAAATGTCTCACCCCTGTCCCTGTCTGTCTCTTTTGCCCCTTCCCAGTCTCTGCTTGTCTCTTTTAACCCTTCCCAAGCCCCTCTGTGTCTCTTTAAGCCCCACACACAGAGACACATGCTCCTTACAAAAGCATGATTACAAACAATGCTCACACATACAACCAGACAAAGATTGGCAAATGGTACATCCCCTGCTGGAAGAGCATCATGGGATTTATACAACAGATGGGGATCTACTGTTTGGCCACCGTTACACTAGAGGGGTCAAAAAAAAAAAAACATATATTGCACCAGGGCTCTCAATACAATAGTTCCCCTACACTGGTATGGTTCATATCCCCCCTTGGTGACTGGGGGTACCCAAACTCCTAGCCACTTTACCTTACATTAACATGAATAAGCCTAATAATAGTGAAGGAAGGCCATTAAACTAATCTTTTTATCGGTCAAATAAAAAATAGTTTTACCATCAGATGTCTTCTGTCTTAAAACTTGTATTCAGCTTCAAAAATAGGCAAAAAAAACAAACCATGAAGTACAAGTGCAACTATTAATATGGAAAAAAGGACCAGGTTGAAAAAAGCCAGAAGAGAAACCATTACACACAAAAAAATCAATCTTTGCCCCATCAGTAATCAAGGCAGACTTGGTAAGAAAGTTTTCATAAATGCAATTTCACAATATGTAAGCTTGATCAGAGCTCTCTAATTGATATTGCAAAGGATAATCTCATAGCACTAGTTGGCTACCAACCAGTGTGTGGGGGTGGGTGGACATATTAGGTCCCCATCTGTTTATTAAGTAGACCCACTAATAACCACTGATTTAGTGAGCCCATGTTTCATCTACTTCCACCTGCTTAAATTGTTACATATATACTAAGAACTATACCATTGGTACTACAGCCCTCCTACTGCTTGCAATTTCTTAGAAACATAGAAGCATAGAATGTGATGGCAGATGAAACCATTTGGCCCATCTAGTCTGCCCAATATTTCAAAATAAAAATTAGTCCCTAGCCTTATCTTAAGTCTATGGTAGCCTTATGCCTATCTCATGCATGGTTAAACTCGCTCACTGTGTTAACCTCTACGTCAGCTGGAAGGCTATTCCATGCATCCACTCCCCCCTCAGTAAAGTAATACTTCCTGATATTAGTTTTAAACCTTTGCCCTTCTAATTTAAGACTATGTCCTCTTATTGTGGTAGTTTTTCTTCTTTTAAATATAGTCTCCTCCTTTACTGTGTTGATTCCCTATATGTATTTAAATGTTTCTATCATATCCCCGCTGTCTCGTCTTTCCTCCAAGCTATACATGTTAAGATCCTTTAACCTCTCCTGGTAAGTTTTATCCTGCAATCCATGAACAAGTTTAGTAGCCCTTCTCTGAACTCTCTAAAATATCAATATCCTTCTGAAGATACGATCTCCAGTACTGCGTACAATACTCCAAGTGAGGAGTATTGGGAATGGTAGGGTTACCCGATATGCTAAGTAACAAAAAGGGCACTATTAGCTCAGGCTGTTTAGATGCACTCTCCACCAGGTTTTCTTAAAATTGGTGGACATGGAAAGTGTGCTTATGTAGATCTTTGATATTCACTGGATGCCTCTTAAGTTAACAAAACTGTATACCTCTACATGGTTTCCTTAATTGCCACCCTAAATGCAAGCGATGGCCAGATGTCTAAATTAAACCTTACGTGTCACTATGCACCTTTAGCCTCCCTCTGGCCTTTGAGATATGTTGCCTCTCAGATATCGATTCACAGTTGGGCACATCTTGAAAAACACTTTATCCACCAAATTTTGCAAGATAGGAAAATCATTTAATTTGAATCGCTGAAATCCAAGTACAACCTTCCACCACAATATACATTTTCTTACTTACAAATTCAAGGACTGCTTTAACAGTACATCTTCCAACTCCCACCTCACCCCTCACATTATTTTTTACACCTCCAATCTAGCAACAACTTAATTTACCTGCTGTTGGCGCACTGCAAACAAGCCTAAAATGTTCTTTTTATATTTGGCTACTCAACTACAAATACTACCAGATGAGAAACATTCCCTTAATTTGGAAAAAAAAAGGTTGTTAATGCCCTCAAAAGGGCAATTTATTATTATAATCATGTAGAAGAACACTACACATTTATTTTCTCGCTTTGTCATACACAAACAAAAATTGTAAAAGTGACTGCACTACAGTAATTGTAACAGGTACATAGAAATTTTAGAGAGAAAGTACATGTAAAACTGTGGGGTACATAGAATCTAAATATTATACCCATAGACTACTAGTACATAAGTAGCAATCCATAATGTAATAAAATATAACTTTTAATTGATAGTTTAAAACCAATAGTAGCACGGTCACTATGTATCAAAATAGCACAATCGCTATGTCCAAACTAAAATAAGATAGCAAAAGGAGAGAGGGAAAGGAAAAGAGAAATAAATAGGATCGTGCCTTTTGAAATCGTGGCACAGGTAATGAGGGAAAGACAGGGTTAAATAAAGAGTAGAGCCAAATTGCCCAGCGTTGTCTCCCCACTCCCGTCTCCCAGTATCACCATATACTAAATCCCCTCCGTCTCTAATCGCTATCTGAAATCTGATGTTAGATAGAATAGATCTAATCTAACTACACGTCTAATATAAAATCAAATGAAGTGGAGGGGTGGCTGTTCGAGTCTAACAATCTCTTAGCTTCAGAGTCGTCCCTGCCTTCCTCCCACACCCTCCACAGCACTAGTCCCGACGCGCGTTTCGCCGAGAGTCGGCTTTTCAAGGGAACTGGGTAGGTAAGTAACCGTCATTTAAATAGCCCGCCCTCTCTCCGGATTGGCTGATGGTCTAGCCGGAGTGAGAGAGGGGGGGAGGAGGGGGTTTATCGAAAACCTATCCTCCTTCACAGTTAACGCTTGATAGCCCGGTATGCTGTGAAGGGGGATAGGAAAAGATGAATATATCAGTGCAAAAAATCATTGTATTAATCATTTTAAATCAGGATGATAATAAATATTGCTGAACTTAACAGATAGTAGATCCGTGCTATCCTAGTAGTAATACAAAGGAAAACAAAGAGGAGGCACCCCAGGGAAGGAAAAATATCTTTGCAATATAAATCCTTAGTGTGTCTATATCCAATTTAGAAGGTACTTCTCAATCAACACAAAAAGTTTTGTGTGGGAAATCTACAAGATAAAGAAAAGTAGTTCATAAACCTTTTGCAACAGTGTTGTATCCAATATAAGTCCCTAGTGTATCTATATCAAATTTGGAAATCTTTGAAGGTACTTCTCAATCAACACAGAACATTTTTGTTGGAAATCTACAAAGTAAAGAAAAGTGGTTCATAAACCTTTTGCGGGGGCATGGCTTGGCGCCGGACGAGAATGGCCGCCTAATCCTTGCGCTCCGCTCCTGCCTGCCCAAAAAGCACCATTAAACCGCACAAACTGGCACCCATGGGACGCACCAGACAGTCCCAAATGACCCCCTCCACTCCGAGAACCCAGGGGAACAGCTCCCACCCCTCGATCAGGAGTTACCTCCACACGCTGGGCGACTTGCTCCCACAGGATGTGGACTCCAACATGGCGCCCTCCTCGCCAGGCTCCATGATGTCGGACGACGGCCCCGGCATGCGAGGAAGCATACCGGCTCCACAAGCACTGGACTGGTATGCCCTCTTCACATCCCTGCCGAAGAAGGAGGACTTTCAGGCCCTCCTTGAGGAGGTCAGGTCCACACTGCGCACCGAAATTTCGGCCCTCGGCACCTCCCTCACGGCACTGGAGGCAAGGGTGCAGACCCTCGAAACCCAGGGCCCAGACCTGCACTGTCCTGCACTAACAGCCACTACAGCACAAGCCAAGCAAATACAGGACCTGCGACTCCACGTTGAGGATCTGGATAACCCCGGCAGAAGGCACAACATCAGGGTAAGAGGCTGAAGGGAATCAGAGGCCCCAGAGGATACCAGGGCCCTCCTAGTGCCACTTTTCAACCGCATCCTAGGCCGGCCCAGGGAAGCCCGCATCCCTATAGACAGGGCTCATAGGGCATCAAGACCCAAACCACCCCCACGCGCCCCCCCCCAGTGACATAATTTGCCATATACCTGACTTCCAATTAAAGGAAGACATTATGAGGAAAGCCCGCGCAGAACGCTCCTGGAGGCACGAGGGACAGGTGGTCGAGCTATACAATGACCTCTCCCACCTCACCCTGCAGGCCCGGAGGGCACTACGGCCCATAACCGCCACGCTGCAAGAGGCCCAAATCCGGTATCGATGGCAATTTGGCAATTTCCCTTTGCCCTCACGGCCTGACGGGGCAACACTGAAGCCACAATCCGCACACCGCAAGACATCCAGGCCTTTCAAGAGGCGCTTGGCCTCCCACGAATCCCCATCCCGGACTGGACCAACTGCCCGGTGAATGAACGCTCCGCAGGAAGACCGGTTCGCCGCATCATACAACAAGGCCCAGACATCGACTTCACCCCTCCCCAGCAAGCAGCACCTGAGGAATAAAGGGGGCACTACCTACTCCCTTCCACTCAAGGCCCATGTTTGAGCTACACATCAACGGGCTCTGCCTACCCACCTCCGAAAGACATCAAGGTGACCCTCCCCACCCCCAAAACTTTTTCATTTTTACTGACCCCTCTCCCGCCTCTTCTGCAAGACCTTTTGGACACTGCTCATCCACCCGGAGACTGCGTGCACCTGCACCCCGCAGCCTCGCACTGCTGGACTTCACCCTGCTCCCCCACCTTACCTGGACTGCCCCGAAGATCCCCCACTGGCTAAATGGGCCCTGCAACTTAGGCATCTGATACGCCACACCGAGCACCTCTAGACGGCCCACTACCCTGCCAATGACTTTGCTGGCTCTGCCCATGCTCCCCATGGTGGGCTGGGGCACAAACGCCCGGAGACTGCGCCCCAATCTCATATTGAAGCTCCTGCCTGGCGAATTCCTGAACCTCTGTGGACTGCTGCTCTAACATCGCTCTGAACACTCTCTCGGAGAATGCGATGGGGAAATGTGACCAACTGTGCAAGTATATTTCAGGGGACCACAGACACTACAGACACACCACCAACCGCACACACCCCATGAGACAACACACGCAGAAACAACAACCAACTCACTCTTTGCTACATAGGCCTACACCAGCATGACACAGATCCACTCACCAAACTTTTGCACACACATTAAGGCGCTGACACCGGGGGGACAGGTCATCGAAACCCTGCTTCACAATGGTCACAATGTTACACCGCTAATGCCAATGTTATTTATCTCTGTCTTAATCCATGTACTTTCTTGAAAATGTAACATTTACCCTTACTACAGCTCAAGGTTTGTTCATCGCTACGAGACAACTGGCCCTGCCTGACGAGACCCCCAGAGGTCCGGAACATCACCACATAGTGACGACGGACGACTGGGCTGACACCAGGGAGGGCAGACAGACCACACAGGCGCATACGGTCACATACCGCTGAGATTGACGCACATAGCAGCGGGTCCACGACCATACTAGAGACGCTTAGACGCCCACAAGACACACACGAGGGATAGGCACGCCGACGTAAGTCACAACTCTACCCACACGAGACAGCCTAAGCTAACATAGTGTCGAGACAAAAACTTAAAGGGTAGAGACCAATATGCACACATTTCCCCCTTCTCTTCCCCCCCTCCCCCTCATACCTGACTGGTTACCTTTCGACCTGACGTGCTCCCCACGACGCACACCCCTACCGACCGACGACGGAGAGCCATCTCCCCACCTCACATCACTCTACATGGGCATGCTTGATATGCTTAACTTGCTTAATTTGTTCAACTTGTTCAATATGTTTAAACCGCCTGAAATGTTTGACTTGTTTGAAATGTTACTTAAGATCTTCTTGTGAATGCTACTGTCTAATGTTATATGTTATACTGATGTAACGGAAAGTCCCCCCTCGCCCCACTCCATTTTCATACCGCTCAATTCACGATACGAACCACTAAGGGGCTGAAGCGGACGCCCGCTCCCACGCTACACAGACCGTTTTCGTTCCCCTCTATGATCCTACCCTTCATGGGTGCCACATCAATTTACACCACAGAGCTACTGGGCAGCAGGAGACGGATGAGGGCCGACTGTGACTCACCACTCACCGGGAAGTCACTAGTGGGCGACCATCCCTCCCCGACACCACCAACCCCACGGGTGCACTGCCAACAACCTGTGAGGTGGACCTACAGGACAACGTCCCGGGACCTCCACCTCCCAGCGGCACATTACCCCTACTTACTGTCGCCTTTGCGACCTAATCACACTTACTACCCCACACACCCCACTCCACTGTCCCCTCCCTTCCTCTCCCTTAACACCACCTGACCCGGGCCCGAGGAGGACCCAGTAGCGTGGGTTCGCGCCCCCCCCCGCTCCCCACGCCCCCGGCGCAGGCAGAAGTGATAGCAACACCATCAACCTCTACGCGATCAACGCAAGGGGCCTCAACTCCCCACACAAACGGGCCAGAGCCCTCCGGGAGATCAAAGCGCTAGGGGTATCGATTGCGTTCTTCCAGGAAACCCACTTCCACGCACCCCAGGCCCCTAGGTTCTCCAACAGATACTATCCCACCGGACACTTCGCCCACAACCCCTTGAACAAATCCAAGGGAGTGGCCATTCTGTTCTCGGCGGACATTCAGTTCCAACTGGAGGCGGAGATAAAGGACGCGGAAGGCAGATACCTTTTCATCAAAGGGAAAATTGGCGAATCCAAAATCACCCTGGCGAACTTATACCTCCCGAACAAGGGCCTGAAGCAGTTCCTGTCCTCCGCCCTGAGAACCCTATAAACATTTGGAGAAGGCACCGTCATAATTGGAGGGGACTTCAACGCCCCTCGGGACCCCAGAATTGACACGTCGAAAGGCACCTCCACGATACCGGACCATGTCCTTCGGGGCATGAGGTCCCTCCTCTCCGATCATCAACTCGCGGACTGCTGGCGCATTCTCCACAATACAGAAAGGCACTACACATGCTACTCGACACCTCACAGCTCCTACTCGAGAATAGACTACTTCTTCATTCAACACAGGGAACTAGACACGCTGAGATCGGCCCGCATAGCGCCCATGACCTGGTCGGACCATGCACCAATACTCCTTACCATCGATAACCCCAGGCCCTACAAATTGCAATGGACGTGGAAACTTTGGAGCACTATTTCCTCACCAACAAGCCACCTGACTGCACACTGCCCACCATCTGGGAAGCGCACAAATGCGTCATCAGAGGAATTCTCATTAAGCACGGCACCCGCCTGAAAAGACAGAGCGCGCGCGCAAGAAATCTCACACCTCATCGACCAGGTGACCCAACTTGAAACGCGACACAAGCGCACCCTCGACGACGCCACCTATAAACAACTCCTGGAAGCCAAAGCGGATCTCAACACACGCCTCACATCAAAGATTCAATTCCAGTTCCAACTCGCGAAGAAAACGTTCTATGAATTCGGGAACGGCAAATTACTCGCAAGAGCGCTGAGAGCACGGAGGCAAAAGAGCCATGTCCAATGGATCTCACTGAGGGGACAATCCCTGCTCACACCAAAAGCCATAGCGGAGGGATTCAGACAGTATTACTCCTCACTGTATAACTTGCCCGCAAACCCCACACGCGAGACCGTAACAGACGAGACCTTCGCAGCACGCCAGAAAGTATATATCACGAAACACGTGACAACTAAGCTCCCACCCGGAACCATATCCGCCCTGGAGGAAGATATCACGAGAGAAGTATGCTTAGCCATTAAAAAGGCTAAACAGGGGAAGAGCCCAGGACCGGACGGATAGACGGCAAAATACTACAAGATGTTCGCAGACGTTCTCACCCCACACTTACTCACCCTCTACAACTCCATACAAAACGGAGGCTCACTGGACTCCGCCTCGCTTCAAGCCCATGTCGTGATAATACCAAATGAAGGGAAGGACCCGTCCTCATGTGCTAGCTATCGGCCGATCTCCTTGCTGAACACTGACCTCAAATTGTTCGCCAAGATCCTGGCCCTTCGCATCCAACCGCTACTACCAGACCTAATCCACCCCGACCAGGTAGGATTCGTGGAGGGTCGAGAGGCCAGGGACAATACCACCAAAGCGCTCAACCTGATCCACGCGGCAAAGCAGGGTCCTTCGCCCGCCCTACTGATCTCAACGGACGAGGAGAAGGCTTTTGACAGGGTCGACTGGTCCTTCCTGCTATCCACACTGGAACACCTCGGGTTGGGCCCGCACATGATGGCCTGGATATCGGCCCTGTACGCCAACCCGACTGCCCGGGTACAAGTAAAAGGACTCCTTTCAGACCCATTTGAGATTAAAAACGGCACGAGACAGGGCTGCCCATTGTCACCTCTGCTCTTTGTCATCAGTCTGGAGCCGTTCCTCAATGCCGTTAGAGCCCAACCCGGCATCTCTGGAATCGGAGGCAGCTGGGGAGTCAGCAAAGTCTCCGCATATGCGGATGACCTCCTGTTCACTATCACCGACCCAAAGTACTCCCTTAGAGAACTGATGCAGCAATTCGACATGTACGTCACTTTGTCGAATTTAAAAATCAACTTCACTAAATCTGAGATTCTCAATGTGGGATGCCCTCAAACGCTGGTGACCAGATTACAGAATGACTTCCGCTGGTGCACAGAAGCGATCAAATACCTGGGGACATGGCTATCGGCGGACCTTACGGACACCTTCCGCATCAACTTTCCCTCCCTCCTTGACCGGATCACAAAAGACCTGGATTCTTGGCACCTCCCCCACATCACATGGCTGGGGAGGATCAGTGTACTCAAGATGAATATTCTCCCACGTCTCCTGTACCTCTTACAGACCCTACCAGTACATATCCCCAAATCCTTCCTCGCACAAGTCCGTAGGACAATGGCAGAATACGTGTGGCACCGTAGACGAGCAAGACTGAACTTTGCCACTCTCACCAAACCCAAATTACACGGGGGCTTAGGGTTGCTGGACCTGGCAAAATACCGGCAGGCGATCCACCTCCAACGGCTGATAGAATGGACACATAACCCGAAAGACAAACTGTGGATCCCGATAGAGGCGAGCTTCTCGCGGACACCTCTCTCTCTCCTCCAGTGGCTACCAAAAGCAATGTCAGGCGAATTGCCGAAGCAACACCCAACACTGAATTTTTTTGACCATCTGGAGGAGACTGGCACTACAAAAGGACATGGCCCCGGAGCTCTCACCTCTCTGTCCCGTATCACACAACCCAAGATTCCCCCTGGCGGAGGACCCCCGCTACACTACGGCGCTGGGACTACCGACCCCTTGCAGGTTGAAGGACGTGTACAAACAGGACACAATCACGCCTCTGGGAGACCTGGTCCCGAATAACCCGCACACCTGGCCACTCCGCTTCAAATACCATCAACTGACGAGGTTCCTGAAGACCACGCCTGGACCGAGCACTCACTACCTTTATAAAAGGTGTGCACGAACCCCCCAAGCCCACCGCACGCAATATCGTTTCTCTACCGCATGCAGATTACGCCACCCACCGATGCACCCCCCCCCCACTTCACTAGATACTGGGAAAGGGACCTAGGACACACACTACCAGCGGAACAATGGACCACAGTGTTTACGCTCATACACAAAGCATCAATAGCCACCAAATTCCAGGAAACTGGGTATAAAATGCTCTCGCACTGGTACAGGACACCTGAGAAGCTATCCGTAATGACAGCCACCTGCGAACGCTGGCGA